>NW_024063443.1:1152500-1752500 GCF_006381635.1 Hibiscus syriacus
TTTCCGCCATGATTCCCTCAGCTAAAAGCTTGTGAAGGAGACAACTACACTGATATATATATATATATATATATGTGTATATATATATATATCCCTTGGAATTTGTATTAATTATAAAGTCATTTTGAACAAGTTGTATTAATTATTTCAAATCGGAAGTAAGACTTTGTTTTTTATTCCTTTGGCTATTAAGCAATATGAAAAAGATTCCGTCGACAATTTTTAGTTTAATCAGTTTTCACCTAATTTTTGTCATCCTCTTGCTTTCATTTCTATCCAGGTTTTTTTTTTGGATAATGAAGAAATATCAAAGCTTAAAATATGGGAGTTTTATCCGTAATAACTAAGTCAACCACTTCCAATGCAGGATCTTGATATATCACCATTCCAAGGGTCAGCATACTTAACTTTCGTCTCCCAATCTCTAAGAAATATCGCGTGAAGACCAATGAAGATATACTGTGATAACCAGACAGCAGTTAGTATAGCCCATAATCTGTTGCGGAAGACGGCTATCGGATAGAGTAAAATCGTAACTGATAATTTTGAGAAAATAAAAATGAAGATAAATAATACACAAAATTTACGTGGAAAGCCCCTAAATAATATAGGGTAAAAACCACGGGCAACGGTAGAAGAATTTCACTATGAGAAAATAGGAATTACAACTTCTCTAGATCTACCAAGGAGAAAACAATGACAATTCTCTCTTGATAAAAAGGAGAAAAAACTCTCAAGAAAACTCTCTAAATTCTCTAGTATTGGGAGAAAGCTAGAATGATTTGGGATGGTTTTGAAGCTAAATGAGCTAGGGTATTTATAGTTGAAGCTTAAGGACTAATCTTATAAATACCCTAAAGTCTATGGACTAAAGTTTATGATTTTACCATTCCAAAATTCAAACATTTTCAAGCTGCCTAACATAATCAATTTAGCAGCCCCGTTTGAATTTGTATAGTCGCCCATGTTATTTTGACTTTCAACAATCTTCCACTTGAAGATTTGATTGGAACAATCATATCTTCACATCATTATTTCTACCTTGTACCTTCATGTTGCTTATGTCTCTGACAGGCCACAAGAGGATCGACACCAAGTAAATTTATCAACATTGATCGCCTTCGTTATGAAATTTGTTATGTTGTCTTTGGTATGGATCTTCTGTATATCTAATGTCCCTTCTTCCACCTTTTCACGAATGAAATGGTACTGAACTCGTATGTGCTTTGTCCTTGAATGAAATATTGGATTCCTTGCTAGATGCAAGGCGCTTTGACTGTCACAAAACAGAGAGATATACTATTGATTGTGCCCAAGCTCCTCCAATAGCATTTTCAACCAGATTGCTTCTTTACTGGCTTGTGTATCTGGTACATATTTTGCCTCTGTTGTAGACGTAGTCACAACTGACTGCAATTTTGAAACCCAACTTACAACTCCACCAGCAATTTTGAACACATATCCTGTAGTAGATTTGTTTTTATCCAAAACTCCTACATAATCAGAATCAACATACCCATTGATAAGTAAATTTGATCCTCCGTAATATAATTCAACATTTGAGGTCCCTTTGATATATCTCAGGATCCTTTTTACTGTATTCCAATGCTCTTTGCCTGGATTCGTCATGTACCGACTAACCACTCCCACTGCTTGTGCAATGTTTGGTCTTGCGCATATCATAGCGAACATTAAACTTCCCACTACCGATGCATACAGTACTCGAAACATCTTCATCATCTCTTCTTCACTACTAGGACTCATACTGGAGGATAATTTGAAGTTAATAGGAAGATGGGTAAAAATTGACTTACAATCTTGTATGTTGAATCGTGACAAGATCTTCTTCAAGTAATTCTTTTGTGAAAGCCAAATCTTCCTATTACTTCTGTCTCGGTGAATTTGTATCCCTAGAATCTTGTTTGTTGATCCCAAGTCCTTCATTTCAAATTTCCTAGCTAGTTGTGCTTTCAATTCTTCAATATGATCTTTATTGGGATCTGCAACCAACATGTCATCCACATATAACAACATTAAGTCTGTTGTATTCAAGGCACATAATGAAGGAATCAAATCTCTTATACCAACACCTCGGCGCCTGCTTTAGACCGTACAGAGATTTGTTCAACCTGCAAACCAAGTTATTCTTTTCTTTTTCTTCAAAACCTTCAGGCTGGAGCATGTAAATCTCTTCTTCAAGATTTCCATGAAGAAAAGTTGTTTTAACATCTAGCTGCTCTAGATGTAAGTTCAATGTAGCAGACATTGACAAGACTACTCGAATTGTTGTTAGTCGAACCACAGGAGAAAAGATTTCATTGAAATCAATACCTTCTTTTTGAGCATATCCTTTTACCACCAGTCTTGCACGATACCTCTCCACTTGATCGTCAACATTTCGCTTGATTTTGAAGACTCATTTGTTACTAATTGGCTTCCTTCCTTGTGGTAGTGGCACAAGGTCCCATGTATTATTTTTATGAAGGGCTTCAATTTTTTCTTGCATCGCCATCATCCACAGTGAAACATCTGAGCTGTTTATTGTCTCCTGGTATGTTGATGGCTCACCGTCCTCTATTAAAAGGCGTATGCAATATTACCTTCTATAACATAATCTAATTGCCAATTGGGACGTCTTCTCACACGATCTGATTGACGAGTTGTTGGAGCTTCAGAACTCTCTGGTTCTTGTTCATCATGTGTTGGTTCTGCTTCAGAAGTATTTCATTGTTCAACCTCCTTTTCCACATGTATCTGTGTAGTCTCTGACTTTTCAGTGCTATCATCGTCTTCTTTTCTTTTTAGTTTATCTTCTACAAAGATAACATCCCTACTGATGATCACTTTGCGGGCAGTGGGATCCTACAAGCGATACCCCTTTACTCCATCAGCATACCTCAAGAATTTGCACTTCCTAGATTTTGGATCCAGCTTTGAAATTTCTTGGGAGTTGTACATCACGTACATAATACTTCCAAATACATGGAGGTTTGAATAATCAGCTGATTTACCGATCCACGTCTCAATTGGTGTTTTCAGCTCTATTGCAGTTGATGGAGCTCGGTTCACCAAATAACAGGCGGTATTAACTGCTTCTGCCCAGAATGATTTTTCTAGGTTTGCATCCCTCAACATTGTTCTTGTTCTTTCTAACAAGGTTCTGTTCATCCACTCTGCCACTTTATTTTGTTGAGGAGTGTTCGCCACTGTGAACTGTCTTTTGATGCCTTATTTCCTGCAAAAGTTATAAAATTCTTCACTTGTGTATTCTCCTTCATTATCTGTTCTGAAACACTTGATCTTATTCTTATAATCAAGTTCCACCCGCGCTTTGAAGTTTTTGAAAGTTGAAAACACGTCTGACTTCTTCTTAATAGGGTACACCCAACATCTCCTGAAGTAGTTATCAATAAATGAGACAAAGTATTTTGCTCCACCTAGGGATGTAACTGGTGTTTTCCATACGTCAGAGTGAACCAATTCTAGAACACTTTTGCCTTTAGAATTTGATGTGTTGAATTTCAATCGGAGCTGCTTACTTGTTATGCAATGCTCACACAAAGTAAGTGATACCTTTGTTAAGCCTGGAAGTAGCTTTTGCTCTGCAAGGACTTTCATTCATTGTTCTGACATGTGTCCAAGTTTCTGATGCTATAGCATTGTAGAATCTGAACTACATGAGGCAACAGATGATTCTGCTTCTAGCAAAGTCCCTCCCTTCAGTATGTACAAGTTTGCTGCTATCTTTTCGCCTTTCAGTACCACAAGCGCTCCATGGAACACCTTAATGATTCCTTTCCGTGTTTCAATCTTACTTGCATTATTATCCAACAATCCGTATGATAATAAATTTTTCTTTAGGTCTTTCACGTGCCGCACATCTCGAACAACTTTAATTGTTTCATCATGCATCTTCAATTTGATGGTTCCCACGCCAATGATCTCTAAGGCATGATCATTGCAACTATACACAGATCCTCCTAAGATATGTTCATAATGATGAAATCATTCTCTTATTGAGGTCATGTGATATGTTGCTCCTGAGTCAATGATTCATATATATGCATATCTCTTTCTACCTTCCACGGTGGTTGACGCTTCACAACATAGAGCATCTTTATCATCTGAAGTGTTTGTGGTATTGCCTTGTGGATTGGAGTTTTTATTTAGACTCCAACAATCCTTCTTCAAGTGACCCTTCTTTCCATAGTTATAGCACTTTAAATTCTTCGTGCTTCTCCACTTCGATCTACCATGTTTGTGACTGTGAAATCTACCGGTCTTTCACTGATAGCTGCTAGACAACCGTCTTTCCTCATGATGGCATTCATCTTCAATTTTCACAATGAGAAATTTCTCCCATTAAACTTTTCAATATCAAATTTAGTTGTATAGCTTCTATTACGGATAGCTCCCACTATTCACTATCGTGAATAGTTCTCTGAAACCTTCAAAGAATGGATAATACCTGTTTACTTTCTTATGTTAGAGGATCCACCTTTTGGTGGCAACCACAAAGACAATAAATAGGTATTACACACTCTAATCTGGCTCTGATACCAATTGTTGCGGAAGACAGCTATCGGATAGAGAAAAATCGCAACTGATAATTTTGAGAAAATAAAAATGAAGATAAAGAATACATAAAATTTACGTGGAAAATCCTTAAATAATATAGGGTAAAAACCACGGGCAACGGTAGAAGAATTTCACTATAAGAAAATATGAATTACAACTTCTCTCGATCTACCAATGAGAAAACAATGACAATTCTCTCTTGATAAAAAGGAGAAAACAACTCTCAAGAAAACTATCTAAATTCTCTAGTATTGGGAGAAAGCTAGAATGATTTGGGATGGTTTTGAAGCTAAATGAGCTAGGGTATTTATTGTTGAAGTTTAAGGACTAATCTTATAAATATCCTAAAGTCTAGGGACTAAAGTTTATGATTTTACCATTCCAAAATTCAACATTTTCAAGCTGCCTAACATAATCAATTTAGCAGCCCTATTTGAATTTGTATAGCCGCCCATGTTATTTTGACTTCCAACATAATCCTATACACCACGAACGCACCAAACACGTAGAGATAGATCGACACTTCATCAATATCAAAGTCGACTCAGGCGAGGTGTGCATAACTTACTTACCCACAAAGCAACAAGTTGCAAACCTGTTAATTAAAAATCCCAACAAAAATCTGTTTGAAGAACTTCATGGTAAGTTGGGTTGATCAAAATCTACACGCCAACTTGAGGGGGAGTATTGGAATTCCATAAATTAAGTATTAGAATCTTATAAATTATTCCATAATCTAATCCTTAATTTTTAGTAGTTAACATAGTCTAAATATTATTAGCTAAATCCTAGTTCCTGATTTTTAGGTATTATTTCAGATTTTTAGGAGTTATTTCCCATTTGTTGTGGATTGTTTTTTTTTCTATTTGTAAACAATTAGTTCTTGGAATAATAGAGTGAATAAAAATCTTTTCTTCTCTTAATTTTGTCAAGGTGAGATATCTTCAGTGTTTTTCCTCAATCAGTTACAACTATAGTTAACATAGAAACTATGTAATATCTTATTAATTTTAGTTATATAAAAAAAAATAGGATATAATGAAATATTAATTGTAGCAAACTGCCTTAAACATTTTATATAGTTTTATTAACCAATAAATTTTTTTCAGATAAAAAATTTGACAAAAGTTGGATTAAAGAAAACATATTATCAAAATATAAATTATAAATTAATTGAACTCCATATTTAAATTTAGAAATCATTTTACTTATAACATAAATTAATAATTATTTTTGCTTATTTGCTTATGAAAAAATAACAAAATAAAAATAGCATGCATGCATACATACATAAAATCATCCATCATATGTCGGAGCCAAATAGTAACATGTATCAATGTATCATTATCAACTGATATCTAATTAGAAAGATAACAAAATGACAAATAAAACAATGTCGATAGTTTGGCAACTCGATTAAAACTGTGTATACCATTTGAAACACACAACCCAATAGCTGTAATTTGCCATTGAAGACAGATTCTAAGGTAAAATGTAGGGTAAAATCCAAGTATGGTTTGATGGACAGAAAATTTACAGTCTAACCCGAACGTTTCGATCTCGGCAAAACTTACTTCCACAGCTACATCTGAATGCCTTAATTGGATGCTCATGATCATTAAAGTCTATACCATAATCCTGCATTTAAGTCGATGATTAACAAAAAAAACCTAAATATATCTTCATCGAAGTTCTAATTTTATAATCAAGTTACATGACTCGGATTTGGGTGTTATTATGAGATGCTTGCATGTATTCAATAGGGTATATTCAATTTTTTCTTTCTAAACTTTTCCATGCATGATCATATCTCAATATTCGTATCCATATGTGACACCAATATGATTGACGCGAGTATCAGGTATGATACTTTAAGCAAAATAAAGACTAATACATTTGGAGAGTCTAAAATGTCATCAGACATTTATGTAAATGCTTAATAAAAAAGAAATAAACATATCTTCACCAAAGTTCTAAACTTATAATGAGTATCAGATGTTTGTAAGTGAATTCATCACAGGAATATTCATTTCTTTCTAAACTTTTACATGCATTAGAAGGGAACATGTCCTGCAAATGCATTTGGAGGATCTTTGAAATATCTTATCTTTATTCCATGTTTAAATATGTATATAACATTGATACGTTCGGAAAATGAAAGAGTCAAGCTAAGATAGACTTCAACTTACCCAAGTTAGCTCTTCTGAAGCTCTCACCTCTCTTGTAGTGAAAAGGGCAAGCTGTTCATAGAAACACAAAGTAAATATATAAATAACATATCACTTCAAATACAGGTAAACAACAATACTCTGTTTTTTTATCATAGCCGGGCAGAAAATCTGTTACTGTTCGATTCATACATGATAATAATGTCGATCGGGGGTCTCCACTTCAACTGGAATGTCAATCAAATTCGCATCAAAGCATCTGAAATGTTGAATGATAAACATCATACCGGACTGTTGGCAGTGATTTACTACACTGTAAAGAATATGATAAAACATAAAAGACCTCAACAAATGAAACCCGGCATCCTACAAAATGTTATAAAGTTTGAAGTACAAGAAGCTGCAATATTAAACATTGGTGTTTCAAGATAATTTAAACATATGTTTAATTTACAGTATATCATTCCCTGGCCCTTGGTCTGGTGGTCTGGTGATTTGTTTGGCTTTGTTCAAAGTACCTGGAATCTCATGTCTCATGTTCAAGGACCAGGCAAAGAGAAGAGAGAGCTTGAAGCAACAAGAAAGCATTAGCATATTATTAGAAGGCAAAAACAAAAATTGCGGCCAAGGTTAAGAAAGTCAGTTTTCGAGGGCGATATCGATTTAACATGCCCTAGCACAAGCAATGTTATAAAGAACATTTTTAGGTCTTTTGATACGTTTCCCACGTGGCAACCTGCAAGTTCATTGCTGCGTAATAATAATGTAACCGAACCGAACAATAATGTCATTATTACACCAGCGAAATTTACCAAACATGTTTTGTTTCTTCTTGTATGTCGGGAAAAAACCTATGACATAATACTTAAGAACGTATATTTTATTTCAGGTAAAAAAAAAATTACCTATGATTAATAAACCTGGCAACGTTACCGCATAAGGTTGCATCCAGACAAAGTGCTTCTTCATCCTTTAAAATTTTCTCTGATCCCCAATCTGCATCAAGTGTAACAGGATATGTATGTCTCTCTTCGCCACTGCCTTTAGAGTTCCGTTCATACAACTCGGTGTTGGTCACAATCTCCCCAACATATTCACAAACAAAGGTTCCTTTTGGCAAGTTCCGGAGTGTCTTAACACCCCAACCTTTTCCTTCGCGAGTCCAGAACACCTAAAGTGCAAATCAGGAAATAGCTTTTCAGTAGCAACACTAATGCACCATAACTTGAAGCCAATGAAAGATATTAATGACGTTTATCAAAAGCAGCCTCTAAAAGCTAAATTGAAGCCATTTTTTTAAAGTTGCATTTCGACATATGAAACAGAAATAAAAAATGAATAAATAAAAACATTTCCATTTAGGGAAGAAGCAAATTGCTGTTTAATAAACTATAACAGGAGCCAGCTGAATTTTACCTGCAACTTGCATGTAATACCTCTCTGTACAACCCGATTTCCGCACTGCATGTTACAACCACATTTTCTCCAGCATTCTTTAATGAATTTCCTGACCAAGTGACCCTTGCATTTCTCAGGCTTATAGTCATTCTTCGACCTCTCTAAAGGACAATCCAGACAATAAACAAAGTGGTGCTCTTGAGGCTCCAGTTTCATAGATATACAGGAATTTAGAAATTCTTCTCTCAGTTGACCCTCTGTTGTGTAAGCAAACTCCCCACTAGTTTCCAGAGCACAGGCACATGGTATAGGTACTGAAAGGCAGTCTCCTGAACAGCCCGAACAGCAATCTTCATCTGCAATCCGAGCCAATGAGATATGCACATAAGCTTCTTGATATATTATGTTATCTCGCATGTACGTAAACTTTGGCAGTTCGTTCTTGCCAGTTGCATCTAACAATGAAATTTTCACATTTTCCGTGCCCTTAGTTATGTCTGAAATGATTTGAAACGAACTTTTCTTATCACAAGTAACAGGTTGCTGCTGAATTTTTTTACATGAATTCGAACAACCAGAAGAACTTGAATCTTTATTGTTCATAAAGGTAACCCCTCGTTGAAGGCTTGAACTAGGTTTTTTCTTCTCTTTAGGAGATAAAACTTGGCTCGGGCCGCTCTTTGTAGATGAAGCCTGATCTTCCGGATCTTGCAAGCATAACCGTTTAGGCAATCTGCTAGACTCACCAGCCTGATCTTCCAGATCTTGCAAGCGTAACCGTTTAGTCAATCTGCTAGACTCACCAGCCTGATCTTCCGGCTCTTGCAAGAGTAACTGTTTAGGCAATCTGCTAGACTCACCATGCTCCACAACGGCATTTTGCCTGTCATGTTTACCCTATTAAAATGTTTAACGGATTAGAAAACCAACATTGTCGTCTATCATGTCACTGATTGACAAACAAAGCATGAAAAGTATGTTATGACCACAAAATGTATAAACAGCTAAGTAATGGAATAGTACATTGCACCAAAAAAAAGAGAGGAAAAAACACATAACGCACTTTATCTTCCTTGAGATCGAAATATGCATCGATAAGTGCCCGGTAGTTTTCTGCCTCAATTGGTTCCCAGTTGTAATCAAACAATTTCAGGAGCCGTTTAAGCACCAATTTCACCTCTTCATAAGGAAGGCTTAAAGCTCTTGTAGCATTAAAGGCCTTTCGAACTCTTTCATTTTTAACCATCACCAAAGACTAAAGGAAAATTTTCGACTCGGCAATCACCACTTTCCTTCTTCTTCTCTTATCCCCTATTGTATAACCTTCAGCAGTTGATGTTGCAAAATTAATTAATCAAAAACTAAGCTACTTGTTAAGAGTAGAAGTTCATGGCAGTTGGTAAAATCCAACCAATGATGCTAAGTCAAAAAGGCAATCCAGTACATATACATACGATTAACCGAGCATAAGTCCTTTAACTGAAATAATCAGATGCTACATCTCAATCAAACAATGAAATCTATAGAACAAAAGAGATGAAATATTTAAGCATGTCTAAAGTTTCATTTGAGTAGCAATGTGAACCAAAGTAATCCCTTTCTTAAACTGCACTCATTGACTACTTCTTAGACTTGGAATGGCAAGGAAGATAACATTTTTTTCAAAAAAAAAATCTAAAATAGTTAATCTATAGCTAAGAACATTAGACTTAAATGTTCATTGTTTCCACCTTTTATTATTGCTACCAAACAAATCCTAGTAAAAAAATAACTGTTCAAGTCGTTGATCATTGATTTCTTGGCATATAAGGTACCAAAAACACTCGCTCAAAATTAAGTTCCCCCACTCAAAATATCAACATAATATTTCCCAAAAGTAAAACCTAAAGAAGAACAAAATATCCTCTTCGTGTCTATGTTCTAAACAGCCAAGTAAATTCATCTGGCATCAAAAAGGGAAGAAAAGAAACCAAAGAGGGCACATTTATATTTTCTTTTTAACCAAATCACACTGCTAAATCCACCTAAGCATAAACCACAAATGAGCCGACTCTTTTCCCTGTTTGGTTAGCAAGAAAATGCAAGTTTACATTTATAAAAAATTGTAGCTTTAGATGCAAACGTTTTCCTTAACCCCGTCGTAACAAAACATAATCATCGAAAAAGCATCATCACCGTAGTTAAACTAGCGACCAAAGCAATGATAAAAGAACATAGAAAACGTACGGATAAATAGAGAAAAACATGAAGAATCAGAAGAGAAGAGGAAAACGAAGCGTCACTCGCTCGAAGCAGAGAAATTTGGGGGTTTCGATTATTAGAAAAAGGTTGGGTCCTTTATAAGTAATACAAAACGGAATCAGCGTAAAAAAGACTGCTCTGTTTTTTATAGCCGAAATTGTTACTAGTTAATGTACGGACTGATAACGACATGCCGGGCCGGGCTGATTTTTTGACCCGACTTTTTCTTATGGGTAGAAAATTATTTGCATTTTATATGATTGTTTACGCAAAATTTATAAGGCTTTGAGGGTTTTTTTATTAGGAAAACTTTTTTTTTGATAAAGATTTTTTGTACATGTTTGGATTAAAGAAAATATTATTATTTATGGAGCCAGAATTAAATATTGGTAGGGGCTAAAATATTATATTATTTAAGAAAAATATAAATACTTATTAGGTATTTAAACTCGAAATTCAGCATGAATTAAGCGACTTTAGTGATTAAGGGATTGTTATTATCCTTTAGGTCCCGAGTTCAAGTACGTATGTATGGATATGGGCGTTCATTGTTAAATAGTTGAAAATATTTGTACAGATATTATCTTGTATTCACCTTAAATTAAAAAAAACTCAAAACTTAAAAGACAACTTTAAATTTGTCTAATATTTAAACTTACAATGACTTAAATTATAATTAGACCAAAAATTTGAGAACACGTGCTTATCATTATTTAATTCGACCTTGATAAATATTTAATAATTTTTTATATTTTTTACATGAATGAAAATACTATTAAACCAAAATTATATCGAATATATAAATTTTAACAGGAGTTAGAGCCCTCTTAGGCCCTAAGGGAGCTCCATCCCTACATTAGGGGATAATCTTTTTCGAAATCATATACACATATTTGATTCAAGAATATTTTCTTTAAGAATATGAAATATTATCGACGGTAACTATTTTGACTTGGATTATTGGAATCACGTTCCCTCAAATATCTTAAGTGTTTGTCGATCCTTGTTGAGTTTAGCAAAATTACCCTAAACAAATGAATTATTTCAAAATTATAATCTCCTTTATTCATTTAGATCATATGATAATCCCTAATTTTATAATTTACTTTCTTCTTTTATAGTTGATTTAGGTTAGATACTATATGATTTTGGATATTATAAAGTAAAAACATTATTATTATTATAGTATAAATTTTTTTTATTGTGATTCTAATTTATTTTAATACTTATTACAAAATCGTGAAATTCACGTAAACTAATTCCGAAACTGTCTAGAAACGGAAGATAACACCGACAGCATGGTAAACCGCAACTCGTCGGTTTGTAGCTCCGATGTCGACCTTTCAGCTTCCGTCGTAGCAGCCGCCATTGCTAACGGATTACATAGATAGCCAACCAAAATCAAGCTCAAACATGTACTGTATTAGGAGTGTCGGGTGAAAGAAGGGAAGAAATGCAACTAGAAAATGGACACGAGAGACGGCAGTCGGAAATCCCACCTTCAATTGTCGGTTACCAGAAAACGAGAAAGGGAGACAACAGAAGGTGGAGCCAGAGAAGGAATAGTGAGGGTGATAAGAAGTTGTTCTCATGTTTTAGTAAAACCTTTGGGTTAGAAATTTCTGTTTCTTGGGGCGGGGTAATATCATGGTAACGCGAAAATTGCTCCTTTAAGCTCTGTTTATGATGCTTTTAGCCAATCTGTAGTTTGAAAGGAGTTTAACTCACCTGACGGTTTAAATAACTTTTCGTTATTTGAACAATGGCAATTATATAACGATAACGGTATCATTTGTCATTTGAAGTTGTTATTATATAACTATGATACTTATGCAATAATATTTGTTATATTTATAATCACAACATATATAACATAACTAAAAATACGATCGTGAATGTAATTTAAATTTCTGCTTATGATCACAGCCTTTTCCTATTGCAAGCTACAAATCATGTGGATAGTTGCAAGTAAATCTCTTTATTATACGTAACAATGTTTGGTTTTTTGTATTTGTATACATGAACACCAAGGTGTATACTAGAAATATTAAATGTATCTTCTTTTAACATTGAGTGTATAATTATGTATATAATCGCCCACGTAGATATGTAATTTGTGTATATATACTCACATGTGGATGAGAAATTCTTTCATGAACCCTCCCTATCATGTTGGATATGGACCCGACCAATCAAAGTAAAACATACCAGTAATTTTTTTTCGTAATCATCATTAAATTTAAATCTATTTTTTAACTATTTCTTTCTCTCCATTTTAAAATGATATTTCCATCACTTTCCTCAACCTCTTAACTTTCTTTCCCCTCTCTTTTCGTTAACTATAATCACTATTGCCATAATATCTTCATTAAATCTCATATCATACTCTATGTTTTTTTTCCTTCTTAAATATGAGTCTTTGAGTAAGTTAAAATATCTCTTGTCCGAAACAATCTTTGATTATGGTTAATGAAGAGAAAGAAGAGAGAAAGTTAAGAGGATGAAGAAGAGGTGGAAATATAATTTTTAATATAAAAAGAAATAAATAATTAAAAATTAAGCTTAAATTTAATGATGATTAAAAAAATCACTAACATGTTTTAATATAATTGGTTGGATTCGTATCCTACTTAATGAGAAGGGTTCATAAAATAATTCCTCCACATGAATATATCATAATACCATATTATTTGGTGTTACGGAAGATTAATGTGGCTCATTTGTGTATATATTCACCCACATAGATATGTAATAAGGGTTTGTTTGTTTCACGTAAAATATTTTTTAGAAAATATTTTCCTCATTTTTCAGTGTTTGGTTGGAGGAAAACTAGTTAGTTAACGTAAAACATTTTACTAGTCAACAGAATTTTCTTTGCATTTTCTGGAAAATAACCTACCGTCTGATTTTCCGTAAGTAATTTTTTGAACTTTTCACTTCAAAAAAAAATACTCAAAATAAATTTATTTTTGTGAATTTGATATTAATATAATATTTTAATATCAATTTAATCAAAATATTAATTGTTAAAATATATTTTTTAATATTTCTAATAATATAATATAATATTTATTATTATAATAATATACTCAATTATATTATAATAATAAAAGGTATTATGTTTTTATTTTAATAATATATAATAAATTATTAATAAAATTTATATTATTTATTAATTTCATGGAAATAAAATTATTAAATTATTAATAATGAATAACATTATTTATGTATTTAATATTAATATAATAATCTAATAAAATTTTAATAAAGATATTTAAAATATACTAATTAATATTTTTTTAAAATATAATATAACATTATTATTTTAATAAATAAGTAATATAATTTATAATATTTTTATTTCAACATAATGTACTAATCTTAACTTTTTTATTAATAAAATTATAGAAATAATATTTTAATAATAATAAATAAATTATTCTAATAGTTAACAATAATAATATTAAGTTTTTATGAAAAATAATATTATTTATTGTATTTAATATTTGAAATAAATAATTTCTAAAAAATTCATCAATTGGTGGGAGATGGTTTACACAACCTCTTACAAACATTGTAAAACGTTTTCCAGAAAATGTTTTCAAAAGATGTAATTCATTTTACGAAAAATATTTTCAGTGAAACAACAAACGGACCCTAAATGTAATTTGTGCCAATTTTCTTGCAATTAAACAAACCACATAAATGAATATACAAACATAGAATTTTGATTTTTCTTTTCATAAGTTACTATCACAATTATTAACGTAGCATCATTTTACAAATACATACTATAAATACAAATAGTTATATTTATATAATATAAAAAATGAACGAATACAATTAAAATTAAATTTTATGCATGTAATTGAATCAAATTAAGATTTATCATCATATTACACGTTGAATCAAATTATTAAACTTTTTTATTTCAACATTATTGGCAAAAGTATCAAAAGAATATACGAAATTAAGGTTTAGGTATCAATTTAAGAGTAAAATTTATCACATTAGTTAGGTGGTGTTTGGTTGTCATGAATACTTTGGAATTAGGGGGAATTAGAATCAAATTCCACCACTTTCCCAAGTTTGAT
The DNA here is from genome assembly GCF_006381635.1 of Hibiscus syriacus. Lineage (NCBI taxonomy): Eukaryota > Viridiplantae > Streptophyta > Magnoliopsida > Malvales > Malvaceae > Hibiscus > Hibiscus syriacus. The sequence goes on from NW_024063443.1 coordinate 1,166,980, forward strand.
TCAAGTTTTCTAAGGGAATTGGAATCCCTCATTGCTTCAACTTTCCATCAAATGAGGGAAAGCAAATTTCATCCATTTTATGATAGAATTCAATTCCCTTGTTGAAGGGAATTGAAATTTGACTATATTATCCTCATCAATCTTTTGGTAACTTATTTATATATTGAATAAAAATATTTTTTATTATTTCGGGTCGGGTTTCTAATTCATATATTCGGGTCGGGTCGGGTCGGATGAAACTTTATTTTGGTCAGGTTGGGTCGGTTTTTTTAAGTGTGATATTAGGGTCGAGTTCGGATTTAGGGTGAAAAATACCCGACCCGAAAATATATATAATTTTACCTTATATATTTAGGAATAATTACAATAATACCCCTCTATATATAATTTTTTCAATTAAGTCACTATTTTTATTGAATAAAAATAATTTTTTTATTATTTCGGGTCGGGTCGGGTCGGATTTCTAATTCATATATTCGGGTCGGGTCGGGTGACAATTTATTTCGGTCCGGTTGGGTCAATTTTTTTAAAGTGTGATATTCGGGTCGGGTCGGGTCGGGTTCGGGTTTATGGTGAAAAATACCCGACCCAAAAAATATATAATTTTACCTTATATATTTAGGAATAATTACAATAATACCCCTATATATATTTAGGAATAATTACAATAATACCCCTATATATATATATATATTCCAATTAAGTTACTATTTTTATTGAATAAAAATAATTTTTTTATTATTTCGGGTCGAGTTTCTAATTCATATATTTGGGTCGGGTCGGGTGAAACTTTATTTTGGTCGGGTCGGATCTCGGATAGAGGTTCCCTTGTTCTCAGGTCGGGTGGACCAAAAACCCGACCCATGATCATCACTAATTGGGATAATTTTAACTTATGATGTTTATTAACATGATTTTTATAATTTATTGAAATTAATAATCAATCAATCAATAAAATTAAAATTAAAATTTATTTTTTTTAAATTTTTATAATATATTGTTATATATAATTTATAAAACAAACTAAAATTAAGCAAAAAATAAGAAGAACAATCCTGTCATTTTACATTATTGAAATCAAATTCATCTAACATGTATGCGAACCAAACAGAATATGAAATTGGATTCCAATTCAATTTCCTGTAAACCAAACAAAATATGAAATTGGATTTCAATTCCTTCCAAAAAAAATTTCTTCTACCGTCTTGGTAGGCTTGTATGGTTTTACCCTGTTTTTTTTTTGTTTTTTCTTGTTAGCCTTCGGTTTTGGTGGGTACGGGGATTTCCATAGCTGATTTGGGAATAGTAGTTTTTTATTTCGATATTATCATGAAGTCGATGTTGAGTGGATTGACGGTGAGGGACCCTGGTATTTCAACGATCATCTACTCATTTTGCACAGGTTAACGGAAAGGAAAGATTCGAAACATGTTCCTCTCCAAAAACAGTGGATTTTTGGGTGCAGATTGAGGATTTACCGGTGGGTTTCGTGTCCGAAGGGGTGGCTACCAGTTGGGAAATTTTATTGGTATTTTTTTACAGTATGACATGTTAGGAAATAAACCGAGTACAAGTAATTTCCTTATAACCATATTAGTGAGAATGCGAAATAAAAGCGGAAAAATAATACCCGAAAATTGATAACGGAGTTCAGCCAATTGTGCTTACGTCTCCGACTGCTGCAGATCTTTTACTAAGAGAGAAAATTTACAGGTGTTTACAAAATATTCACTACTCACAAGAAAACTCTCTAGTATAGGAAGAAAGAAATGTTTTGGGATGGTTTTGAAGCTAAATGAGCTAGGGTATTTATAGTTGAAACTTAGGACTAAACTTGTAATTAACCCTAAAGTGCAAAGGGACTAAAAACCACATTCCCCGTTTTGTTTTAGCAGCCGGCTGCTACTTAGCAGCCCAACTTGTTCTTTTTTTTTTAATTTTCAACAATCTCCCACTTGAAGACTGATTTTAATCCGTCTTCATAACTCGATCGATGCAGCAGCATTTCTGGTATTGTTATTCTAGCATGCCAACTGAAGCTGAACACAACTTCAGTTTGTCCGTGGTCACCGTCTTTGTCAACATATCTGCCGGATTTTGAGCTCCACTGATCTTTTCAGGTTTCAAAGTCCCATCTTCCAGAAGAGACCGGATAAAATGATATCTCAATTGTATGTGCTTCGTCGTGGAATGAAAAGACGGATTCTTTGCTAGATGGATAGCACTTTGACTGTCGCAATACAAGACATTGTTTTCTTGTTTCTTGCCTAACTCTTCCAAGAAACTTTGGAGCCAGACCATCTCCTTGCTGGCTTCCGTAACAGCGACATATTCTGCTTCGGTTGTGGAGAGAGCAACTATCTTCTGTAGTTGAGAAACCCAACTCACTGCAGTTCCTCCTAGAGTATAGACATACCCTGTAGTGCTCCTTTTGATGTCAACATTTCCGGCTAAGTCAGCATCTACATAGCCTGTCAGTATCGTATCTCCACCTTTAAAACAAAGTACTTTGTTTGTGGTACCTCGCAGATATCTGAGGATCCATTTGACTGCTTCCCAGTGTACTTTGCCTGGATTATTCATGTACCTGCTAACAGCTCCCACTACTTGAGCAATATCTGGTCTGGTACAAACCATGGCATACATCAGACTTCCAATTGCTGAGGCATACGGCACCTTCACCATGTGTGCACGTTCTTCCTCCGTCTTTGGTGACTGTTCTTTGGAGAGTCTGAAATGAACACCTAAAGGTGTACTTATTGGTTTAGCATCTTGCATGTTGAACCTGGAGAGTACTTTGTTGATGTACTCAGCCTGTGATAACATCAAAGTCCCCGACTTTGTGTCTCTCTTGATCCTCATCCCAAGAATCTGCTTTGCAGCGCCCAGATCCTTCATAGCAAACTGCTTCGACAATTTTTGCTTCAAGTGTATAATCTCTTGCATGTCTGAGCCTGCAACGAGCATGTCATCAACGTACAATAATAAAATAATGAAGCTGTTGTCGAACCTCTTGATGTAGCAACAATGATCTGTTTGGCTTCTGATAAAACCACTGCTACTCATGAAGCTATCGAACTTCTTGTATCACTGTCTAGGAGCTTGTTTTAAACCATACAAGCTCTTCTTCAACATGCATACCAGGTTTTTCTTGTCTGCCTCTATGAAGCCTTCTGGCTACCTCATATAGATTTCCTCCTCCAAATCACCATGAAGGAAAACTGTCTTTACATCTAACTGCTCAAGATGTAAATTCTCTACAGCTACAATTTTCAACATCAGTCTGATTGTAGACAATTTTACGACTGGAGAGAAAAATTTCATTGTAGTCAATACCTTCTTTTTGCTGAAAGCCTTTGACAACCAATCTTGCTTTGTATCGTTTCCTCCCATCGTGCTCTTCTTTGATTCTGTAAATCCACTTGTTGTGGAGTGCTTTCTTGCCTGGTGGTAATTCAGCTAATTCCCACGTCTGATTTGACATAAGCGAATCCATCTCATCTTTCATGGAAGACTCCCACTTGACCGAATCCTCCACTTGCATTGCTTCATCATAGCACTCTGGTTCACCATTGTCAGTCAACAACAAGTAGTGCAAAGAAGGAGAATACCATTGGGTTGGTTTAGGAATTCTGGAGGAGCGTCTTAGTTCCGGTGTGCATGGTTCTTCTTGAACTGCTTCAGGACTGATCTGAACATCATTTCCAGAAATCTCCTCGAACTCAGCAAATTCCTTTGTTTCAGCTTCGATGTTGGAGCTACTTGATTCTACGGTTGACCTGTCTTTGTACATCACATTCTCATTGAAAATGACGTCTCTGCTTCTGATGATCTTCCGATTTTCGTAGTCCCAAAACCGATAACCGAACTCATCACCGCCATAACCAGCAAAGGCACATTTGTTGGACTTAGCATCAAGTTTGCTTCTTTCAGCAGAGTTTATGTGTACATAAAAAATACAACCAAACACTCTTAAGTATGAAAGGTTTATATCTTTCTTGCTCCAAGCTTCCTCTGGTATTCTACCATCCAAATGAACTGAGGGCCCATGGTTGATCAGGTAAGCTGCAGTGTTGATAGCTTCAGCCCATAGAAATTTGGGCAATCCGACATGTATCCTCATGCTTCTGGCACGTTCATTCAGAGTTCTGTTCATGCGCTCTGCTACGCCATTTTGCTGCGGTGTGCTTGGGAACTGTTGTCTCCATCTTGATCCCATTGTTTTGCGCAGAAATCTCTGAATCTATTGTCTCTGTACTCACCTCCATTGTCAGACCTCAAACGCTTGACTTTCAAACCAGTCTCATTTTCCACCATGGCCTTCCAATTTCTGAAGGTATCAAACACTTCTGATTTATTCTTCAGAAAATAAACCCACACCTTCCTTGTTGAATCATCGATGAAGGTGACATAATATAGTGAGCCTGCAAGAGATGGAACTGGAGATGGTCCCCATACATCAGTATAAACCAATTCTAACCTTTCTGCCTTGGGTGTCTTGTCAATCTTTGCAAAACTGACTTTCTTTTATTTACCAAAGATGCAATCCTCGCATAGTCCGACATCTACATTCTTTAGATCCACCAGCTTCCCTTTTGACAAAAGTGTCTTCATCCCTTTCTCGCTCATATGGCCAAGCCTTTGGTGCCATAGGTTTGATTTTCCATCAGCATCTGATACTGCAATGATATTCTCTAAATTTGAGGTTATATAGAGACTACCAGTCTTCTTACCATGAGCAATGACGAGTGCTCCTTTGGTAATCTTCCATTCACAGCCTGAAAAGGTTGTACTGTATCCTTATCCATCAAGCTGTCCAACAGAAATCAGATTTCTTTTAAGGCCAGGAATATGTCTCACTCCTGTCAGCTTCCAGGTGGTCTAGTTTGGCAACTTTAGTCGGATGTCTCCTTTTCCGACGATTTTCAAGGTTTCATCATCAGCTAGATGAACCTTCCCAAAATCACTACTGACATAGTTCTCCATGATTTCTTGGCACGAGGTGGAGTGAAAGATGCTCCTGAATCCAAAATCCATGATTCAATCGGACTGTTGACACTTAGAATCATGGCATCACCTGTCTCCTCTGTCATGTTGGCAGATTCTTGTGCGCCGGTATTTTTCTTCAGTGCTTGGCAATCTCTTTTGAAGTGACCCTTCTTACCGCAATTATAACAGGTAAAATCTTTATTTCCTGTTCTTGATTTTCCTCTTCTGGATTTCGATCTACCACGATTTGAATTTTTTTCTGAAGTTCTCCCTCTAGACTCCGTGTGCAAGGCTGAGGAGGTTGATGCTTCACCCGATTCTCTCCGTCGAATTTCTTCACTCAATACCAGGTCTCGAACATCGTCAAATTTTAATTTGTTGTTTCCCGAAGAACTACTGACTGCTGTAACAGTAGCATTCCAACTGTCTGGTAGAGATGATAAGAGAATTAAAGCTCGAACTTCATCATCGAATTCAATTTCCACTGAACTCAACTGGGTTGTGATTGTGTTGAGTTCATTTAGGTGTTGTGCCACCGATGCCCCTTCCGTCATCCGCAAATTGAATAATCGCCTCATCAAATGAACTTTGTTTGAGGCCGATGTCTTCTCATACATACTGGAGAGAGCCTCCATAAGACCCGCCGTGGTCGTTTCCTTTTCTATGTTGAAAGCAACATTTCGGGACAACGTCAGTCGAATGACTCCGAGGGCTTGTCAGTCGAGAAGAGCCCAGTCTTCATTCTTCATGCCCTCTGGTTGCTTTCCTGAGAGAGGTTGATAAAGATTTTTCTGGTACAGAAAATCTTCAATCTGCATCTTCCAAAAGCCAAAGTCCGCACCATCGAACTTTTCAATTTTCACCTTCCCTTCGTCTGCAGCCATCGCTTCCACTCGAATCTGGCTTCTTTTGGATCGTTTCTGACAATTCTTGCGAACCACCGTGTATTAGAACACCACCGTCGACAAACTCGTATCGCCGACCGAAATTTCACTATTCACGAAATTCACTATTCATGTGAATAGTAATGAATAGTAACCTCGCAGAAAAATTGACAAAATTCACAACCAAAAGCTCTGATTACCAGTTGTTAGAAAATAAACTTACCGAGTGCAGATCTTTTACTAAGAGAGAAAATTTACAGGTGTTTACAAAACACTCACTACTCACAAGAAAACTCTCTAGTATAGGAAGAAAGAAATGTTTTAGGATGATTTTGAAGCTAAATGAACTAGGGTATTTATAGTTGAAACTTAGGACTAAACTTGTAATTAACCCTAAAGTGCAAAGGGACTAACCCCATTTTGTTTTAGCAGCCCAGCCCAACTTGTTCTTTTTTTTTTTTTAATTTTCAACATGACACTACGGCCATCACTCTGGGTTATAGAGGAGTTATCTTTGTTCGAGTACAGATCGATATCTGTATCCTTTAAAATAGAAAAAGAATCTTGATCTGTCAAGAGGTAAACATGTTTACGTTCTATTTCGTTATGAGAAACTGTGATTGTTTTGCTTTCAGAGCGGCAAACTAGGGAATGGGGAAGGTTTTTATCCATTGAGGATTTTTCAGGATAAAAAAGAATGTGTACCCTAGTAGGATGTGTCACTACGAGCTCAACCGAGACAAAGGGGGGCCATGAAAAGCCCTTGGATACGTGATGAGGAGAGGGAAGTACAAAGACGGTGTCTGGCCTGGGAAAGGGTTCCGATGTAGCGACGTTAGAAAATAATTCCAAAATTGGGATCAGGATTACGTCAGAACAAATGAAATAAGTTGCCTTACAAATTTAAGAGTATGTGGTTATGACTGGGAATAAGGAGAATAACCCCTGGTGAAGGCTGATAATTCAAAGCGCCATCAACGTTCTCCAGCATTGGATGAAAATAAGGTGGCTATGGATCTTAGTGGAAAGAACATGTTACCAGCGGCAGGCCTGAGGAACTAGGCCAACCTATCGCAATAAAACTTCTTAGCTGGAATGTTCAGGGTTTGGGGCAGCCTCGAACATGTCGACGCCTTGGCATTTGCTGAAGGATGTTACCCCTTCTTTAGTTTTCATGATAGAAACAAAGCTACAGAATGTTCGTATGGAGAAAGTGAGGAGATTATGCGGTTTTAATAATGGTGTTAAAGTAAGTGCAATGGGAAGTAATGGAGGTTTATGTCTGGCATGGAACGATGATTGATTGTGCTGTCAGTTTGCGGTTTTTTTCGGAATGCATATTGATGCGATGATTACTTCTTTGGATGATGGTGTGACTTGGAGATGCACTAGGTTCTATGGGGCTCTTAAGGAGAGGCATCGAAGGTTGTCTTGGGATCTTTTGCGCCAGTTGGATGATAATCCGGACTTCCCGTGGCTCGTAATATGGGATTTCAATGAGATCTTACTTTCGACTGAGAAGAGAGGAGGTCTCGACAAAGCAGAATGATAGATGAATGGTTTTCAATCAGCTCTCTCGGATTGTGGTCTTGCTGATTTTTTTAGTGGTTTACTTGGGAACGAGGTCATCAAGCTTCAAATAATATTCGTGAAAGACTTGATAGAGGTGTTGCCACTTCCAACTGGTTCGACTTATTTCCTAAGTACACTCTATCCCATTTATTGCACTCTATGTCTGACCACTGCCCTTTATTGTTGAATACTCCTCTAGAAAGTGATCAACATCGTTTTTGACATTTCAAATTCGAGGCTGATTGGTTGTTGGAGGACTCTTGCCAAACGGAAGTAAGCTATGGAAAACTTACACAGGGTCAGTTCCGTGTTGTGAAATTCGGGTTAATTTCCACCAATAACAGATTCACCGTGAAAACTATTATCTAGGTGACTAGTGTGAAAACGATTGTACTAAAAATCACCCCAAGGTAGATTCCCAGGAAAGAGGAGGGGTCACAATGGTCCCTCTTAAAACCCACTTTCCTTAGACAGAACTACCAAGACAAGTAATTTTAATAGGACAATAATTGACAACAACTATACCCGACAATAGCTATTAAATAGACATAAAAGAGAACACCAAAATATTTCACTAATAGAGGAAATATTACAAAGAGAGAAAGAATACAAATAGCCTTTAAAATAGAAGAAGCTTAATTTGTGGGATGATTAACTAAGGAGGAGGAGGCTTTATTTATAACAAGAATTTCCCCCCTCCTTATACACAACCAATGTGGGACTTTTGCCAAAACCAACAAATCTCCACCTTGGCAAATTCCACACATCTCTAAAAAACAATCTTTTAATTTGTAACAATATTGACCAAATCTAAACAATGTTTAACTTGACCGCAGTTACCACTTTTGTCAACATATCAGCAGGATTCTCAGTGGTCCGAATCTTCTGGATTATGACTCCACCTTCTTCTAGAATCTCTCGTACAAAGTGATATCGAACATCAATATGCTTCGTCCTTGCATGGTAAACCTGGTTCTTTGCTAAATGAATAGCACTCTGACTGTCACAGTGCACTTTGATGTGCTTTTGTTCTATTCCCAATTCACCAAGCAACCCTTGAAGCCAAATTGCCTCCTTCACAGCCTCTGTAACTGCCATATACTCTGCCTCTGTAGTAGACAAAGCCACTGTTGACTGTAAGGTGGACTTCCAACTGACTGTGCCTTTGCAAATGTAAACACTAACCAGTAGTTGATCGACGCTTGTCCAAATCACCTGCATAGTCTGAATCACAATACCCAACTACACACTGACCATCTTGTTTGTCCTGCTGAAAGACCAAACCAACATCTACGGTGTTTAGAATACCGCAGAATCCATTTCACAGCTTGCCAATGCTCCTTTCCAGGATCATGCATATACCTGCTCACAACCCAATTGCCTGTGAAATATCGGGTCTCGTACACCCATTGCATACATCAAGCTACCACAGCACTTGCATACGGAACCTTTGACATGTATTCCCGTTCTGCATCATCCTTAGGTGACATGGATGCACCGAGCTTGAATGAGGAGCAAGAGGTGTACTAACTGTTTTGACATCTCATTTATGCCAAAACGTTTTAGTACCTTCCTCAGATATTCTTTCTGAGACAAACAAAGCCTCCCAATTTCTTATCCCTTGATATCTCCATGCCTAGAATCTTCTTCGCTTCACCAAGATCCTTCATCTCAAACTCCTGTTCAATTGAGTCTTTAGTTTCGCAATTTCTGTCTGACTCCTGGAAGCTATCAGCATATCATCAACATAAAGAAGAAGATATATATAGGATCCGTCTTCTAGCTCACGTAAATACACACAATGATCATATTTGCTTCTTGTGTACTTCTGCCCTATCATTGTCAAATCGCTTGTACCACTGCCTTGGAGATTGCTTCAATCCGTACAACGATTTTTCTAATTTGCACACATCTCTTCTTTTTCAGCAACTTTGAATCCATCTGGCTGAGTCATGTAGATTTCCTCATCCAAGTCTCCATGTAAAAATGCAGTTTTTACATCCATCTGAACTAGTTCCAAATCCAACTGCGCTACCAAGCCAAAAAATTCTGATGGAGGAATGTTTTACAACTGGAGAAAATACTTCATTATAATCAACTCCCTCCGTTTGAGCGTAGCCTTTAGCCACCAATCTTGCTTTGTAGCGGATGTTATTCTTGTCAGGAAATCCATCTTTCTTTGCATATACCCACTTGCACCCAATTGCTTCTTTCCCTTCGGAAGACTAGCTAGTTTCCACGTCTGATTCTTTTGAAGGGATTGCATTTCTTCATTCATGGCAATCCTCCACTTTTTATGTTCTGAACTTTGAACTGCTTCATTAAAAGTGCAGGAACGTCATCAATTGCAATTGGTGATGCAAAAGAGACCATATCAGCATAACGAGCAGGTTGTCTAATGGTCCTCTTTCCCTTTCTGAGTGCAATTGATTCATGTTGCTGTGGAGGTTCTTGGGTCTGAACCTCTTCTTCATCTGACTCTTCTTCTACCATAGGAGAGTCACCATCATTTTCTTTACTGGTTGGGACAAATTTGCTTCCTTCAAACTCCACCTTTTTGGGAGTTCCATCTGTCTGCTCCAATTTTTCTGAAGTCACCTTTCTCACATGGTAGATTCATCAAAGGTAACATCCCTGCTGAAGATTATTTTCTGTTTCTGGACACCAAAGACGATAGCCTTTCACCAGAGGTGTCCCCATAAAAATCGCCTTCTTGCTCTTGGGATCCAGCTTTGACTCCTTAACATGGTAGTATGCAGTGGAACCAAACACATGTAAGGAATCATAATCTGTAGCAGGTACTCCAAACCATTTCTCTAATGGTGTTTTACCACCAATAGCAGTCGATGGTAAGCGGTTGACAAGGTGACAAGCATAGACCAAAGCCTCAGCCCAAAATTCTTTGCCTAACCCAGCATTAGACAACATACACCGAACCTTCTCCACTAATGTCCGGTTCATACGCTCTGCCCTCCATTCGTTGTGTGTACTCTGACAGTGAAGTGCCTAACTACCTTCCTCTTCACAGACTTTCGAAATGGATCATTTTTGTACTCTCCCCATTGTCTGTACGGACGTTGATTTTTCTGCCTGTTTGAGTCTCCATCATCTTTTTCCATTTAAGGAAAAATCCTAGCACCTCATCCTTTGTCTTCATTGGATACACCCAAACTCTCCGGGAAAAATCATCAACAAAGGTGACATAATAGTGTTCCTCCCAATGAAGTTGTCTTGGAAGGCCCCCATACATCTGAATGAACATAATCCAAATACCTTAGTATCATGGATTGCTGTTCCAAATTTCACCCTCGTCTTCTTCCCTTTAAGGAAAAATCCTAGCACCTCATCCTTTGTCTTCATTGGATACACCCAAACTCTCCGGGAAAAATCATCAACAAAGGTGAACATAATAGTGTTCCTCCCAATGAAGTTGTCTTGGAAGGCCCCCATACATCTGAATGAACATAATCCAAATACCTTAGTATCATGGATTGCTGTTCCAAATTTCACCCTCGTCTTCTTCCCTTGCGCATATGCCATAACCTGGTTGCTTCTGACTCCTGTTCATCAGTAGAACTGCCACTGCTGCTGTCCCAACAATTGTACTGCCCAGAAAGTAATACACATTGTTTCTTTTTCGGATTCCTTCATTATCACCAGTGCACCAGAGATAATCCTCATAATCCCATCTTTTGCCCTCACTTCTAAACCTTTTGACTCTAAGGTTCCCACAGATGAGATTTCTCATTAAATCTGGTACATAATGGACACCTGTTAAGGTTCTGATTGATCCATCCTGATTCCTCAAGCGAATTGAACCAATCCCAAGTGTGTCAAGAGGGGATTATTTGCTGTGTAGACAATTCCACCTTTTAGTTCTTTAAATCAAAGAACCATTCTCTATTGGGGGTCATATGGTGGCTACAAGCTGAATCTAACAGCCATGAACTGGAACAGCTGGTTGATGGCGTAGCAGCGAATGCGAAATCTGAATCTCCATCATCATACTCGACCACATTTGATTCTGAGACAGCCTTCCCCCTTTCAGGTTTGCCTTTATTCTTTAGCTTGGGACATTCTTTCTTCCAGTGCCCTTTTTTCTCGACAAAAAGCACATTCATCTTTGCTCAATCTGGACTTTGACTTCGATCTCCCTCTGCTTCCTTTATCTGACTCTTGGAACGGCCTCTAACAACAAGAGCTTCTGCTTCGACACTTGTGTTTTTCTTGTTTGTCTTTCTTTCTCAATTCATAACTATACAAGGCAGCAGTTACTTCACTGAGAGACACATCAACCTTCCCATGAAGTAGAGTAGTTTCAAGATACTCAAACTCATCAGGAAGTGATCCCATCAACATCAGAGCCAGATCTTCGTCTTCAAAAGTCACGTCCATATTCATCAGATCAGTCACCAGCTGATTAAAGCTAGTAATGTGATCATTCATAGTGGTACCTGGTACATTGAAGCGGAACAGTCTCTTTTTCATGTAGAGTTTGTTCTGACCGCTTTTCTTCAAAAATTTCTCCTCCAGTGCCTTCCACAATTTACTTGCAGAAGTTTCCTTAGAAAATGCATACTTCTGCTCTCTAGAAAGACACGATCGAATAGTACCACATGCCATTCTATTGATCCTCTTCCATTCTTTCTCCTCAACATCATCTGGTTTCTCTCCTTCAATAGCAATGTCTAGACCCTGCTGAAATAGGGCATCTAGAACCTCGCTTTGCCACATGCCGAAATGACCGGTGCCATCAAAAATCTCCACTGCAAATCTAACATTTGTCACAGCATTTCTTGCCAAAATTGAAGATGAAGAAGCGTCTGCCATTTCTGCTACAAATTCTATTTAATAGCTGCCAATGCAGAATGTCAATTATCCCAAGGAAATTTTTCTGATGTGGAAGATCAGCCTAAGCCGCAACCACAGAGCATACTAAAATAAACCAAGAGCTCTGATACCAATTGTTGTGAAATTCGGGTTAATTTCCACCAATAACAGATTCACCGTGAAAACTATTATCTAGGTGACTAGTGTGAAAACGATTGTACTAAAAATCACCCCAAGGTAGATTCCCAGGAAAGAGGAGGGGTCACAATGGTCCCTCTTAAAACCCACTTTCCTTAGACAGAACTACCAAGACAAGTAATTTTAATAGGACAATAATTGACAACAACTATCCCGACAATAGCTATTAAATAGACATAAAGAGAACACCAAAATATTTCACTAATAGAGGAAATATTACAAAGAGAAAAATACAAATAGCCTTTAAAATAGAAGAAGGCTTATATTTGTGGGATGATTAACTAAGGAGGAGGAGGGCTTTATTTATAACAAAAGAATTTCCCCTCCTCCTTATACACAACCAATGTGGGACTTTTGCCAAAAACCAACATTCCGGACATATTGGCAGATATTCGAGCTGGTTTGGATAAGTGATTCAGAAGGATTCAGCGAGAAAAAAGATTAACGGAGTGAGATTTGAGAAATAAGCTTGAGGATTTAAAGGAGAGTAGTCCGACGGATGATGTCTTGGGAGAAATTGCGGAAGTCCAATTGAAGTTGAATTTAGAAGCAGATAAATCTGAGCTTTATTGGGAGCAAATGACTCGTGCAAACTGGCTTCGTAATGGCGACCACAATACCGCGTTTTCCCATCGTTTTGCTTCACAGAGGATGAGAAGAAATCAATTTTTTTCTCTTGAAAATGCGAATGGAGAGCGTTTGGTTGATGAGAAATATGGATGAGCACGCTAGGAATTACTTCCTAAACCTGTCTCAGTCGAGTGGAGGAGGAAATTATTGAGGAGTGCTGACGGGTATTTCAAAATGTATTTCGCCTTATATGAATGCTAGACTAAATGAGGGTTTCACTTATGAGGATGTCACCCGAGCAAGAAGGATATGAGTCCCTTAAAAGCATCAGGAGCTAATGGGTTAGATGCTATTTTTTACAGAGATTTTGGCATATCTTTGGTATAAAAGTAGCAGAGTATTGCATTGATCTGATTAATGAGATTTTTTATATGGGGGTTGTGAATACTACGCATATTGTTCTAATCCATAAGGTACTTTCACCTTCGTGATTGTCCCAGTATCGTCCTATTAGTCTCTGCAATGTGTTGTTTAAAATTTTGTCGAAGATGCTTGTTTTCAGAATGCAGGGGTTATTGTACCAGTGCATTGACGAAGCTCAGAGTGCCTTTGTCACGGGCAAGCAAATAACAGATAATATCATTTCAGCCTATGAGTTACTCCAATTCTTTTGTAAACCGTCATAGTAATAAACGCGGTTTCTTTGCTTTGAAATTGGACATGAGTATGGCATGGCTTACGAACGTGTCAAATGGAACTTCTTGTGAGCTGTTTTGGAGCATATGGGTTTATCAACTAATTGGATCTCTATCATTCAGAGGTGTGTTAGTTCGGTATCTTATTCTGTGATTGTTAATGGCATTGTAGGTGAAGTGTTTTGGCCAAGCCACGATTTAAGACACGGGGACCCTCTGAGTCCGTACCTCTTTCTAATCTTCAACGAAGGTCTGTCCTCCCTTATCAGCCAGGCAGTTGTTGGACGGAACAAGAAAGGTGCTTTTACTCACCTTAAAGAGAGGCCAACTTCTCGAATAAATACTTGGGTATTTTACTTTTTTTTTCTTCTTCTTGTTTTTGACTTTGTTTAGGTGCTTAGTTGTTTCCGTTTAATTTTATCTATTAAACTGTTTAAATAATATCAATTAAAACTTAATATTTAAGAGAAGTGTTAACGTATCAATTAACTAAATTGGCATAATTTTATATCATATTATATTAAACTTTATTTTATATAATTATTTATCTTCCAATTGATGACAGTTGATTGAAAATCAAACAACAAATACCCAAATATATGAAGAAGGGGAGTCGACCTCGGGACCAAGGGAATGGAATAAGGATGCCTAACCACCGAGGCAACCTCTGAAAAATTAATTTGTCTTTGAGGCAACCTCTGTCATTGAACTATAAAATCATCAATTAAATAAAAAAAATCAATTTATATATATAATCCTTGATTATAATCGTGAAAAAAATATTAAATTTATTTTAAAAACATTTAAAATTACATTTAATTTGAGTCTTTTCCCCTCAAGTGCAAAATATTTTTAAAAATATATAAAATTAAATTTAAAAAGCGGACGATAAAACTAAACTTGATTATAAATTTAAGATTTATATACTTTTAAAATAAAATTAATATTTTTTCTCGTTTATAATTAAGGATTATATATAAATAGAGTCTTTTTATTTAATTAATGGTTTTTATATTTCAAAATATGTAATTTGAAAACTACACAATTTAATTTTTGTTTTGATATTGACGTTGTACAATATAGATTGTATTCAGTGGTCAGGCATCCTTATCTCATTCCCTTGGTCTTGAGTTCGATTGGAAGTTAAATAATTAAATAAAATAAAATTTAAATTATATAAAATATAGTTTAGTTTAATGGTGACATGTCACCATTTAAATTTATTGGATTAAATTGAATTTAAGACCAAATTGATTGAATGTATAAATGTTGAGGACCAAATACAGAATTATATTAATATAGTTAACTGCAATGTCAATACTTTTATCAAATGACAAGTGAATTTATTGACATTATTTAAATAATTTAGTGGTTTGATCAATAAAATTAAAAAATCAATGACAAATATAAAATGATTGAATAGTTAAGTGGTCAGCTATATAGTTTACCCTAAATATTTTGAAGTATTATCTTGAAAGAATGTGTCTAAGTAATAATTTGAGAGGAGAAAAATCTTAAAATAACTGCTTAAGAGAATGTGCTTAGTTTATATACTCAGTCATACTATGAAGCTATGGGAAAGGGTGATAGAGGCTAGGTTGAGACAAGTTACTAGGGTTTCGGAAAACCAATTTGGATTTATGCCAGACAGGTCTACCACGGAGGCGATTCATCTACTTCAACGACTCATGGAGAAATATAGGGAAAAGTCTAGAGATCTTCACATGGCGTTCATTGACCTTGAGAAGGCTTATGATAGCGTTCCCCGAGATACGATTTGGAAGACTTTGGAAACGAGACGAATCCCAACTGCTTATACCTGGGCGATTCGTGATATGCATTGTAGATCTACTACACACGTCAGGACTACAGTTGGCGACACCGAGACTTTCCCGGTGGAAATCGGACTCCACCAGGGGTCGGCTCTTAGTCCTTACATCTTCGCCTTGATTATGGACGACATCTATTGTGCGACACCAGACGGTGTACCATGGTGTATGCTTTTCGCTGACGACATTGTCCTAGTTGTTGAAACAAAATCTGAGTTGAATAATAGACTGACTACCTGGAAGACTGCTTTGGAAGAAAAAAGTCTAAGGATCAATATTGAAAAGACAAAGTATTTATGTTCAAACTTCAGTGGGGACCAAAACGATGAAGATGTAGAAATATGCATAGAAGGACACGTTCTCCCCTCAAAGGATTGTTTCAAGTACCTAGGGTCTATGATACATAAAGATGGGGGTGTAGATGATGATGTAACACACGTATAAAGGCGGGATGGCTAAAGTGGAGGGCTGCTACTGGAGTTTTGTGTGACAAGAAGGTGCCTCTAAAACTTAAGGGAAAATTTTATAGAATGGCAATAAGACCAGCGTTGTTGTATGGATCAGAATGTTGGGCAACCAAGAAAGATCATGTAAGGAGGATAGAGGCTGCAGAAATGAGAATGCTTCGATGGACATGCGGTAGGACTCTGTGGGATATGACAACAAACTCTACTATTAGGATGTCCTTGGGGGTAGTGCTTGTTTCTGAAAAATTGAGGGAGGGAAGACTACGGTGGTTTGGGCATGTCCTTAGGTGACTACCGTCGGATGCGGTCAGGAGGGTAGAGTCGATTACAGTCGACGGTGCCAGAAGGAGAGGACGACCAAGGCGGTAGTGGGAAGACTGATTGAGATCTGATTTGATGGATTTAGCCCTTACCGAGGACATGACCTCTGATAGGAAAGTATGGAGACTAAAGACTAGGGTAATCGAGTAGTGTGGGTCACATCTCTAGGGTGTATCATCTCTGTCTTCTTTTAATGTCTTTGTAGTAATTTCCATAAATTCTATTTTTTATACATTTTTGGTATTGGTATTTATGAAGGCTTAGAACTGGGCTTGCTATCGTGGACTTCTGTGTAATATTCTCTTCACTTTTAAATTTAGTCGGGTCTTACGTTTCTGTCTATATGCAGAGATTTTTTCGCAAGGATTTATTTGCAGGGATTACTTCTCATTTCAAACGCGCATATAATATTAATGATTTTGACTGCATATGAATACTGTTCAACTATGTATTTATGTATTTATTTATACATGCTTTGCATTTTATCTATATTTTTAATTTTCTGACTGCTGGAGGTCTTCCACGGAAGCTACTCTCAACTTGACGTTGGGGGCAGCCTACTACCCTACCTCCCCTTATCCATTGCATATGGGAATTGGGTTTTGTTGTTGTTTTTGTTTGTAATTTGTTAATTTTAATAAATGTATCAGTTAATTCAAAATTGGCAACTGAAACGATTCAAACAAAGAACAGTCCACTTTGAAACGACACCGTAATCAAGAACAAAATTATGGAAGGGAACCTTCTTTCTTCGTAAAATTCCTCACGCTCATCAACGCTCAAATTCAAACTTAATCCAACCCAAAAGAAGAATAAATTTTGTTTCCTCGAGAATCTACGGATCATTTTCAGAAGAAAACATTTGAATGCTATGAAACTCCTAAAAACCTGGGTCCTTTTTCTGTTCCTTCTGATTACGACCCAATCTAAGCCGTGGTTGGGGGTTAAAGCTCAAACTTCAAAGGATGAAGCTTATGTGACACTGCTTTACGGAGATGAGTTCCTCTTGGGGGTTAGGGTTTTGGGGAAATCGATAAAGAACACCGGGTCACCTAAAGGCATGGTCGTTTTGGTCTATGATGGCGTCTCTGATTATGCCCAAGAGACTTCTCAAGGTAAAAACTTGCGACTCGTTTCCTTCTCTGTTTGTTTTCTAAGAAAAATTAGTTACTTCACGTTTTACTGAAAGAAGAAATAAAATCACTTCTTTTTCATTGCTGTTTATGGAAGCTTGTTAGCTATATAATCAATGTTCTGTTAGCTAAAATCACTTATTTTTTATTTCTATTTCCGGGAACTTATAGGCTATATAATCAATGCTCTGTTAGCTAAAATCACTTCTTTTTCATTTCCATTTATGGGAACTTGTAGGCTATATGATTGATGCCCTGTTTGTTTGTTAGTAATTTTTGATACTTTGTTTCATCCTTTTGTTCTTCCTTGGTGGATAATTGGGCAGGCTGATGGGTGGATACTGGAGAGGATAAGTTTATTGGAGAATCCAAATCAAGTTCGGCCAACGAGGTTTTGGGGTGTTTACACCAAATTGAAAATTTTTAATATGACTAACTACAAGAAAGGTAAAAAAGATAATCCTTTTTTGGTTTCTTTTTTTTCTTCTATTGATTAGAGAACATGTATAGGTAGGATTAGGGATGAATATAATTGGATTTAGCTTATACTTGGCCTACTATCTGTGCATAAGCTTTACAGATAGTAAGTCTATGTTACCCGAACTCGTCTCCTTAAGGTATATGTGTCCAACCCATATTCAAATATGGGTATGGATGGGTGGGAGTAAAATCCTTACAAAATATGGAACTTAGGAAAAAATGTTTAGCTTACGAGTTGGATACACACCTGACCTGACACAGTGATGAAACTCCTGAGCTCATGTTACACAACTGTTGATGAATGGCTATTATGGCTTCTGAGCATCTTTTATAATGAGCAAGTTTAAAACCATAAATTCATTGAAACTAAACACAAAAAACTTTCTCCTTATTGAGGTGGAGGGTTGGAATTTACTAACATATACATTGCAAACTAAATTGCTCATATCCTAGGTTAAATTGTTTTGTTTCTTATAGTAAAATCTAGAACTTGAAAATATGTTTTATATAACTTCCATGAGAATATTATCCTTGCAATATTGTCTGGTTAGAACCAATATTTTGAATATTTAATTTTGTTACACCTCTAGCTAATCTAGGTTTTTAGTCAATTATGCCTTCTATTGCAATGCTTCTTCTGTTGATTGCATTTTTTTCACACTAGTTTTCTTGTGTAGTTGTGTATCTTGATGCAGATACTATAGTAGTCAAAAGCATTGAAGATCTGTTTAAATGTGAGAAATTCTGTGCCAATTTGAAGCCATTCTGAGAGGCTGAATTCAGGAGTCATGGTAGTGGAACCATCTGAAGCTGTTTTCAATGACATGATAACCAAAGTTAAAACTTTGCCTTCTTATACCGGAGGAGATCAAGGGTTTCTGAATTCTTATTACCCTGATTTTCCAAATGCACATGTTTTTGATCCTAATATGCCTCTGGATGTGTTGAAATCCCGACCCACTCCTAAGATGGAACGTCTCTCCACTCTATATAATGCAGATGTTGGTCTGTACATGCTTGCCAACAAGGTACCGCTATATATATCCATGCTAGTATTATGTTTTAAACTTTATGCCATGCTTCTAGTCTGTTGTTAGTCTTGTTTCACATGTTACATGTTCTGTACTAAAATTAACAAAGGGATACAGTTTAGTTTCGTTAGTAAAATACTACAATAAATCTTACTTTAAAAAGGTTTGAAGAGAAGAAAACAGATTTTCAACCATTAGGATGAGCATGATCTAGCAGGTTGCTACTCCCTTTCAGTCAATCTTTGCCTTATAGTCAAGCAGTTGAGATTCACAATATGCTAAATATGGAATATGATTGATTTTAAATCCCTTTTCCCAATTTGCTTTTCATGTATTTGAATCCTCAGTTTATGCACTATGATGACTGACTGTTGTAGGCTTTCTTGTTTTTAGATCTCAAGGGGATTGGAATCATTAGATCTTGTATTTGAATCCCCATTTTAATTATGCATTATGATGACAAACTTTTGAATACTTTCTCTTGCTTTTGGATCATGAAGGGAATTGTTTCAATCCTTTCCTTTGGTTGTAGGCTATACCATGATGAAACTTCCAATTGTGAAAAAGGAAACAAAGTTCTGCTGTTAGGTAGTATAATTTTTATTTTCTGTTAAAGTTTCCTTATCACTTTATGCATTATTTTGCAGTGGATGGTAGATGAGAGCAAACTTCGTGTTATTCACTATACTCTTGGTCCTCTTAAACCTTGGGATTGGTGGACATCTGGCTCTTAAAACCAGTCGATGTCTGGCAGGTATTATCAAACTTCTTCACAATTTATAAGAAAAGCTCCCGTGTATTCCCAATCCTTTTCGCAAATTGTGATAAATGTTAAATAAATTGTTTGCCAATGTTGCAGAATGTTAGGGAACAGCTTGAAGAATCGCTTCCTGGAACTGGTGGAGGCAAAAATCCGAATGACGAGCTTCTGGTCAAACTCCTCTTTCTTTTACCTTTCTGTGCTCTACTTTTTTGGTACAATCGTTCTTTCCTTCAGGTTAGTGACTGTTGATGTTGCTTTTTTTCTAAATTCAATTCCTATATGATTGCTGTCCTATACTCCCATTCCCAAACCATATTTCTTTCCGGTGCAGATAAGGGTTTCAATTTGCAGAACTTTGTTGGGCAATCAGATCAGACACCTCTACTACATAATTAGGTCAAGCAGAATAACTGCTTACACAGGTGTTTCTTCGTCTTCCACCATTAATGCGAACAATCAGGTTAGTTCCTTTCTTCATCTTCTAAGCTGAATTGATTCGGGTTTGATTAAATCCTGTTACCCTCTTTGTCTACTGAATTTCGATGTGAATTTATTAGTTGACTCGCTTCTATTATTTGATTTTGGTGTAATACAGTTTTCTAACGGCGGAGAGACCAAGGTGCCGCACTACCTTGGTGGGATTTCAATTCTCGTTTCTTTTATGGCTGCTGTGGTGTCCCTTGGAATTGGTATAGCAATTGTGCCTCGACAAGTGATGCCATGGACTGGTTTGCTTTTGATGTATGAGTGGACATTTACTACCTTCGTTCTTTTGTTCGGAGCTTTTCTTCATTTGATTTATCAATGGGGAAAGAGAACGGCAACTCGATCTGGATCAGTTTCCTCTTATACGGATTCTTTTGATTCGGATACTCAAAAAGGTTATTAACTTAGATCAAATACAAAAACTATTGTGCGTGATCATGAGAAAAGACGATGTTCGTTCCTTTTTCTCTTTAAAGTAATATCAGTTGATAAATCTTGTATATTCTTTTCAGGTCATCAGCGGCATGCATCCTCTTGTGATTTTGCGACTTGGTACTACGGGCTTGGGATGGCGTTTTTGGCTATCGCTGCCCCATCCTTACCATGTATTTTTGGGATCACTGCTCTTTTCTTGAGGTAATTCCTGTTGATATATTCTTGTTCTCTCTTGCCATTATGAACGAATACGTTTTCAATGCTTTTAGACTTTAGGAAGAAACTGAAAAATGAAGATGATAAATTAATGCTGACGTTATCTCTTCATACGTTCTTGTCAGCATCTATGTTGCTCATGACCCAAGTGCAAGTGTCGGGTACGGATATATGTCCAATTCTTGTATCATATTTATTTCCATGTTTTTCTCGACTTGAGAGGATCTTCGGTCATATCTCTATATCCATGAACACGAGTGTTGCAAGAAAAATGAAGTCAGCTGTATTGCTTTGTACCTTATATTTATTTAAGTACGTAGCGGTACCTGATACCCTTGTTTAACACATATTTGGATGTAGGTAAGGATATATGACCCTCCAAAAGGCCAAGTACATTAAGAAAAACAAAAAAAAGACCGTGGCAGACACAAACCTTATTTGCATTCTCAACTAAAACATAGACGAACATGGAGTGTTTTATGAGTTAAAACCTGGAATCTAATGTTTGAGAATCCTTATTTTAACATTCTTGAATTACTCTAAATTTCATCGTCCATGCCATTTTCACACCAGATTGGGGCTAATGGTGGTTGGAGGGCTTATTTTAGCTTCTTTCATGGCATATGCATCGGAGCATCTTGCGATCCGCTCGTTCTCGAAAGGTCTTGAACACGGGGACTCCACACCCTCCAGAAGTGCATGCTTCCTGTGTTGATACCAGAATGCTCTTGTTAGTTATCAAATATATTATTAGACTCATCGAAGATGGGTGTCGGATACAGAAAATGAAGATGGATGGCTCGCTCACGGTGGAATATGTATGGAGCACATGAATGCTCCAAGGAAAACGAAGAATCTCGGTAACATTGGCTAATAGCTTTATTTTTTGTGTAATTTGTATTTTATGTAACATACAATTACAATGGTTGCTGTGTATATCATTGCATAATTTTTTGTCAAATCAGAATTTAAAAAATTATTTTCTATTGATTTTATGATTATTTTTTTAGAATAGGAAAGGACATAAGCAAAAGGAATCCTTTTTTGAACAATATGAAAAGAATTTGATGACATTAGACACATACTTGAGGTGGAGGTGCTTGAAAAAAAAGTTCAACAATATATAATAAATTTTAAAATTAAGGTAATCAACATCCTAAAATGTTATAAAAAAATAATAAAATGTTTGTAAACTTATTAACTCGAGTTAGATCTTAGCATAATTTAGTTTATTGAGTTCAAATTTGAATCAATCAACTCAAATCAAGAATTAATTAAGTTTTAATTGAATTGAATTTGAACCAATCACAAGTCGTTTAACTTCAGCTAACACCTTTACTTTTTTTTTAACAAATTCTACTAATTCTAATTCTACTTAAAGGGGAGGGAAAAGAAGACTCTATGAAAAGAAAAGAAAAGAAAGTGATCTCAATAGATTTAAACTCATAATTTAAATAAATATTAAAAAAATGAGTAACTTGACTAACCGTTCAGCTCGAGCTTGTATTCTCTCAACCTTCACAGCTAAAGACAAACAGGTCATGACAGCTAGTGTCCCATCCATAGTTGTGACGAATATATAAATATTTTACTCGTTTCTTAATTGAGTTGGAGAGAATTAACTTTAAATATATATTTTTATACAACTCTTAATATATATGGATGAGTCTACCACGCTCGACGTGTAACATCCCAAACTATGGGTTAGTGACTCAATTGTAAAAGTTCAAAAGTTAGTGACTAAAGTATAATTTATTGAAAAGTGTAGGGACTTATATGGAAATTTTGGTGTAAGATTAAATTACAAAGAATGATGATTGGAAGGGCAAAATAGTCATTTGACCAATAAATGAATTAAAAATGGGATAAGATAAGGATATATACGTAGAGATGGATAGGAAGAGGAAAAAGAAAGTTTCCAGAGTTCTCTTTATCCTTCTTATTTCTCTCCATCGTGAACCAAGATTGCAAATGTGAGTTTTCTGGTTAGTTGATTATTTGTTAATTTTAAGTGGGTTTTGATCATTAGGTGATACTTAAGCTTAAGGAAAGCTTAAGTTGTTTTAAAATCAAAAGATGAAGAAGTTATGAAAGATTAAATAGAAGGGGTTTCGAAAGGAAATTCTGAAAAAAGTTAATAAAGGAACTTTGAGATGAAATTTGACTTGTCATCAATAAGAATAAGAAATTTATGAAGTTAGAAAGGATTTATAACAAAGTCGAAAGTTTATCAAGATTCTTAATTTTAAGAATCATGATTAGATATGGAAGATAATGATGGTTTATATGGATATAAGTTGATTTGAGTAAAGGTAGTTGAGTTTAATGGCATGATAGGGGCTTAAAATGGAAGATTTAGATTAGTATTGATGAATTTTCGGGTTTAAATAGTAAATTCTGAGTTAGGTATCAGTACTGCTTCAACCAAAATCAATACCATAAGCTTTAAATTGACAAATTATGCAGGAGGTATCAATACCTGGAGGGTAGTATCGATACATGGGGTACCGATACCCTAAGGAGAGTATCGATACCAGGAAATATCGAATGAAAAATGAGTATCGATACCATAACTAGGGAGGTATCGATACCCTATGAGGGTTATCGATATTACCCTAAATAGAAAGTGAAATTGAGCTTTTATTTTGGTCTAAGAAAGTAAGGATCAAATCATGATATTTAGAATGTTGATATGTATACAATATGTATGATTGAGTAGATATCGAACACAAAAAAGTTCCGGAATGACCATCAAGTTAGGATCGATCCAAAGAGATTATAATCATAAAAGTGGATTGTGAATTAAGTGAGGCTAAGGTGAGTGCATACTATAGATATAGAGTGCAATGGAATAAGACTTGTGATAAGTCTATTTCCTATATTGGTTTCATAGTCACATGGCTATGAACATGCATACATGATGACATTATAAATACATGCATAAGTTATATATGTTTATATGATGTATTAGATGACATATGTGTAACATCCCAAATTATGGGTTAGTGACCAAATTGTAATTTTCAAAAATTTGGTGACAAAAGTATAAATCATTAAAAAGTTCAATGGTTTAAGTATGAATATTTCAGTATTGGATTAATGGTAATTATGGAATTATGGAAGGGATATAATGGTATTTTTATGGAAAAGATATTTATCTCTTATTAAAAGAGATAAGCATATGGGTGGAGAGTATCTAGAAGCTTATTTTCTTCTTCTTCTTCTTCTTCTCCCCGTAAGCTCCATGGCAAAGGTAAGATTTCTTAGTTGTTGATTATTAGCTAAAATTTAAGTGGGGTTTTAATCATTAGGTGATACTTAAGCTTGGGGAAAGCTTAAGTTATCTTAAAATCAAAAGATGAAGAAGTTATAAAAGATTAAAGAAAATGAGTTTCAAAGTGAATTTCTGAAATAGAGTTAATAAATCAACTTTGAGATGAAATTTGACTTGTTCTCGATGTGAATAAGAAGTTATAAATGTTAGAATCGAATTTAGAACATGTTGAAATTTGAGTATGATTCTTGAATTTCTTAAGGAGAATAGGATATGGAGGTTAAAGAAGTGATTATTGAGTAGAAATGAGTGCAAATATATATATGTAAGTTAGGAATATGAAAGGGGATGAAATATAAAACATTTGAGTTGAATTAAATGGATTTTGGGCTTAAAATGCAAATTATGGGCAAGGTGTATCGATGCATATTGAATGTGCATCGATGCACTCTTTAAAGAAGAAACATCGAATGCAATTGGTGCATCGATGCATAAGGAGTGCATCGATGCATCCCTTTAAAATGAAAACATCGAAGGTAATTTGTGTATCGATGCACATGTTAAAGAATGCATCGATGCACTGTAGAATGCATCGATGCACTTCAAGGGGAAATTGAAAAGACATTTCTTTTGGTCTAAGAAATGATAGATTAGTGTATATCAATTGGATATTGATATGTATCAATGTATGATTATATAGATATCGAGCACGAACAAGTTCGGGTCGATTGGCAAGTTAAGATTCGATCGAAAGAGAGGAAAATCATAAAGTGTATTGGAACGTAGTGAGGCCAAGGTGAGTGCACATTAGATAGTGTATTATGTATTAATGGAAATAAGACTTGTGACAAGTCTATTTCCTATAGTAGAATGCATGAATTCATTAATATGAGTATATGTTTGATATATTATATGTGTGTTATTGATTGTTACATATATTAATGATATGAGTGAATAAATGTTTACATGATACATGTTAATTGTCCATGATATATGCACCCATGATAATATGATGTAAGTTAAATTATGTAATATGATACATAACTGTGAAATACGTGAAGGAATGTATATATGATAAAGATTATATAAGAGAATATATAAGATTATCAAATAAGTTATGAGATAAGTTATATGACATTGATATATAGGCTAGATGAAAGTATACACATGAATATATGTACAAGTTTATATGTTACTTTATATGCTATGGGATATACCCATGAACATATGTGATGTGATATATGCTATGAGAAATGACCCATGTGACTAAGTGTGAAATGATATAAGTTACATGAGGTGAATGATATAATAAGAAGCTATGGGATAAGAAGATATGAGTTTATGTGATATGATATGAGATATATGGTTACACATACATGTGGTATGTGACAGAAGAGAAAGAATACGTGATATGAAAAGTTATAAATGATATATGCACCCATGATAATATGATATAAGTTAAATTATGTAATATGATACATAACTGTGAAATACGTGAAGGAATGTATATATGATAAAGATTATATAAGAGAATATATAAGATTATCAAATAAGTTATGAGATAAGTTATATGACATTGATATATAGGCTAGATGAAAGTATACACATGAATATATGTACAAGTTTATATGTTACTTTATATGCTATGGGATATACCCATGAACATATGTGATGTGATATATGCTATGAGAAATGACCCATGTGACTAAGTGTGAAATGATATAAGTTACATGAGGTGAATGATATAATAAGAAGCTATGGGATAAGAAGATATGAGTTTATGTGATATGATATGAGATATATGGTTACACATACATGTGGTATGTGACAGAAGAGAAAGAATACGTGATATGAAAAGTTATAAATGATAATGCCCATGTTATGTGATATGAGAGCTAGGGGTATAGTTGGCATGCCAAGAGTCGAGGGTTTACCTAGGTTCTAAGGAACATATGGACAGTTTACCTAGGTTCTTCGGGACCTATGGACAGTTACCGAGGATCTTTATGACCTCTGGATAGGTCCTTCGGGACATTTATACGAGCTGTGGTGATAGCATAGTGGTGCACAACCTCAATACACTCACATATCTACAGTTCTCACATGTGTACATGGGCTAATAAAGAGATAATTGTGAAATCAATGTATGTGATATATGTATATGAATTGCATGATATGATATATGTGTGATATGGGTTATTGTATCTGTTACATGAATATATATTGATGTATATGTGAGTGAGTATAAATGACTTATATATGATGATATAAGAATTTTTTATAAGTTATATAATATGAATGTAAGAGATCATATGAATAAGAAATAAGAGATATGAAGTATAATAGTATAGGAGCAAGATAAAAACATAAATGATGATATGCATGTAATTGTTATATGAAAAGCATGTGAGTGAGATGATTTGATATGATGTGTATGATGTGATAAAAATAGTTGTTCCTGCATGATTACAAGTTAGAGTTTACATTATATATTTATTCGCCTCACTAAGTCATAGACTTAGCGTGTGAGTGTTTCACACGCAGGTTCTTACAAGCTTATGGATTGTTGAGGTACAAGTCAGGTCAGCATTTTTCCTTACAAAGTTTCAGATCAGAAAATAGATGATTTAAATGTATTTTATGGTTTAAAAGTCTAGTTGGCATGTATTTAAAAGATTTGAATTGTATAAGCTCTGAATAGTTTTGTAAACGTTTTGAGTAAGTTATATGTTATAAAAGTTTTTAAATTACTCACTAATTTATTCAAGTAAATGTTTTAAAAAGTCAAAGTGACACTTCAGACTCGGATCCAGGTCAGATTCGGGTTGGGGTGTTACAATATGATTCATGTAAACATATTTAAATAATATGTTATATGAGATGAGATTGATGATTATATGCACATGTGATATGTGAAAGAATAGAAGAAATATGTGATCATAAGAGCAATGATATGAATACATGAATATATGAAGCATAATGATAGTGCCCATGTTATGTGATATGAGAGCTAGATGTATAGTATGCATGCCAAGAGTCGAGGGTTACCTATGTTCTTCGAGACATATGGATAGGTTACCTTTGTTCTTCGGGACATATAGACAGTTACCTAGGTTCTTCGGGACCTATGGACCGGTCCTTCGGAACATCGATTGAACTGTGGTGACATCATAATTGTGCACAACCTCAATGTACTCACATACCTTAAGTTCTCAGTAATGTACATGAGCTTATCACAGGTATCAAAAGTTTTGGTATTAATATATGTTATCATGTTATTATTCTTTACACATAAGTACATGTGACATGATTGAATTAATAGATTGCATGTTCATATTTATAAGAAATGTATCATTATTATATTTTTATGTCTCACTAAGTCTATGACAAAGCGTGTAAGCGATTTACACGTAGGTACTGAAAAGTAGGAGGATCAAAGCTAAGTTCAACAGAACAACATATTTCCACTCGAAGATCAGATCAGAAGTAAAATTTCATATTATGTTTTTTGGTTTAATAAATAGGTTGGCATGTAAACAAAGTCATTAAGTATGTATGCTCTGATCGAGTTTGGTAATGTTTTGAACGTATTTTATGTAAATTATTCAATAGTATTTAGTAAGAGTTTAAAAGAATTCACTATTTTGTACAAATAAATGTTTTGAAATGTTAATGTGACACATCGGATTCGTATCCAGGTCATATACCGGTTTGAGTGTAACACGACGAGCACCGTTGAACACCACTATCGATAAGCACCGCTGAGCATCTTTAATTTAATTTATGAAAATTTAAAATTCTAAATGACTCAACGTAAAATTATACATTAGTTAAAAATTTAAAAGTAAATTATTTACAATAAAATATTAATTACATTATTTTTCATAATCTTTTTTTAACAATAGTTGGATCAAATACCAACACCTAAATTAAAACCCTAAATATTTTTTTCTTACCATTAAAGTCGCAGCCGCCGTTAGTCTCTTCCACCGGCGAGATAGTCGACGACTGTTCCTCCATCCCTATATGGCTGTTGTTCGAGCCCGACCGATGTTTCTCACCTTTCGCGTAACAAATCCGATAAGATAAGCTTTATTTATTTTTATTTTGTTTCGGACTTAGACGGTTGTCCAAGCTGTCACCAGTAGATGTCGTCTCACCGGCTATCACCGCCTTCATTTGCAGTGGTCGCAACTGCCCCTATACGAGGAACGCCATAGATTACTTACTTCCTCTAGTCCCTTAATTATCAAACCCTAACCACAACCCTAATTTTCCAATTAGGCTAAATATAAAACCCTAATTTCCAAATCAAGTATCATAATTTCCAAATCAGAACCCTAATTTCTAAAATTGAACCATATTTTCTATATTAGAACTTTAATTCCCAAATCCAATTATGAATTCCCAAATTAAAACCCTCAATCCATTATGGTACCTTGTTTCAGTTTTATCGATATACGATAATCGAATACCACTACCGAATGCGTAACGATACAAAAATTGGTCACTGGAAATTATTTCCAAACTGCGTACCTGTACGTTGTGTTTGAATTTTAGATTTTGTGTTAAGTTTAAATGCATGCAGGCTTAGATTTTATCAATTTAACATAAATGATGGATCTAAACTTAATGTCTTCAAAACAAGATGATGGAGTGTAAGGTCATATCGATATGAATTCGGAGAAAACAAACAATGAAATACATTCATTATAATTAACTACAATTTTAATAATAATGTTGAATTTCTTCTTTTCGGTATATATTATTTAAGATTATTGTTATATTTTTTATTTATTATATATATATATATATATATATATATATATAGGAAAAAACTAAAATTGTACATGAGGAAAAGATAAGAACTCCAATAATTAAAAAATAGGGCTTAAAAAGTCGAACGGTCCTAAGGTTTTGTTAAGGAGTAAAGACTCTCAACATAAAAAGAGTGTTAGAAGTTCAACTACACATTTTGATTTTGCTGATGATCCAAAGTCGAAAGATGTGGCATCGAAAAAAGAATTCAAATTTCTAAAGTGAATACAAATGTATGTATAAATCATTTTTTATTTGTTATATTTCATCTTAAACTTTGATATTATTTTTTTACTTAAAAATAATCTTTTCCATATGATATGTAGATACATAAAAATTCACAAAATTCCATGATAATGAACAAACATCGAAGGTTAAAAGTTCTGAAAAAAAGGAGATAGTAACAAGTTGAAAAATATATATATTTTTGTAGTAGGGTGAAAATTTTAAAAATATTATGTACAAATATTTCATTTGAATTGAATATATGACCAAATACTTTTTGACTGTGCAGGCTAGAAAAGAAAACAAATTTTGTAATTTTGAGATTGAGCCAAGATTGCAAGATTTATTCGCAAAAGAAACTGGTATCATAATTGATGTGTACAAGCAATATATGAAGTACTTAACACCTAAAGAACGCATAATTTGTATGAATGTTGATACTTGGAATAACACATCCAACACTCTTTACATGGTTATAAATAATAATTTGGACATTGGTAATGCTCGTACTATTTTTCTAGGAAAACGATTATCTGATTGGGTATTATAGATCAAATTATTAAATCTTTTACATGAACAATAATTGTTCTTTTGTCTGTTATTAATACAAGTATTTTTATTGTTTTTAAATATTTAATAATTTATCGATTTCTATGCGTACGATTTGTACTTAAGACAAGAGCTTATGCCAAAGAAGTTATATTTGTCTCTGTCCTTTCAGGTAAAAAATATTTAATAATTTAGTTAAATATAATAAATAAATATAATATTAAATACAATTAAAGTGTATATAATGTTACTTGCATAAAAATATCCTTGCAAATATGCTTCTGCCTATTCCTTTTTATCTTCATACAATTGTTGTACTCATCTCCTTCCTTCAACTTTTTGTTTGTCCACTAATTCTTTCTAAACCCTTTCAAAATTTGATGGTGTTCTACACTTGTCAATGTATCTCAAAAACCCATCGAGAAAATTATGTTGAGCATTAGACTGCACGTTCCTCATGATATTCCATAAACACAATATATATTTTGCCCCGATAGTATTTCAGGAATGACATTTGTCATGGCCTTACCTATATCAGTAATAACAATAAGTGGTCTATAGCCATCTCCTGCTACAATCAATCGTTGTAACACCTTCACATAGTTATCCTCTTTCTTATTCACAACCATTAATGCACATCCAAATGGCATTATGTTTCGATGATGATTAACCCTAAATGAAATAACGAACAACTTGTTGTATGTGTTGCAATTGTAAGTCGTATCAAATGTAAGTACATGCTAGAACTCTTTATAGTCTACGTGTGATATTCCATCGCACCATAATAATTTCTCTAAGTTTCTAAATTCATCCCTTGTGTGCCTCATAAAAAAGGATTATATTCTTGTTTTCAATACAAATACGCCACCACCGTTTCATTATCACCATCTTGCACTTCTTCTCATTTGATTCTACATAGATAGTTGTACAAATCTTTTCGTAGAAATCCAACATTGTCAATTGAATCAGCTTCATTCATGAAATTTGGCATCATCTTATTGAAGCAATTCCAAAGTTATGCATGATCTTAATCTTAATTTTTTTGAACTCACTAGTTTTTTAGAATAATCTATCAAATAAATCATTAAAGAACATTATATATATATAATCAAGAAGTTAGTATGTAACAATTTACTTTTGGATGAATTACATACCTAATATAAGTAACCTATATTGGCAGAACCATTTTATGATTATGTTCTGCATGAAATTTAGCAACTTTCCAATATTAATATCGTTTGTCCCATTTGAATCTAATAAGTGCTTCACATCCAACTCTAATGAACGATCTTAGTTCACATTTTCTATTTGGAAAGTTAATTTACCTTTTCTCTCTATATCCCTCCTTACGACACACCATTTTGACTTTTCACTGTCTGGTCGACTCGAACTCCAAAACATTTCACTTTTACATAGGTATGATAAAATTCAATGTAATCATCTAAAGTCTTCCACTTCAGCTTATTCATATAATTCTCATCATAATCTTTTAGTTCTTTCCTAATCTTGTCTTATATGCTTTCGTCAATGAAGTAGTCAATTGTCTTCTCATCATCTATATGTTTATCATCATAATCAATTTGTTTTTCTTCAATATAAGTTTCACAATCTAATTCACTGTTGTAGTCATCTTCATCCTGGTTATTACACTCCAACTTTGTAATTTGAATTTTGGTATCTTCATTCTCAACCATCTAAAAAATGTATTTTAAAAAAAAATAAAGAAAAGCAACATTATTATAACGGTGAATGGCATGATAATTGAAGTTAACACAAAATTCTAAAATTCAAACACAGTGTACCGACACGGTTTATTAGAGTATCGATACACATTTGGAAATAATTTTCAATGATCAATTTTTGTATCAATATACATCCAATATCGGTACTCAATTACTCGCATACCAATACAACTGAAAAAACGTAAAAGTATGGATTGAGGGTTTTAATTTGGGTATTCGAACTAGATTTGGAAATTAGGGTTCTAATATAGAAATTAAAATTTAATTTTGGGAATTAGGGTATTTGAATTGTGAATTAGGGTTCTATATTTGGCCTAATTAGGAAATTAGGGTTAGGTTTGGGAATTCGAGATTAGAGGAAGCCGAAAATAAATGGAGGCTGCCGCACACGGACAACCGCGACCACTGCTGGTCGGTCGCCGCACATGGACAACCGCGTCCATTATCGGTGAGGCGACACCTGCCGGTGATGGCTTGGACGATCACCCAAGTTTGAAACAAAATAAAAAATAAAGAAAGCTTACTTTATCAAATTGGCTGCGCAAACGGCGGCCAGGCTCGAACGACGACAACAAATGGAGGGAGGAATGGTGTCGATTATCTCGCCAGCGGAAAAGGCTAATTGCGGTGGGAGCTTCAATGGCAAGAATTTTTTTAGGGTTTATTAATTTAGGGGTTGGTATTTGATCTAGTTATTATTAAAAAAATATTGTGGAAAATAGTGTTAATTAATATTTTATTTTAAATAATTTACTTTTAATTTTTTTTTAACTATTTTATAATTATATGTTGAGCCCTTTAAAATTTTAAATTTTTATAAATTAAATTAGTGGTGCTCAATGGTGCTCATTATTGGTGGTACTCAGCAGTGCTCGTTGAGCGTTGTAGAATTTTCTTATATATTAAGTGACAACTTTGATTTATTCATTTATCTTATTAGACTCAATGTTTTATTAATATATATAGGATGAGTTTGTCACACTCGACAAATATTGTTGAGCACCATTAATTTAATTTAAAAAAATTTTAAAATTTAAAAGGACTCAACGTATAATTATAAATTAGTTAAAAATTTAAAGACAAATTATTTAAAATAAAATATTAATCACATTATTTTCTATAATATTTTTTAACAATAATTTAGGGGTTGGTATTTGATCTAATTATTGTTAAAAAAGATTATGAAAAATAATGTAATTAATATTTTATTTTAAATGATTTATCTTTAAATTTTTAACTAATTTATAATTATACGTTGAGTCCTTTTAAATTGTATTTTTTATAAATTAAATTAATAATGTTCAACAATGCTTATCGTTAGTGATTCTCAACGATGCTCATCCAACATGGTAGAATTTTCCATATATATTGTAGAGTATTGCTAAATATAAACGTTTCACACTGAAAAATGATACTTGGAGGAATCATAATAGTTCAGTTGAAGCGTAGAGATAATTGGGGGAAAAGAATGAATTGTAGCAGGTTGACAGTAATAATAGTCGTCGTTACTTTAGGTGAAAGAAGTTATTTATTTCTATACATGTTTAATAGTTAGTAATAAATTAACGAGTCATTAATATCTTTGTCGTGTACTATAAAGTCATTAATGAGTCACTTATAGAGCATTAAATCTCCTTCAACTTCGAAGATAGCGTGTAAGGACCATATAACATATAACGTAACAGAGATTTTCAACGTTTTGTTTGTAGGATTTACAACATCGAAGATAGCGTGTAAGGACCATATAACGGTCTGTGGTTATGTACTGTAATCTCAAATTTATGTCCCAACCGAGACGAGTACGTGTTTTGGGATCCATTCAATCCATCGGAACGAGCTAATGAGATTATCGTCGACATGATCTTGCGTGGTTCCACCAATTACATGAGCCCCAAGAATCTCTCCACCCTCTTGGCCCTCGACACCAACACCAATACTTGAGTTACCAATAAACATAACAACACTTTGATCGTTCCTGGGACGAGGATGGTCGAGTGAACCATCAGGCTCACTCGTATTTATCAAAATCATAAATTATTGTATATTTTAGTTATTTTATTTGCATTGATAATTTATTTTTGCTCTTGTTCTTAAAATTTTGTTTATTGTTTCCTAAAATTTTAGAAGTTGATCCTTTATCATAAAACCTTATATTTGTTCTTATTTGAGATAACAATTTTTAATCGATTCATGCTTCAGACTGTTCCGTAAAAAAAATATTTGTTTTCCACCATCTTTTCAAATTTCAAAACTTTGTTTATTTTTTTTTTCATGAAAAGATGTGACATGTTATAATTACGTTACATCCATACAGTTGGAAATTTGGTGAAAATTTTGAGGGGTAAGTTAAAACTTTAAAATATTAATTTTGAGAGGTTTAATAAGATTTTTTTTAAAAAAATTATGAGAGGGGATTTAATTAAGAACATTAAAAAAATTTAAAGTTTAATCTAAATTTTTAAAATTTTAATAAACCAAATTATTTTTTTTAAATTTAAAAGATCTAAATTATAATTTTTGAAATTTTGGTGGGCCATAGCCCCCACTAACCCTGCTTATATTTCGTCACTACTGCTATGCAAAGTAGGATTTATGAAATAATTACATGTGATGTCTAGTGTAGACATCAATTAAATATTATAAGGGTAAAGTATAGTAATGGTCACTGAACATTTCAGAAGCTTGCATTTAGGTCCCCCAACATTTAAAACTTGCAATACAGTCCCCCAACATTTATTCCGTTTGCAATATGGTCCCCCAACTTAAACCACAGTTAGAAAATTAGGATAAATTATATAAATTGTCATTGAACTTTTCAGTCACTTGAATTTAGGTCCCCCAACTTTTAAAACTTGCAAAACAATCATCAATTTCATTCAAAACCCCAATTTCCAAAGTAATTCAATTTTATTCTAAACCCTAAATTCCAAAATACTTAAATTAAATTCAATTATGTCAAAGTTATTATTATTTAATTTCATCTTATTTCATGTGATACGTATTTTTTATATAAATATAATAGTATAATTCTTATCTGTTGAAGAAATTTTTTAATTAAAAAAAGTAGTTAGGATATAAAAGAGGTTGAAAATAATTCGAATTTTAAATTTATAAAATGTTATTTTGACGTATAAATAAAAGTGTAAACTACTCAGTTGACAACTTAACTATCTAGCCCTTTTTACTTTTGTCATCGATCTTTTAAATTTATCAATTATACCACATAATTATTTAACTGTTTCAACTAAGCCACTAGTCGTTACCAATTGATAAAAATGATGATGTGGCAGTTAAAAGGAATTGACATTATTATACATTCAGTCTTTATTATTTATATAATCAATTTGGTCCTAAATTAAATAAAATTTAATAAATTAATCATTTAATTAGGATCTGACATGTGTTAGCACATGATCATGACACGTGTCATTGGTGACACGTGTTACCACCTAATTATTTATATATGCTATCAATTTGGTCCTAAATTAAATAAAATTTAATAAATTAATCATTTAATCAGGATCTGACATGTGTTAACACATGATCATGATATGTGTTATTGGTGACACATGTCACCTCCTAATTAGAAGAAAATTAAGTTACAAAGAAGTAAAATTTGGGTCTTGGGCAAACTCAAACCTGAGTCACGCAAATGAAAGATATAGGGTGGAGCCACTAAGCTAACACCATCGTTTGTGTTAAGAGATATACAATAATACATATACTAATAGTATGACCAATGCCAGAAAAAAATAATAATGTAAAATGGAAATAATGAGATTTGAACTTCGGCAAAAAATTTGAAAGCAATAAATGATGGGAAAATATTATATTTTTTACAATAAAAAATATTATATTTGATAAATTGTTTGATAGATTTAATATATTTTTTAAATATTAGTTGATACAATATTTTAAAAGAATAAATTTAAGATTTATATATTTTTAAACTAAATTTAATAATTATATTTTTCATATTTATAATTCATGATTATATATATAATCTTAAGTTGAGTATTTCTAATATAATTAATAATTTTAATTTCTTATTAAAAATAAAATATTCAAAAAATATAAATGATTCATACATTAATATATGAATATATTTTTTATTTATACATCTAAATATAAATATACATTTATATAAATATATTTTTATTCGTTGTGTCTGTGCCTTGAACTCTTTCTTCAAGCCTATATTACCTTAAATTGAAGTATTTTAGAATTTAATTGAAGTATTTTAGAATTTAGGGTTTAGAATAAAATTGAATTACTTTGGAAATTGGGGTTTAGAATAAAATTGATGACTGTTTTGCAAGTTTTAAAAGTTGGGGGACCGAAATTCAAGTGACTGAAAAGTTCAATGACCGTTTATATAATTTATCCTAATTTTCTAACTGTGGTTTAAGTTGGGGACCATATTGCAAATAGAATAAATGTTGGGGGACTGTAAATGTTGGGGGACCTAAATGCAAGTTTCAGAAATGTTCAGTGACCATTACTATACTTTACCCATATTATAATGATCTGTTATAAAAATAAATTTTTTTAATTTAATTTATTTAATACGGTTCAAATCTTAAATATTAAAAAAAAAAATTTTCATCGTATACCAATGATTAATCGATAAAAGAAAGTGCATTTAAATGAGTAGGGACGATATTTTTGCTTTTGCATGGTACGGATAGCGTTAATATCACCGCTGGAGAAAATAAATGCTATGGAAACATCAACTGTTTTTGTTTGGGAGGAAGGGATAAGTTAGCTGAAATAATTAACTACGAACATCATTAAAAATTGGATAAAATTATAATTAAAATTATAATAATGAATTTCTCTCTATCTATATTTTCCAATAAGATTTTTATTTTACGGGAAAACTATATATGTGTGTGTCAGGTCAAGTCGAACGTGGATGAAGATTTTTATCTTAAAAATCAAGTTAAATTTCAAGTGGGGTAGAATTTTCCTAAACTCAATTCGAATCAAGTGATGAGTGAAAAAACATAATATTTAAATTAAATTAAGATTAACATAAAAAACTTTAACTTGATCAGATCTATAATCATCCTAATCCTTATATGTAAATGACATAATAGTGAAGTAAGTTGAATTCAAGGTTAGACGATTTAAATATGTACAAGTGAATCATTAAAAATGGGAAAGTGAAATTAGTGTTTCTTTTACAGCAAGGTTGGAAAACTCAATGGAATGTTACGTTGGTGTTGTCAATGCATATGATCTATCGACGGGTTGTTCAAGTGATAAGTAACTTGATATCGCATAAATAAAGTCTCAAGTTCGAGTTTTTTGTGTATGCATAAAATCTCCGCTAAGAAACTCACCCACCAAAATGAGATATGCGACCCGAAGTTGATCCAAATTAATCAAGACGAAACCTTGGAACTAGAAAAAATTTAGTTTCAAATGTGAAGAAAATGATTCCTCCGTCAAAAATTTCATGAATTTTACGTTTAATTGTTGATGTTATATTTTCATATTATGAACGATATGAATATTAATATGATTTAAAAATAATATTTATAATTAATTAAAATAAAAATGTTATTTGATTTAATTTTAAATCATGTTAACCAAAGATGTACCATCGAAAGTTGTGGATTAGTCTATATGCTAAATTTCTAAAGAGGAAACTTTTGTATTTTATTACTAGAATTAAATAGTATTTTAGTCTCTAAAATTATATTTAATTATTATATTTATAACGACTCAATTTAAAAATAATTCCAAATGATATGATAATAATTCCGCAAACTTTAGAAACAAGTTAGGGCTTCAAAATATGAGTTCATGTCAAGTTTGAGTGGTTTTCTTAATCTTATATTTTGAGTTTACGTGTTTGATTATTGATACTTGATGAACAAGTTTCGATATTATAAGAATATTCTTAACAAAATAAGATTTCTCAAAGGTGAATATTAATACCAATTTATATGATATTTAATATTATTTAACAAATATTAATACTCACTATATCAATATTGATACTAAATAGTCTCCATATCAAATATCAAGAATACATGCTTAATTACTTTCCATATCAAATATCATTTATCCATACTCACTGCTATTGTCTTAGTCCATATCAAATACCAAGTATCAATGTTGATTCTCATTGCCTCAACATATTAAATAATAACTGTCTAGATAGTCTAATATCACATGGGTTAGATGTTGTCTTGATTATAGTTGTCCATGTTGTTTGTATGAGTGTCGCTCGACGTAGTTTTTGACATTACGAAAGAGTCATCTAATATTTATAATTTTATAAGATAATCAAATATTTTTAATAGTTGATAATGTACACATACATGTAAATACAATTGCTCGAATCTAAATTTTCTGGAAAGAATAACACTCTATTTGAACATTAAAGTCACTTGATAAGTTAAAATGTTTTTTTATTTCTTAATTTAATAATTTCACTATAATTTATTAAAGTGTTTAAATATTTACAAATATAATCATATCAAACTATCCGATTCAACCGGGTGAAACGGAGATTGGAGAATCATAATTCTGACGTCGATTTTTTCAGCATCGTTGATGAGTTCATATGATTGAAAACCCTATTGTGTTCCCAGTTACCTTTACAGACAGAACATCATCAAGAAAATTGCAATACTAGGCAATGAATTCAGTGACAAAGGTGGCAAAAGTTGGTATAAATTATGTTCAACTAAAACAACAGCTTCTCTTTAATTTAATGGTGGCTCAAATTCCAGGTCTATAAAAAGGCAGTCAAATTGCAATACAAGTCTTCTTTGGTTTTCTTACGATAATATCTATTGCTTCTTCGGCTTCGGCTTCGGCGAATGGTCTTGGCTTCGTTAACGGTGATCTTTGGGTGCATTGCCACCGTTGCCGAAGCTCGAGCTTTCTTCATTTTTGGTGATTCGCTTGTTGACATTGGCAACAATAATTACCTCCAAACCATTGCTCGTGCCGATTCACCATCTTACGGCATCGATTACCTGATGGGACAACCCACCGGCCGTTTCTCTATGCCCTTAACATCCCAGACCTCATTGGTTAAGTTTCTAATATTTGTTAGCCGTGACCGCAATTTAAATCCTCCTGCTAATTTGTTTATTTTCGTGCTTTGCAGGTAAGCAAATTGGGTTATCGGAATCATCATTGCCGTATTTGAGCCCAGATTTTAACGGGAAAAAGCTGCTTGTTGGTGCCAACTTGGCTTCAGCTGGTGTTGGAATCCTTAATGACACCGGGGTCCAATTTGTAAGTTACAAATTTGTTGACTTACTAAATTACACATATCTGATCTGCTGCTTGAATGTTGGAATTGCGGGTAAATATACTGTGAATGTATAGACAGTTGGAGTTGTTTCAAGAATACGAGCGAAGACTGTCGGCTTTGGTCGGATCGAAGCAAGCTCATCAACTGGTAAGCCAAGCACTCGTCCTTATCACTGTCGGCGGTAACGATTTCGTCAACAACTATTACTTGGTCCCCTTCTCTGCAAGATCCAGACAATACAGTTTGCCTGATTATGTCCTGTTTCTCATTTCCGAGTATCGAGAACTCCTGACGGTAATCTTTCAGAACCGAAACTGACATTAGCGACTACATTACTTGGATCCGAGTATGTGTGTTAGGTACAATTAAGTATGTTGAACTGCAGAAACTATACAAACTGGGAGCACAGAGGGTTCTAGTGACGGGCACCGGACCGTTGGTTTGTGTTTCGGCGGAACTTGCGACAAGGGGCAACAACTGTGGTTGCTCGCAGGAACTGCAACGCGCTGCTTCCTTGTACAATCCACAACTTGCTCAAATGATAAATGAAGTCAATGCTGTAATTGGAAAAGATGCCTTCATTAGTGCAAATACTCAAAGAATGCACAATGATTTCGTTTCCGACCCTCAAGCCTTTGGTACTTAATTCGAGAGCAAGTGTCGGATATAAATATGTATCGATCGGAATGAATTTAAACTTGGAATCTTTGTGGAGCAGATCATGACCGGCTCTAATCAGTACATGCATCCCATGAATCTGAGCACCATCATGGCCTTTGATTCCATCATCTGATAACATCAAAATTTTTTTGCCTGAAAAATTAGGGCGTTGTTCAATAAGTTGGGTTCTTATTTGTATTCCCCCAAGGTCAAATATTGAAATCGTGGTGTCAGCTAACTCCAAAGTCAAATGAGCTATTATTAGTTGTACTTAGTCCAAAGTAGTATAAATTTATTTGTTCTTTTACCGTTGTTTATCTGTTTCCCCCCTTCAATCACACGCTTAATCAATTAGTGGAAACCCTGTTTTTGTTAGTGGAAACCAGATTTCAGCCATGCTTCACCTCAAAGCCACCTCTCTTTATCATCATCAAATACAATTGTTTCAACTACCTCAACAAGGGACAAAAGAAATATATGATAAAGAAAACAATACACGTAACATTAAATTTATATATTTTAAAATTTATACAGATCATATATAAAATAATATTAAATACTACTTCAAAACATCATTCAATACTCGTACTATTATTCAAATTTAAAATTAAATTGATTAATGAAATGAAACGAAATGTGTCATGACAGTCATAAGCGTTTTATCTTTTTTTGATTTAAGTGAAATATTACAGTT
The DNA here is from genome assembly GCF_006381635.1 of Hibiscus syriacus. Taxonomy (NCBI): domain Eukaryota; kingdom Viridiplantae; phylum Streptophyta; class Magnoliopsida; order Malvales; family Malvaceae; genus Hibiscus; species Hibiscus syriacus. Next base: position 1,207,120 of record NW_024063443.1, read on the forward strand.
ATATAAATGATCGATCAATGTTAAAATACTTTATCTGTTGGAAGTCAAAAGTTCGGGCTGTAAATCAAGTCAAATTTGGAGGCTGGAGGCTGGAAATCAAAGTTGTAAATTAAACAAAGGAGGGGCACCGCACAATCTAATGTTTTTTCAACATAAGGGGGTTGAAAATAAGAAAAAATGGATCACATTTTCAACAAAGGGGGCACTGTTCTGTGCCCCAATTTTTTTAATTAAATTGTAATAGGATTAATTACACATTTAGCCACTGCACACTTTAGGGTATTTATAAGATTAGTCTTCAAGCTTCAACTATAAATACCCTAGCCCATTTAGCTTCAAAATCATCCCAAAATCATTTTTTTCTCCCAATACTAGAGAGCTTTCTTGTGAGTAGTGAGTGTTTTGTAAACACCTGTAAATTTTCTCTCTTAGTAAAAAATTTGCAACAGTCCGGAGACGTAAGCAAAATTAGCTGAACTCCGTTATCAATTTCGGGTATTATTTTTCCGCTTTTATTTCGCATTCTCACTAATCTGGTTATAGGAAAATTACTCGTACTCTGTTTATTTCCCAACAACTGGTATCAGAGCTTTTCGTTGTGAATTTTGTCAATTTTTTTGCGAGGTTACTATTCATTAATGTTCATGTGAATAGTGAATTTTGTGAATAGTAAAAATTTTGTTGGCGATACGAATTTGTCGATGGAGGTGTTCTAATACACGGTGGTTCGCAAAGATTGTCAGAAACGATCCAAACGAAGCCAAATTCGAGTGGGAGCGATGGCTGCAGATGAAGGGAATGTGAAAATTGAAAAGTTCGATGGTGCGAACTTTAGCTTTTGGAAGATGCAGATTGAAGATTTTCTATACCAGAAAAATCTATATCAACCTCTCTCAGGAAAGCAACCAGAGGGCATGAAGAATGAAGATTGGGCTCTTCTCGACAGACAAGCCCTCGGAGTTATCCGATTGACGTTATCCCGCAATGTTGCTTTCAACATAGCAAAGGAAAAGACCACGACGGGTCTTATGGCGGCTCTCTCCAGTATGTATGAGAAACCATCAGTCTCAAACAAAGTGCACTTGATGAGGCGATTATTCAATTTGTGGATGGCAGAAGGGGCATCAGTGGCTCAACACTTGAATGAACTCAACACAATCACAACCCAGTTGAGTTCAGTGGAAATTGAATTCGATGATGAAGTTCGAGCTTTAATTCTCTTATCATCTCTACCAGACAGTTGGAATGCTACTGTTACAGCAGTTAGCAGCTCATCGGGAAATAGTAAATTGAAATTCGACGATGTTTGGGATCTAGTATTGAGCGAAGAAATTCAACGGAGAGAATCGGGTGAAGCATCAACCTCCTCAGCCTTGCACACGGAGTCTAGAGGAAGAACTTCAGAAAGAAATTCAAATCGTGGCAGATCGAAATCCAGACGGGGAAAATTCAGAACGGGAAAGAAAGATTTTACCTGTTATAATTGTGGCAAGAAGGGTCACTTTAAAAGAGATTGCCGAGCACCGAAGAAAAATACCGGCGTACAGGAATCTGCAAACATGACAGATGAGACAGGTGATGCCATGATTCTAAGCATCAACAGTCCGATTGAATCATGGATCTTGGATTCAGGGGCATCTTTCCACTCCACCCCATGCCAAAAAATTATGGAGAACTATGCCAGTGGTGATTTTGGGAGGGTTATCTAGCTGATGATGAAACCTTGAAGATCGTCGGGAAATGAGATATCCGATTAAAGTTGCCAAACCAGACCACTTGGACGCTGAAGGGAGTGAGACATATTCCTAGCCTCAAAAGAAATTTGATTTCTGTAGGACAGCTTGATGGAGAAGGATATAACACAATCTTTTCAGGCTGTGAATGGAAGATTACCAAAGGAGCACTCGTCATTGCCCATGGTAAGAAGACTGATACTCTCTATGTAACCTCAAATTTAGAGAATATCATTGCAGCAGCAGATGCTGATGGAAAATCAAACCTATGGCACCAAAGGTTTAGTCATATGAGCGAGAAAGGGATGAAGACGCTTTTGTCAAAAGGGAAGCCGACAGATCTAAAGAGTGTAGATGTCGGACTATGCGAGGATTGCATCTTTGGCAAACAAAAGAAAGTCATTTTTGCAAAGATTGACAAGACACCCAAGGCAGAAAGGTTAGAGTTGATTCATACTGATGTATGGGGACCATCTCTAGTTCCATCTCTTGCAGGCTCATTATATTATGTCACATTCATCGATGATTTTACAAGGAAAGTGTAGGTTTATTTTCTGAAGAAGAAATCAGAAGTCTTTGATACCTTCAGAAAATGGAAGGCTATGGTGGAAAATGAGACTGGTCTGAAAGTTAAACGGTTGAGGTTTGACAATGGAGGAGAGTACAAAAATTGTAGATTCAGAGATTTCTGCGCAAACAATGGGATCAAGATGGAGACAACAGTTCCCATGACACCGCAGCAGAATGGCATAGCAGAGCGCATGAATAGAACTCTAAATGAACGTGCCAGAAGCATGACGATACCAGAGGAAGTTTGGAGCAAGAAAGAAATAAACCTTTCACACTTAAGAGTGTTTGGTTGTATTTCTTATGTACACATAAATTTTGCTGAAAGAAGTAAACTTGATGACAAGTCCAACAAATGCGTCTTTGTTGGTTATGGTGGTGATGAGTTCGGTTACCGGTTTTGGGACTATGAAAATCGGAAGATAATCAGAAGCAGAGGTGTCATTTTCAATGAGAATATGATGTACAAAGACAGGGCAACCATAGAATCAAGTAGCTCCAATACCAAAGCTGAACAAAGGAATTTGCTGAGTTTGAGGAGATTTCTGGAAATGATGTTCAGATCAGTCCTGAAGTAGTTCAAGAAGAACCAGTCACACCAGAACTAAGACGCTCCTCCAGAATTCCTAAACCAACCCAGCATTATTCGCCTTCTTTGCACTATTTGTTGCTAACTGACAATGGTGAACCAGAGTGCTATGATGAAGCAATGCAGGTGGAGGATTCAGTCAAGTGGGAGTCTTCCATGAAAGATGAGATGGACTCTCTTATATCAAATCAGACATGGGAATTAGTTGAATTCCCATTAGGAAAGAAAGCGCTCCACAACAAGTGGATTTACAGGATCAAAGAAGAGCACGATGGGAGCAAACGCTACAAAGAAATATTGGTTGTCAAAGGCTTTCAGCAAAAAGAAGGTATTGACTATAATGAAATTTTCTCTCCAGTTGTAAAACTGTCTACAATCAGACTGGTGTTGAAAATTGTAGCTGTAGAGAATTTACATCTTGAGCATTTAGATGTAAAGCCAACTTTCCTTCATGGTGATTTGGAGGAAGAAATCTATATGAGGCAGCCAGAAGGCTTCATAAAGGCAGACAAGAAAAACCTGGTATACAAGTTGAAGAAGAGCTTGTATGATTTAAAACAAGCTCCTAAACAGTGGTACAAGAAGTTCGACAACTTCATGAGTAGCAATGGTTTTATCAGATGCCAAGCAGATCATTGTTGCTACATTAAGAGGTTCGATAATAGCTTCATTATTTTATTGTTATACGTTGATGGCATGCTCGTTGCATGCTCAGACATGCAAGAGATTATAAACTTGAAGCAAAAATTGTCGAACCAGTTTGTTATGAAGGATCTGGGCGCTGCAAAGCAGATTCTTGGGATGAGGATTAAGAGAAACACAAAGTCAGGGACTTTGATGTTATCATAGGCTGAGTACATCAACAAAGTATTCTCCAGGTTCAACATGCAAGATGCTAAACCAGTAAGTACACCTTTAGGTGTTCATTTCAGACTTTCCAAAGAACAGTCACCAAAGACGGAGAAAGAACGTGCACACATGGTGAAGGTGTCGTATGCCTCAATAATTGGAAGTCTAATGTATGCCATGGTTTGTACTAGACCAGATATTGCTCATGCAGTGGGAGCTGTTAGTAGGTACATGAATAATCCAGGCAAGGTACACTAGGAAGCAGTCAAATGGATCCTCAGATATCTGCAGGGTACTACAAACAAATCACTTTGTTTCAAAGGTGGAGATACGATACTGACAGGCTATGTAGATGCTGACTTAACCGGAAATGTCGACATCAGAAGAAGCACTACAGGGTATGTCTACCCTAGGAGGAACTGTAGTGAGTTGGGTTTCTCAATTACATAAGATAATTGCTCTCTCCACAACTGAAGCAGAATATGTCGCTGTTACGGAAGCCAGCAAGGAGATGGTTTTGCTCCAAAGTTTCTTGGAAGAGTTAGTCAAGAAACAAGAAAATAATGTCTTGTATTGCGACAGTCAAAGTGCTATGCATCTAGCAAAGAATCCGTCTTTTCATTCCAGAACGAAGCACATACAACTGCGATATCATTTTATCCGGTCTTTTCTGGAAGATGGGATTTTGAAACTTGAAAAGATCAGTGGAGCTCAAAATCCGGCATACATGTTAACAAAGACGGTGACCACGGACAAACTGAAGTTGTGTTCATCTTCAGTTGGCATGCTAGAGTAACAAGACCAGAAATGCTGTTGCATTGATCGAGGTATAAAGACAGATTAAAATCAGTCTTCAAGTGGGAGATTGTTGGAAGTCAAAAGTTGAGACTGTAAATCAAGTCAAATTTGGTGGCTGGAGGCTGGAAATCAAAGCTGGAAATTAAACAAAGGGTGGGCACCGCACAGCCTAATGTTTTTCAACATAAGGGGGTTGAAAATAAGAAAAAAGGGGATCATATTTTCAACAAAGAGGGGCACCGTTCGGTGCCCTAATTTTTTAATTAAATTGTAATAGGGTTAATTACACATTTAGCCACTACACCCTTTAGGGTATTTACAAGATTAGTCCTCAAGCTTCAACTATAAATACCCTAGCCCATTTAGCTTCAAAATCATCCCAAAATCATTTTCTTTCTCCCAATACTAGAGAGTTTTCTTGTGAGTAGTGAGTGTTTTGTAAACACCTGTAATTTTTCTCTCTTAGGAAAAGATCTGTAGCAGTCCTGAGACGTAAGCAAAATTGGTTGAACTCCGTTATCAATTTCGGGTATTTTTTTTCCACTTTTATTTCGCATTCTCACTAATCTGGTTATAGGGAAATTACTCGTACTCTGTTTTTTCCCCAACATTATCTCCATAAGGAGGTAGAACAAAGATAAACAAGAGTGGTGTAATTTCATTAAGATTGCATCCTCTCTTGATCTTAGTTGAGAAGTTTTATAAGGATCATTAGTGCAATCATAAGGTTATCATGCTCATAGACTAACATATTAGGTGGATGCAATGTCGGTCCTGACTATTTTTTGACTCGGGCGAAATTTGAAAATGGACCATTGATTCAAAAGAAAAATAGGAAATATGTACAAAAAATTCAATAAAAATTTTGGAGAGATAATTAAAGAGATTCAATTAGTTTTATAAGACTCGGTCTTGACTTTGGCCAACCTGATTCGCGGTGGCGTGATGGTTGATGTGGAAGCATAGATGTATCGTGGTCATGGATTCGGAGTACGTGGAGAGGGATGGCTTTTTGCTGCGATGTAACCGTTTTGTGGAGGACATTACGGTGGCGACCACCTGAAGGATGGATTAAAGCCAATGTTGAAGTTGCTATCAATACCGGTGACAGTTCGACTGCCGCTGGTGGGGTGTTACGCAACAAAGACGGGGAGTGGATTTTCAGTTTCACCCGAAGTTTTGGTAGGTGCTCGGTTTTATTGGCCGAACTTTGGGTTGTTCATGACATTCTATGGCATGCATGGAGGCTAGGTTTTCGAAGGATGGAAGTCGAAACAGATAATATCGAGGTTGCCTCTATTTTTAATGATATTTTAGATGCTCTTGAGGGCAGAGATGGATCGAGAGGACGGATGGGGCAGTCGTCCCTAAAAATTTAAAATTATCATATATTTTAAAATTTTCTATTTATTTCTTATTGAAAATCTGTTTCGCCACCTGAAATTTTAGTTCACCCCTGAAATTTTAGTTCGCACCCTGAAATTTTAGTTCATTCCCCTTAAGTTTAAGTTCGCACCCACCATAAAATCATGCGTATGTCCCGGCTTGAGAGTAACACGCTTCTTGGTGATAAGAACCTTCGGAATCGGAATTGGGTCACGAGGATGAAACATGTGAGGAGGGAACAGAATAGTGTTGCGGACAAATTGGCGAGGATGAGTCGAGGACTCGCTCTAGAAACCCAAGAATTCACGGTAGCCTCGATGGAAGTGGAGATTCTGCTGCAGAAGGACCTGAGTGCAGCTAGCTAAATGCTGCTGGTTTTGTTGTTTCATCAAAAAAAATATATATAAAAGTTCTATAAAATTCATCTATATATATATATATTGGTATAAATCACAAGTAATTTCTAAGTTTAACGAACCAATGAAAGAAATAATTTCTAACTTTAAAGTTCACATCTCACAATGGCATTGCAGTAATTTCGGATTAGAAACGTGCCCATTCTAGAGAAAGGGGGAAAAGAGTCATAAAGCAACCACCTCTATCAACCATTGTTGAAATCTCAAGTAATTAACTCAAGCTCCCACTCCATTTACCCTTTTCCGATTCACTGAGGATCGGACGTTCCCATTTTTCTCAGCCTTATAACTAAACTGATTTTTTTTTTTAAATGTTGTTGTTTTGAATTCGGGAAGAGAAGCTTAAATATTTTTTTTGGGGATAATTTCAACAAGAAAATTTCTTTGAAAATGGCAGCAGTTCCAGTTGAAGAAGCCATTGCAGCTTTATCGACATTCTCCCTAGAGGTAAATAAGTTTCTTAAACATTATTTCTTCTTTTTGCCTTGATTGGCTTTCATTAATTTGGTTTCAAAGAAATTAATTTAACGTCTAAAATTTTATTTCCAACATGGGTTTTTCGTCCTGTTCTTTTTTTTAGCGAAATTACAATGCATTTTGTTTTTATACATTATATATTTTTTTGAATAATTAAATCTTTGAAGAAAATTCAAAGAAATCAAATTTAACCTCTTAGCAAACAATTAACGGAGAAAATGCATTTTTAAAAATAAAATAAAATACTTTCCCATACTTTTTTTTGGTTAAAATTTGTTTTTGTTAGGATGAGCAACCAGAAATACAAGGACCAGCAGTTTTGGTGTCTACTGAAAGGGGATCAACTATCAGTCCAATTGGTATTTCTCTTTCTGTGTTCCCTTATGATTTTAGGGTAGATTCTTTAGTTAGATTTAAGTTTTAGCTGAAGAATGGATTATATGTTCATTGCGGCACTTGACCTTCAAGTTTTAAAACTTCGATTTGCATGAAATATTGACCTGTGAGACTCTTTATGGAGTTGTAAAGAGGATGGATTCAGAATAGATGCCGTGTTATCAGTAGCATATTGGTTATTTATTGTTGTTATCGTATTGAGGTTGCTTGATTTCTCTTTTATTGCTTTTATTACCTTAGTTGCATTTTCTTAATTTCTTGCACAACTGATGATTTTTGTATACTTTCCCTTTTCCTTTTCAGAATATAGCGATGTTTCTGCTTATCGTTTGTCTCTTACAGAGGACACAAAAGCTCTCAATCAGCTTGTACGTCATTTTTCTGCTCCTCTTTGCTTATCTGCTTAAATACTTATTTTTTTGCCTAAGCTAGTTACAGTCTAAATTTTGTAATGTTTTGTTTCCCCCCCCCCTTTGATCTAGTATCAGGTAAGATGTTGAATGGTTCATCATCAATCAGGATATAGGGAAGGAGTTGTACATTTAATTTGTCAAAATATGTTTTTGAAGGTGTCAAAATATGAGGATATGAAAATAGAGAAGATCTAGGGATGAGAACTCAGATTATAGCTATATAAAAAAGAAAATTTCCAAATGGTATGTAATCACTTTGCTTCAGATTATATACGAGTGAAAACCAATAAGCGCTGAATCAAAACCTGGAGAAACAGAAAGCTTATAGTTATAGAAAAGTAAAACATGTAACTAGGCCTAGAGTAGGACCCTTGCCTATGTGTGGATAATCTTTTTTTTTTATTGGAGTCGAGTTGGAAATACTATCCCCTGAATAATTCTGCAGCTTTTATTTCATAAAAATTCATTTAGTATAGAGAATATGGTTCTTTAGGCTATGTTTGCCAGTAAGATCTAAAAAATTTTGAAGCTCAAATTTACCGGTTGATCATCAAATTTCAAATTCACTGTTTCATGGTTTTAAAATTTGTTTTATTATCAGTGTTCCTAAAGTCAGTAGAATTGATTTTTAATTCTGGGCAATCACAGATTTTTTTAAAAATGTTTTTGACCTATCCCCACTTCGACAGGACATTTACACAAGTTAGCGTTCAGTGGCCAGACACTGATTCTATGAGAGAAGAATTGGATGATTTACAGGTGGGTCTTTGTGGTCTGCTATGATGATTGTTTAGCAACAGTAATCGTTGCTTTCCTTTCACTTGAAATTTTGCTTACTATTTTCATTGTGGTAACTAATTTTTTATTGTTAGTTTTACAGATTTTTTTAAGCACGAGGTGGGCTATTTTATTGAACTTGCATGTGGAGATGTTCCGTGTGAACAAGTATCCTATTCCTGTTTAATACATGCTTGTGGTGATTTTAGTCTCTATTAATGCATCCCCACATGTGGCCTTAAAATGACAATCACAGTGGTTGGCATCTGGGTTGAACCTACCTTGTTTGAAAAATGTTTAGTTTGTTACCAGGTTTTTGAGGAAACTAGTATGCCCTTTTCTATTAAGACCTCGTGTAGAATCCATGTGACATTCTTTTTATTTTTTTCGTTTGCACAACACTTTTTAATGCTTGTTGAGGTCCTTGACTGAATTTAGTGTAGAGGATATCCTTCAGGTTCTTATTGTCTTTGCTGTTGAGTCATTGGAACTGGATTTTGCTCTTCTGTTCCCTGAGCGACACATGCTTCTCCGAGTGTTGCCTGTTCTTGTTGTTATGGCAACGTCATCTGAGAAAGAGAGCGAGTCACTATACAAGAGGGTGAAAATCAATAGACTGATCAATATATTTAAGGTATCGTCTCCGCTGAAGGTCTAAAATGCCATATGGGAAGCAAAATTTGTAGGAATTATAGAGATATGATTTGTTATGATTTGATATCATTCTTTTAATTAAGGGATTTTGTACATATATTTATACAATCCCTTATTTTAAGGTATCACATCCTAGGATTAGTATTTTTTCTTTCTTAAGTGTTTCCTATTTTAGAGAGGTAATTTGTATATAAATATGTAATATGTTCTATTGAAAATAATATAAAAATACAGAGAATTACTCTGATTTCTATATAGTATCAGATTAGGTTACGGTTTCTTTCCAACCTAGATGATGTCCACAACTTCTTCTCCTACTCCGGAGATCACTTCGAATCCAAATTTTTTTTCTGGTTCTGCTACTCAATCAGAAGGTAATCTGGTCATGAAAGAACCAGAAGGTAAATCTCATACTACAATTTTTTTCTCCTCCTAGTCGACCTTTAATTGGATCTTCGATTCTGGTGCTACGGATCATATGAATGCTAATAAGGATTTGTTTTGCAATTTTTTTTCAAATTTTGGTAAAGCTGTCAAAACGGCTGATGGTTCCTTGTGCAAAATAAGACATGACACTGTTATTCTCAATGACCAGATTATACTTAAAAATGTCCTCTTCGTACCAAATCTGCTTGCAATCTCGTTTCTGTTAGTAAACTTTCTATCGACTTGTACTGCTCTGTAATTTTTAATGATATTGATTGTACTTTGCAGGCACTGAACTCGAAGAAGATGATTGGTAAGGTCAGCTTGTAGAATGGTCTCTATATTCTTCCTACCTCTACTAAAACCGAAATCTCGAAATCTTTCACCGCTTTAGAAAAAGTTGATAATGTTATGTTACAACATTATTGTTTAGGTCATCCTAGTTTCCACTATCTTGCAAAAGTTTTTCATGCTTTATTCATTCATAAAAGTCCAAATTCTTTTTCTTGCAAAGTTTGCTCTCTTGCCAAACATATTAAATCAATTTATTCTCCTTCTATATATAAGCCTTCTCACCCTTTTGTTTTGATCCACAATGATATTTGGGGCCTTTCTCGAGTGAAGAATGCTGATAATTGTAAGTGGTTTATCACTTTCATTGATGACCACAGTAGGATAACTTGGACTTATTTGCTAAAAGATAAATATGAAACTGCTGTGTTTTTACCCAATTTTATAACATGGTTCTCACTCAATTTGGGTCTAAAATTCAGCTCTTTAAATCTGATAATGACAGTGAATATTTTGCTAAGTCTTTGGGTGCGTTTTTCAGGGAAAAGAGCATAGTTCAGATTAGTTCTTGTGTTGACACCCCACAACAAAACGACATTGCCGAAAGAAAGACATCTCCTGGAAGTTACCCGTTATCTTCTATTTACCACTAGTGTTCCAAAATATTTGTGGGGGGAAGCCTTATTAACTGCCACATATTTAATCAATCGAATGCCTAGTAAGGTTTTACAATTTCAAACACCTCAATCTATATTTTTACAATACTTTTCCCATTTTAAACATATCTCCTCTATTCTTCCACTTAAAATATTTGGTTGTACTGTTTTCATTCAAAACATTGCTTCTAATAAGTTCAAGTTAGATCATAAATCATTAAAGTGTGTACTGGTTGAGTATTCTTCACTTAAGAAGGGTTATAAATGTTATCATCCTCATTATAAACGATTTTTTACCACTATGGATATAACATTTTATGAGCAGGATTCCTATTTCACTCAGACTGAAATTCAGGGGGAGACATGGAAGGATTTTCAGCCACATCAGGTATCTCCTCTTGTTTTTCATTCTCAACCTTCAGAATTGTCACCGATTTTGTCTTTACCTACAGATTTGTCACCTGTAACTACTCCCATTGATTCATCTGTAGTACCTATCACTAATTCACCCACATCTACTTTAAACACCCTTCCTGAAAACACACCTACTCCCATTCAAAATCTTCCACAAACATCACAAATAAAACAATTTCATGTCTATACAAGGAAAAGCAAACATATTCCTGAGGCTGTTTTGCAATCTGATGCTTGCCGAGAATTGAATTTGGGTCCAGCTGTCGAAATAGAAGAAATCAGTAAGTTCACTTCCCTTACTCTAGATGACTTTCCTATTGTTATTAGAAAATGGGTTAGACAGTGCACCAAGCATCCTATTGAAAAATTTGCTGGTTATAATTCATTGATGTCATCTTTCCAAGCATTTACAACAAACTTGGATAAAGAACAGGTTCCCACAAAGATAACTGAAGCTCTAAAGGATTCAAAATGGAGAAGGGCTATTGAAGAGAAAATTTGTGCATTAGAGAAAAATGCTACTTAGACCGCTACGGACCTTCCTCAAAGAAAAAAAGTTATTGGCTGTAAATGGATCTTTGTTGTAAAGTATAACTCCAATGGTAGTATTCAACGATACAAAGCTAGACTAGTGGCTAGAGGCTTTACGCAAACATATGGGATATATTTCACATAAACTTTTGCACCTGTGGCGAAGCTGAATACTGTTTGAGTACTCCTAAGTTTGGCTGTAAATTGCGATTGGAAATTACACCAACTTGATGTAAAAAACGATTTTCTTAATGGCAAGCTAGAAGAAGAAGTCTATATGAAGTTGCCACCTGACTTAAAGTCTGTTGAAGGAAGTAACAAGGTGTGCAAGCTTAACAAGTCTCTATACGGATTAAAACAATCACCCAGAGCTTGGTTCGAGAGATTCACTAAAGTCATTATGAAAAACGGCTACAAGAAGTCCCTCGCCGATCATACTCTTTTCATTAAGGTAACTTCTACAAATAAGAAAGCTATCCTTATTGTGTACGTGGACGACATAATTCTTACCGGAGATGATGAAGAAGAGATTTGCAATTTGAAGAAGTTGTTAAATGAGGAATTCGAAACCAAGGACTTGGGAAAGCTAAGGTATTTCCTAGGAATGGAAGTAGCAAGGTCAAAAGAAGGACTTGTAATCAACCAAAGAAAATATGTACTTGATTTACTCAAAAAAACTGGTTTTCTTGGTTGTAAGTCGATTGATACACCAATGGAGGCAAGCTTGAAATTTAGCAAAGAAGATGGGCCATTAGTAGACAAAGAGAAATTTCAAAGATTAGTTGGGAAACTAATTTATTTATCCTTGACAAGGCCAAATATAGCCTTTCCCGTAAATGTGATAAGTCAACACATGACTAATCCTACTGAAGAGCATATGGCAGCAACAAATAGAATTCTCAAGTACTTGAAGAAAATTCTAGGACACAGTTTAATGTTTAAGAAGACACAAGACATAACTGTTAAAATTTTTACAGACTCTAGTTGGGTCGGAGACCTTACTGAAAGGAGATCCACTAGTAGCTACTGCACATTTGTTTGGGGTAATCTTACAACTTGGAGAAGTAAGAAACAATATGTCGTTTCAAGAAGTAGTGCTGAAGCTGAATTCAAAGCACTAGCATTGAGAATATACGAAGGAATTTGGCTACTTAAACTACTGAAAGAACTTGGCACTAATCAAGAGAATCACTTTGAAGTCTTGTGTGATAATCAATCTGCTATTCAAATTGCCAAGAACCCAGTTCAACATGATCGGACAAAGCATGTTGAGATTGATAGGCATTTTATAGCTGGTCAAGTTAACAAAAATACAGTCACACTTTTATACATTCCTTCAGAAGAACAAGTTGCAGACATTCTTACTAAGGTTTTGCCAAAGCATGTTTTCAATAAATTCATATTCAAGCTGGGGTTATACAATATATATTCTCTAGCTTGAGGGGGATTGTATGAATTATAGAGATATGATTTGTTATGATTTGATATCATTCCTTTAATTAAGGGATTTTGTACATATATTTATACACCCCTTATTTTAAGGGATCACATCCTAGGATTAGTATTTTTCTTTTCTTAAGTGTTTCCTACTTTAGAGAGATAATTTGTATATAAATATGTAATCTGTCCTATTGAAAATAATATGAAAATACAGAGAATTATTCTGTTTTTTACAAAATTATTTGTTACATCTTTTCTTCTTGAAATATTTTATTAATAAGTTGAGATGATTAAATTAATAGCTTCTATTTCTTGTGTAGAATGATACAATAATTCCTGCATTCCCAACATGGTTTTCAGAACCGGACCGGTTAGCGAACCGGTCATGTTATCGGTTCACTGATTCAATCGGTCGAATCGGTCCGACCGGTCGGAAGAACCGGTCCGACCGGTCGGAAGAACCGGACGACGTCATAATTATTTAAAAAATTAAATAAAAATACCAAAAATATTTAATAAAAAATAATTTTTTATATCACATAAATAATTTTTTATATCATAAGTCATATTCAAAGCAAGTCATAACATATATAAGTTAAAAACCATAAAATCAAGTGAAACAAAATGATTCAAATTGACTACAACATAATATTTAAGGTAAAACATATTAAATAATAAATATAATTATATAACTATAATTAAAAAATAAAGTTGAGGCTAAAAAAATCATAACAAAATTATATTGTTTAATTTATTTATTTTTTAAATAATCTCACATGACTAAGAAAGATAGAAGAGCATCTCAAAAGTCTAAAGAGTAAAAATATGAGAACAAAATAATCCCACATGGCTAAGAAACATAGAAGAGCATCCCAACTAACTTCTATAAATAATAGAGGTAATTTGACATTCAAAATCATGGAGCATTGAGTGAACTATTCTTTCACTTCAACTTGAATTTTAGGCATTAATTGAGCTTCTAAATTTTTTTTGAGTTCAAGCATTTTCGAGTTCAAGTTTCAATATTATATTTCGAGTTCGAGTTGAACTTGATAATTTTTAGCTCGTGAGTTTGAGTCGAGTTGAGCTTACTTTTAAAGTTTTCAAGTTCGAGTCGAGCTCAGCAATACTCGAGTTCGACTTGGCTCGTTTAACAAATGACGTCGTTTGGTTTAATTTAAAAAAAATGGCGGTTTTTCTGGGTTTTAACCGGTTTTTTCCGGTTTTTAGTCGGTCCGATTTGAACGGTTTGACGGTTTCGGCCGGTTCACTAATAACGATTCAACCGGTGTAGATTGAATCAGACTAAACAATAATTTTCGATTAAATCGATTGAATCGACCGATCCAATCCTATTTTCAAAAGACCAATTCCCATATCTTCATCTTTCTCCAGCTGCAATTTTGAAAGAATTGTCAATGTACTTTTCCAGCCAAACTCGTCTTCTCACTCTTCCGTCACCTCATGAACTCCCACTCCGAGAAGCACAAGAATATCCTAGCACTTTTGTTAAATATTATTATTTATGGTTTACAAAACATTCATTGCAACTAGCTTTTCTCGTTTTGGTCTGTGAACTTTTTTTCTGGTCATAAATAGACCACATTAAAGGAGCTGTGCCACCTGCACTGGAAAATGTTGAATTTTTAGATTGGCATCTAACCTAAAGCAATTTGTTATAGGCAGAGAGACCTTTATTATATTTATATATCCGGGTCACTATTATTTTAAACTGTAAGCATTGCATTTGGTCATTATGCTATGTGGTTGCTAGGGCTGTAAATGAGACGAGAAATATCGTGAGTTATTCGAGATCGATTCGATCAAGGCTCAATAAATACTCGGATCGAATGGACTCGACTCGAGCTCGACTCGAGTTCATAACGAGCCGAAACGAGCTACTCGATATTCGACTCGAAAAGCTCGTGAGCAGCTCGAAAAAATATTATATTATAATTTTAGATTTTTTTAAAATTACATTATTAAAATTATATTAAAAATTCATTATTGATAATTTCATGAAGGATTCCTATTTCACTCAGACTGAAATTCAGGGGGAGACATGGAAGGATTTTCAGCCACATCAGGTATCTCCTCTTGTTTTTCATTCTCAACCTTCAGAATTGTCACCGATTTTGTCTTTACCTACAGATTTGTCACCTGTAACTACTCCCATTGATTCATCTGTAGTACCTATCACTAATTCACCCACATCTACTTTAAACACCCTTCCTGAAAACACACCTACTCCCATTCAAAATCTTCCACAAACATCACAAATAAAACAATTTCATGTCTATACAAGGAAAAGCAAACATATTCCTGAGGCTGTTTTGCAATCTGATGCTTGCCGAGAATTGAATTTGGGTCCAGCTGTCGAAATAGAAGAAATCAGTAAGTTCACTTCCCTTACTCTAGATGACTTTCCTATTGTTATTAGAAAATGGGTTAGACAGTGCACCAAGCATCCTATTGAAAAATTTGCTGGTTATAATTCATTGATGTCATCTTTCCAAGCATTTACAACAAACTTGGATAAAGAACAGGTTCCCACAAAGATAACTGAAGCTCTAAAGGATTCAAAATGGAGAAGGGCTATTGAAGAGAAAATTTGTGCATTAGAGAAAAATGCTACTTGGACCGCTACGGACCTTCCTCAAAGAAAAAAAGTTATTGGCTGTAAATGGATCTTTGTTGTAAAGTATAACTCCAATGGTAGTATTCAACGATACAAAGCTAGACTAGTGGCTAGAGGCTTTACGCAAACATATGGGATATATTTCACATAAACTTTTGCACCTGTGGCGAAGCTGAATACTGTTTGAGTACTCCTAAGTTTGGCTGTAAATTGCGATTGGAAATTACACCAACTTGATGTAAAAAACGATTTTCTTAATGGCAAGCTAGAAGAAGAAGTCTATATGAAGTTGCCACCTGACTTAAAGTCTGTTGAAGGAAGTAACAAGGTGTGCAAGCTTAACAAGTCTCTATACGGATTAAAACAATCACCCAGAGCTTGGTTCGAGAGATTCACTAAAGTCATTATGAAAAACGGCTACAAGAAGTCCCTCGCCGATCATACTCTTTTCATTAAGGTAACTTCTACAAATAAGAAAGCTATCCTTATTGTGTACGTGGACGACATAATTCTTACCGGAGATGATGAAGAAGAGATTTGCAATTTGAAGAAGTTGTTAAATGAGGAATTCGAAACCAAGGACTTGGGAAAGCTAAGGTATTTCCTAGGAATGGAAGTAGCAAGGTCAAAAGAAGGACTTGTAATCAACCAAAGAAAATATGTACTTGATTTACTCAAAAAAACTGGTTTTCTTGGTTGTAAGTCGATTGATACACCAATGGAGGCAAGCTTGAAATTTAGCAAAGAAGATGGGCCATTAGTAGACAAAGAGAAATTTCAAAGATTAGTTGGGAAACTAATTTATTTATCCTTGACAAGGCCAAATATAGCCTTTCCCGTAAATGTGATAAGTCAACACATGACTAATCCTACTGAAGAGCATATGGCAGCAACAAATAGAATTCTCAAGTACTTGAAGAAAATTCTAGGACACAGTTTAATGTTTAAGAAGACACAAGACATAACTGTTAAAATTTTTACAGACTCTAGTTGGGTCGGAGACCTTACTGAAAGGAGATCCACTAGTAGCTACTGCACATTTGTTTGGGGTAATCTTACAACTTGGAGAAGTAAGAAACAATATGTCGTTTCAAGAAGTAGTGCTGAAGCTGAATTCAAAGCACTAGCATTGAGAATATACGAAGGAATTTGGCTACTTAAACTACTGAAAGAACTTGGCACTAATCAAGAGAATCACTTTGAAGTCTTGTGTGATAATCAATCTGCTATTCAAATTGCCAAGAACCCAGTTCAACATGATCGGACAAAGCATGTTGAGATTGATAGGCATTTTATAGCTGGTCAAGTTAACAAAAATACAATCACACTTTTATACATTCCTTCAGAAGAACAAGTTGCAGACATTCTTACTAAGGTTTTGCCAAAGCATGTTTTCAATAAATTCCTATTCAAGCTGGGGTTATACAATATATATTCTCTAGCTTGAGGGGGATTGTATGAATTATAGAGATATGATTTGTTATGATTTGATATCATTCCTTTAATTAAGGGATTTTGTACATATATTTATACACCCCTTATTTTAAGGGATCACATCCTAGGATTAGTATTTTTCTTTTCTTAAGTGTTTCCTACTTTAGAGAGATAATTTGTATATAAATATGTAATCTGTCCTATTGAAATAATATGAAAATACAGAGAATTATTCTGTTTTTTACAAAATTATTTGTTACATCTTTTCTTCTTGAAATATTTTATTAATAAGTTGAGATGATTAAATTAATAGCTTCTATTTCTTGTGTAGAATGATACAATAATTCCTGCATTCCCAACATGGTTTTCAGAACCGGACCGGTTAGCGAACCGGTCATGTTATCGGTTCACTGATTCAATCGGTCGAACCGGTCCGACCGGTCGGAAGAACCGGTCCGACCGGTCGGAAGAACCGGACGACGTCATAATTATTTAAAAAATTAAATAAAAATACCAAAAATATTTAATAAAAAATAATTTTTTATATCACATAAATAATTTTTTATATCATAAGTTATATTCAAAGCAAGTCATAACATATATAAGTTAAAAACCATAAAATCAAGTGAAACAAAATGATTCAAATTGACTACAACATAATATTTAAGGTAAAACATATTAAATAATAAATATAATTATATAACTATAATTAAAAAATAAAGTTGAGGCTAAAAAAATCATAACAAAATTATATTGTTTAATTTATTTATTTTTTAAATAATCTCACATGACTAAGAAAGATAGAAGAGCATCTCAAAAGTCTAAAGAGTAAAAATATGAGAACAAAATAATCCCACATGGCTAAGAAACATAGAAGAGCATCCCAACTAACTTCTATAAATAATAGAGGTAATTTGACATTCAAAATCATGGAGCATTGAGTGAACTATTCTTTCACTTCAACTTGAATTTTAGGCATTAATTGAGCTTCTAAATTTTTTTTGAGTTCAAGCATTTTCGAGTTCAAGTTTCAATATTATATTTCGAGTTCGAGTTGAACTTGATAATTTTTAGCTCGTGAGTTTGAGTCGAGTTGAGCTTACTTTTAAAGTTTTCAAGTTCGAGTCGAGCTCAGCAATACTCGAGTTCGACTTGGCTCGTTTAACAAATGACGTCGTTTGGTTTAATTTAAAAAAAATGGCGGTTTTTCTGGGTTTTAACCGGTTTTTTCCGGTTTTTAGTCGGTCCGATTTGAACGGTTTGACGGTTTCGGCCGGTTCACTAATAACGATTCAACCGGTGTAGATTGAATCAGACTAAACAATAATTTTCGATTAAATCGATTGAATCGACCGATCCAATCCTATTTTCAAAAGACTGATTCCCATATCTTCATCTTTCTCCAGCTGCAATTTTGAAAGAATTGTCAATGTACTTTTCCAGCCAAACTCGTCTTCTCACTCTTCCGTCACCTCATGAACTCCCACTCCGAGAAGCACAAGAATATCCTAGCACTTTTGTTAAATATTATTATTTATGGTTTACAAAACATTCATTGCAACTAGCTTTTCTCGTTTTGGTCTGTGAACTTTTTTCTGGTCATAAATAGACCACATTAAAGGAGCTGTGCCACCTGCACTGGAAAATGTTGAATTTTTAGATTGGCATCTAACCTAAAGCAATTTGTTATAGGCAGAGAGACCTTTATTATATTTATATATCCGGGTCACTATTATTTTAAACTGTAAGCATTGCATTTGGTCATTATGCTATGTGGTTGCTAGGGCTGTAAATGAGACGAGAAAGATCGTGAGTTATTCGAGATCGATTCGATCAAGGCTCAATAAATACTCGGATCGAATGGACTCGACTCGAGCTCGACTCGAGTTCATAACGAGCCGAAACGAGCTACTCGATATTCGACTCGAAAAGCTCGTGAGCAGCTCGAAAAAATATTATATTATAATTTTAGATTTTTTAAAATTACATTATTAAAATTATATTAAAAATTCATTATTGATAATTATAAAATTTTAAAAATATATTAAAAATTCTATAAAATTTTAAAAACATAATAAAAAATATATAATTCAATTTAAATAGTAATAATTAAAAAAATATATCAAAATAGAGTGTAACCGATTTTATAAAGAATTAAGAAAGAAAAACTCATTTAGACTTACATTAGTATCTTAATTAAAAAAATTAATGGCATCAAATCATATTTGAGAGAAAATGATCATCCATACTACTAACGTGTACCATATAAAGTAAAACAAAACAGATCAATTATAGAAAAAAGAATATTAAAATTTAAAAAGTAAAAAAAAAATTAACAAAACCCTTATTAAAAAAATATTTCTAATGATAATATTTTTAATAACTAATTATTTAATTGTTGTTATATTTTAAGGTTTTGAGTTCAAATATCATAAATATCAAGGGTTTGAACATTTAATATCAAGATACTATATTGTACTTACCTCATAAATTGATATCAAATCGATTAATTAATGTCTTTGTAATGAGCCATGAACCCTAAATGCTAAACACTAAACTCTAAATCTTAAACCCTAAACATTAAACATTAAACCTAAACCCTAAACCCTAAATACTAAAACATAAAACATAAATTCTAAACCATAAACCCTTAATCCGATATGTGATAGGGGTTAAGTTATTCACATGAAGGTAACATACAAATTATGCAAAATTATGTTATGTGACTCCTAAATAAATCATATTATGTGACTCCTAAATAAATCATGTTATGTGACTCCTAAATAAATCATTCGCATACTTATACATAAACATATCAACATGCAAAATAAATATACACAATTTTCTGATTGAGACATGATTTTATTATATCTTAATGATGACTATCAACACCGTCATTGCTTTCAAGCACTGACTTACCAACATAATATTTCAAAAAGTGATTCGACGACATAATCGTAATATTGGTAATAGCCTTGGCAAAAGAAAAAGACCCATGATCCTAGTCGAGCCCAAATCGTAATATGCAAAGCCCAATTACGTGTGAAATCAAATTTTGTTTGGGTTTGCCAATTAAGGTTACAAGGGTTTCAAATCTTGAATTAATCATAAATTTTTAAACTTCAACCACTGAACCAATTAGTCCTGTAAACGAACATAACGCACACGAACGGATGTATGTTCATGTTCGTTCATTTAAAAAATAAACGAACATAAACGAACACGAACATAAACGAACAATTTTTTTTTTTGTTCATGTTCGTTTATTAAAGAATATAACTTGTTCATGTTCGTTCATTTAATACATAAACGAACATAAACGAACATAAACGTTGGAGACCCTACCTTCCATTGTTCTTTCATGAAAAATAGTCGACAATGCAAATCAATCAAATCTACAGTGATAAATAGTGTAAGAGCTGATTAGTAGTGATGAAATATTTGAAGATATCAAATATTTCGATCGATCTTTTAAAGATATTAAATGATTCACACGACTTTAATTTAACGCTATAACATTTATCTTAGTGGTCCATGATTACATATGAACAATCATTTTCCACTACGTTATTCAAATAAATTCGCTGGCTAAAAGTTTTGTGACATCAATGTCAGACTTTAGTGAGGTTTGATAATAACGGTCCTTTCCATTGGCAGAGTAGAAAATTTAACAACATAAAGATTTCGAACGGTACAAATTAGACTACAAGGCAATAATATAGATCCGAAATCCCTTCGATGATACATATTGTAACTGATATTATTGCTAAACCACCTTCAAAATTTTAACGTACCTAAAGTCTACTCCACAACTAAAGGTCATACAAAAACTATGAAAACAAAAGTTCATTGTCAAAGTATATTTTCTACTTATTAATGGGTTTTTCCTAGAAAACTCATTACTTCCGCTATTACACTCTTTTTTAAAAATTGCATAGAAACCTTTGTTTTGTTTTCTGGTAAATTCTATATATTTTTCTCTTTACTTATGCTCATATACTTCCGATTGTTACATTTATCTTCTCATCTATTTTTAGAAAGAAGTATGATGTTTTCTTGAGTTTTAGATGTGAAGATACCCGCAATAACTTTACATATCAACTATTAAGCCAAATAAAATAGAGAAATAGATGAAAACATATCTGTAAAACTTCAGATTGCACTATAATATAACTTGTTTTGAAGCTTTCAGCGATCGTCTCCACTCTCCAGTAAACACTAGGGTTTGGGAAAAAAGGGGGAAAATAAATATAGGTGCGAGGTGCCTCACGGGTTAACATATTGAATTTAATCTCCAAATAAAATTGGGTTAATTATGGAGTTGATCATCAGAATATCAGATTAATTTATATTTTAAGATATTTACAAATTGGTCACCAAAATTTATTTAAGAAGATTGGATTAAACATAAATGAATTAAAATAAATGAACATAACCGAACGAACATAAACGAACATAACCGAACGAACATAAACAGACATAACAGAACGTTCACAAATGTAAATAAACGAACGAGACCTATGTTCATGTTCGTTCATTTAATTAAACGAACACAAAATCTTGTTCATGTTCGTTCATTTAATAAATAAACGCACATAAACGAACTTCCCGACGTACAGTTCATGAACGGTTCGCTGAACGTTCAGTTCATTTACAGGCCTAGAACCAATAGTTTGTTAACCAAACTTATCAATGACTTGTTAAGATCATCAACATTGCAGAGACTATCTCCTTCAACATGGTTCAACTAACCTTTGTTAATGCAACTAATAAGCAATACCAACAACTTTGTTCATCCATTTTTGGTGAAAACATTATAAAAAACAATTTATTATTTTCTTTATACATGAAAACAATTTGCCATCTGCAAGAGAGTGAAAGGGCCTAATCTTGTCCAATTCTTGCCTCTTCCCGAAAAAGAAGTTAGTCGCATCTTGGTTTACACTATATATATAGATAGAAGCACTGGAATCACAACTCTAAACAACCTGTTCAACACCACAGGCTCAATACATATAATGTATAATCCAGGATGAGGGCGTTAAACATAACCCAGATAACTGAGCTTAACTCCAGTTTTAACATGAAAATGTAGCAAAACCTAGCAAACAACAAGCAACAAGAGCACGTGGAGGTTGCTGAATATATATATAGTTCAAAAGAAGAAAAAGAATGAAACCCAGAGACCTAAATCACCTTGGGGTATTTTCGAATGAAAAACTTGAGGCAATCGAGCCGCTTTTCACGAAACCGCCTTAGAGGATGATTCCAGGGGCTAGGCTGGACATGGTTTTCAATTAATGAGCAGAGGCTTGTATCTTCATGTACACTGGAAAAAAGAGGGAGAGAAAAAAAATAATGCATCGGTTGTCCAAGAAATATTAAGCAGTCACCAAATTTTAACGAAGATCAAACAGCAGCTAAAACAACGTCTCGAATAGAGTTTTATTTTTTTTGTGTAAAGTCCCACATCGATGGTTCTTGGGGAATAAGGGGTAAAGTCAAGTGTATAAAAGGGGATGAGTTTCATCAAATGAAAATTAACCCGAATCGAGCTTAAAATCGAGTTCAAAATTGAGCTTGAATCGAGTTCAAAATCGAGCTTCAATCGAGCTCTAGTTTCAAGCTTCAATCGAGCTCTAGTTTCGAGCTTCAATCGAGCTCGAGTTTCGAGCTTTAATCGAGCTTGAGGTTTAATTGAACTCTTGAAATTTTTTTGAGTTCGAGCCTTTTCGAGTTCGAGTCGAGTTTCAATATTATATTTCGAGTTCGAGTCGAGCTTGAAAATTTTAAACTTACGAGTTTTCGAGTCGAGTCAAGTCTACATTTAAATTTTTCGAGTTCGAGTTGAGCTCAGCAATACTCGAGCTCGACTCGGCTCGTTTACACCCCTTGTGGTTGCTAGTATCACATTATTTTTCATATACGTATTTTGTTTAATAACTTATGATGTCTTTTGGTATATCTATCCGTTTGTTCATTGCTAAAATTTTAGTTATTGCCTTGGTAAAGCCTTGACATAATTACATATCAGAGACATTATCTGATAGTCAATCACATCGGAACCATCCGTGCTGAGCATGATGATTTTGCTATCCATTTTTCCTCAGCGATGAATCAGGTGATTCTCTGTCCCGAGTCCTTCAGTTTCTTTTCATCATATGCAGAAACTTCTAATCAATGCTATATCAAAATTTAAACCGTTGTTCCTTTTTTCATATTATTCTGTACAACTTTTTCTGTTGAAATCAACTGATGGTGCAGATGTTGAGTGGTGTAAAGAAGTTAAAGGCAACACATATAATATGGTTGTTGAAGGTTTCCAGCTATTGAGTAAATGGACTGCACGTGTTTGGGAACAATGTGCTTGGAAATTTTCTCGCCCATGCAAGGATGTTCGTCCTTCAGAATCTTTAGAGTTATAACCATCTTATTCCAATTATGAGAAGGTATTTTTTTCTATAAGAATTGGAAGTCTCATTAAAACCTCCCTTCATAATTACTAGAAACCAAAAGGTATTCCAATAAAAAGCGGAAGGGAGAAAGAGTGCCTCAGATTTTAATAAACTGTAAAGGAAAATTACAAAGAGTTTAGTACAACGGATTATTAAACCGAAATAGGAATCTTGATTTCTAAAACAAAAAGCACCCTATTCCTAGAGGAGATTTTCTCCATTAACCAATTCTGGCCTTAACTAATGCATCTGTTTCCAAATTTGTTGGTCTAGCAATCCAACGAAGAATACCTTCATTGCTTCTGATCCTATCTGCTAAATCCTTACAGATTGAAGCATAAATACCTGGACATATATCCGGATTCTTTATCCACTCCACAGAAATCTTACTATCGCTTTCAATAATCAGACTCCTCTTAGAACTCCAACTCGATGCTTCAAAGTAGTTTAAACTAGTTCTAATAGCCAACAATTCCACAAAAGCTAGAGGGCCAAGACCAAAAGTTTCTGGAAAGGTCCCTATAATTGAGCTGGAATTATCTCTAAGAATCCTACCTATGCCACATGCTTTCCAATCATCTCTAACTGTTGCATCCACATTTAGTTTGAAGAATCTCTCGGGTAGGGGGATCCAAGATACCAAAACTGAATGTTGTGGCTTTGTAAAAAAAAACCAAGTCCCTATCAAAATCGGAGCTTTAGGAAATTTAGCTAGGAACCAAGCTGCTAGTCTGAATCTTGCTGTGAAAAATAGTTGTGTTATGTTTAAAACCCCCTTTTTGAAGACATACATTCCTAATTTTCCATATTGTCCATAGAACTACCCTTGGAATAAACCTCCAAATTGTCGATTAGGGCACTAACTTTTCCGAGGCTAGCAGAAAACTTAAAGCATTTTCGGGAAGGACTGTTGAAATTTTCCAAAAAAGCAAAAACCTGTTCCACAGCCTCCATGCAATTCTACAAGAAAAAAAATAAATGCGAAGAAGTATCCACTTCCAGCTTACACATAGGACATAGGGGGTCCAAAATTCTTTGAACACCTCTCCTTATAAGTTCTTCTCTCTTCTTCATTTCCAGATTTAGGCTGGCTAAATGGTTTTTAACTAAGTTCCCTCATGTTCTTATTCAGGCTGATTTACTAGTTGGGGATCCCTCACTTGTAGACAGGATTCTTAATTAATCCTTTAAGATAAAGAAGGTTCTATGTTGGCTTCCTCCACTTGATTTTTTTTAAATTTAATGTGGATGGGGCGGTAAGAGGTGATGGGCTGCTGGGTGGAATTGGAAGAGTTTTGAAAGATTCTAATTGCACTACTTTAGCCACTTTCTCTAATGGTGTTGGACCACTTCATTTCTATAATAGATTGTCCCTCATGTTTCCCACAGCTAAAATTATTAATTAAAGACATTAACTCAAGCCATTGATCCAACTCCCAGTCACTCAAATTCCTTCTCATTCGAACATTCCAAATCCAACCCCTATTTCCATATTCTCTGAACTCAGATAATCTTCCATTTTGATTAATAGAGAGAATAAAGAGCCTAGGATATATACATTTTAGAGGGGCTTTCGAACTCCAAATATCATGCCAAAAAGAATATTTTCACCATCTCCCACCTTGATTAAAAAACAACTGCGAAATCTTGAGCCAAAGTCATCATTTTTAAATGATTGTTCATCACATTCCTCCAAATCCATGAAGCATTCACTGAAATCTTATTGTTGAACATCAAGAATCTACTGTATAAATTATACTTGCTGCAAATCAATTTTCTCCACACCGAGTCCTTATCATTTACAAATTTCCAGGACCATTTCCCGATTAAGGCTCTATTCTTTAACTTGAGATCCATAACACCCAAACCCTTATTGTCGTTTGATTTACACACTGTTAACCAATTAATCCAATGAATTTTGTTCTTCTCTGCTCTCCCCCACCCCCATAAAAATTCTGCCATTATGGAATTTAGTTTCATGTTGACACTTAAAGGGAGTCTGAAAATTGATAAGTAATAATTTAGGAGAGAGCATAACACAGACTTCAATAGAACAAGTCTTCCAGCCAAAGATAGTGTTGCAACTTTTCAACCAACAAGCTTACTGTGAAATTTTTGAATGATTGGATCCCATAAAACTTCTGAATTCTTCTTTGCACTGAGCGGGAGACCTAGGTATTTTGAGGAAAAATACCAATTACACAACCAATAGCCGATGCCCATTCCATAACTTCTTCTTCATTTGTATCTTAGTTTAAAAAAGCGCACCTAGGCGCGCCTAGAGGGTCGGGAGCAGGTGGGTGGGGGGAAAATCGCCTCTAACGGCACAGGTGAGGCGGTGAACAGTAGACGCATGCTTATGTCGCTTTTTCACGTGGGCGCAGGCGTTGCGCTTCTTGTGCCCATAGGAGGGGGAGAAAATAATAAAACACAAGTTCCATCTCTAAACTCCGATTGGAGAAAGGGTGTCGGAATTGATGTCGACCATGAGAAGACGTTATGGGAGTTATTTTAGGGTTTCTTTAAAGAAGGTAAAGATTTATAAAGAAAAAAATAAGGGAAATAGTTAGTTGTGTGGACTTTATATAAAATGTTTAGTCTAGGAAAATGAGATTCTAATTAAAACATATTAATTTTAATTAATGAAGATAAAATTACTTTTAAATTTTCAAGAACTTGAAAAGGGATTTTTTTTCAACTGCGTTAGATATTATTAGTTATAATTACTATTAAATTAAGGGTAAACTATGTAAATGGTCACTAATGTTTGGGTAAATGTTCGTTTTCACCATTGATTTTTGAAAAGTCATAAATCGGTCACTAACGTTATCGTTTGTTACAAAATAGTCATTCAAGGCTCATCATGCTGTCGATTGTGTCGTCTGGATTGCTTCGTTCTTCTGGGCATTGCTCAGAGCTATCAGGAAAAGGCTGATCATTAGGCAAGACAAGGCATTTTCAAGTGAAAAAATGGGGAAAGGGAAACTTCTTTTCACTATCGTCAAACTCTTCCTAATAACTTCCCTTATAATTATGGGTTTCAAACTTGTTGCTTACCTTAATGGATGTCATTATTTCAAGAATCCGAGTTTGTATATTCTAAGGAATAATGATATCCAGGGGCTGATCCACTTGGTTTATGTCACTTGGTTGTTGGTTTTGTAGATGTCGATGGGTTTGTGTTAACTTCCTAAAAAGGCTACTTTTAAAGCCTTTTTCACTTAAGTTATTGTTTGTTTAAAAGCTCATTTTAGTCATTTTAGGATCATGTAGTTGCATATAGTTGCATTTGTGGTGGTTGTACTATTTTATTTCTCAATGGTGCTGTTTGAACGAAAGGTGCAGTTTGTCTATGGTGTGCAGGGAATAGCAAGAAAAAGGATTCTTTGGGAAGTAATGCCGCGTCATCACACGTTGCTAAAGCAGATTGAAATGCCTTGGCATTTCTGGCGCAGAAAAAGACAAAAAGATATTTCTGTATAAGGACAGCTGGCACTGGACAGCTGTCTCTGCACGTGAAGGACTGTTGTAACCGCCTGCCAGAGCTGCCAATGGGCCACTGCCACTTGGAGGATAAGATTCATGCACAAAATGTGATTCTAGGGGTATTAGGGGTATTTTGCACCCAACAAACTCATCATTACCCCTAGATATTTTATTTATTATATATGACACCTCATGGGAGAGAGAAGAGAGGACGGTGAGCACACGCATAGAGCAGAAAAATCTGATTTTTATTTTCTCTTTTTCCTTTCTTCTTCCTTGGAATATTCCTCCATTGATAAAGCTCCAAGGAGTGGCAAGCTAGGAGCCGAAAGGAACTAGCGAGCTAGGTGGTTTGTGGTGGCCGAGAGGAGACCTCCGGTGGCGCGTCAAAGGCTTCTTCTCACTTCCCTTTTTGCTGCTATTTCTTTATATTATTTTGTGGGTTGTTGGAACGAATTTTCATGACTTTGTGTTTGGATATTTTGAACCCCACCATGAACTAACTTATTTGGTGGTGGTTGGTTGAATGGTTGTTTAAACTTTATTTTTAATGGTATATTTAAGTTTATTTTGGTTCTTTATTTGCTTTGCTTATGAATGCTTCACCATCTAGGCTTGTAAGAGGCATGGAAATGTCCATCTCTTAGATGAAGGTTAGGTATTCGGAAAAATCCTAAACTAAAAATACTTGTAAGTATTCGGAAGAAACGCAAGATAAGATCCTCATAAGCAATGGGTTATGGTATTTTCAAGGGGCTTTGAACCGGCCTAGGAATATTATAACTTAATCCCTTAGATCTCGGAAGAGACTAGAATAGGATTTCAACGACTAAAAAGGGTGTCTTCATCAATAGGGTAGGCTGTCCAACATCGTTGAGTGAGAGCAGATGCCTTGGCATCCTATTATGTTAGGTTCTTTTGAACACCTTAGGAAAGCCCTGTCGAGTAAGTAAAGACAAGATAGCTTAGATATACTTGAGAAATAAGTTTAGCAACCTTAGACCAATCCTTACCATTCATTTCATTGGAAGCTTGTCACGTGAGGATTATTTTCTTCTTATTTTATTTATCTTTTTAGTTACTGTTTTTACCAATTCTCATTGCCTCAATATTTCACCATACTCAACATTAAACATCCATCATTGCCACTGCATTTCCATTTGCTACACCATCACACCATCAATCCGTATCCACCAGCATACACATATCCATTGCCGTGACATTTGTACATATCAAGACTAACTATACTTAGATAGAATATTGCATTGCTTTGGTTAGACTTTTGTGATTTCACCCAATCCCTGTGGAGACGATACTCACTCATCATTATATTACTTGAGCGATTGTGTATACTTGCACATTATTTGCATATATTTTATAGTACTCACAACACGCGAACAAGTTTTTGGCGCCGTTGCCGGGGATTGGCAACCTGAAGTTATTTAGTTTTGCCAGAGCATTTTATTTTGTTTTGTATTTTTATTTTTGTATAGTTTACTTGATATTTTTATTTTATTTTTCAGGTTTATTTAGTGTATGCCTAGAAGAAATTCTGAAGAGCCTTTGGAACCAATAGAACCTGAGATTGAAAGACTCTTTAGAAGAAGAAGACGTGCTCAAAGAAATATGTATCAGATTGGAAACCAAGGCATTGATCAAGATGACGGAAATCAGAATGCCGAGGCATTAAACAATGCTGAACCTGCTATCAGGCCTCGTGTTATTCGAGATCATTTAAATCCGATGCTGGATGATCTGAATCCTGGGATTGTGGCACCCGAAATTCAAGCTGCACATTTCGAGCTGAAACCAGTCATGTTCAACATGTTGAATTCCATTGGACAGTTTGGGGGTATACCAACTGAAGATGCTAGGCAGCACATTCGCAATTTTATGGAAGTTTGTGATTCTTTCCGCCAAGAAGGAGTGCATGAGGATTTTTTGAAATTAAAGCTTTTTCCGTATTCATTGCGTGACCGAGCAAGGGCTTGGTTGAGTGGTGTACCAGCCGGTTCGATGGAATCATGGGCCGATCTTTACAAGAGCTTCTTATTGAGGTACAACCCACCGAATATGAATACGCAGCTAAGGAATGAAATATCATCTTTTCACCAGGGCGACGACGAATCCATGTATGAGTGTTGGGATCGTTACAAGAGTTTGCTTCGAAAGTGTTCAAATCATGGTTTTCATGATTGGACTCAAGTAGTCATGTTCTATAATGGAGTCAATGCACCCACGAGGATGTTACTGGATGCCTCGGCAAATGGGACATTGCTGGATAAATCACCTATGGAGGCATTTGCTATCTTGGACAGAATTGCTAACAATGATTATCAATTTCCTTCCTCAAGACTTGGGAGTGGGAGGAGAGCACCTGGAGCATTCGAGTTAGAAGACAAAGATTCGATGTCCGCTCAACTCTCTGCTATTACTAATATGTTGAAGAACTTACAATGTTCCACTGATGTGAAGGAAGTGAAAACAACTAGTCTGGCATGTCTGTTATGCCAAGGCAATCATCACGAGAGCGAATGCCCAACCAACCATGAGTCCATCAACTTTGTTGGTAATTACAATCGAGGCAGCAACAATCCTTACTCAAACACTTATAATGCTGGATGGCGTCAACATCCTAATTTTTCATGGGGAAATCAAGGAGCCCACAATGCTAATCAACCTACTAGGCAGCAGAATCACAATGAGCCTCAAAGTTACCAAAATGCTATGCCATGGCATAATGCTAACAAAGGAGCTTCATCTTCAGCGAGCATAAGTTCCTTAGAAGCTACAATTCAAGAATTCATATCTACTACGAAGACAATGCTGCAAGACCATTCTACTTCAATTAAGAATCAAGGAGCTTTACTTCATAGTCAAGGCGCCTTACTTCAAAGCCATAGCTCGTCTCTGAGAGCTTTGGAAGGTCAAGTTGGTCAGATTGCTACGGCATTGCAAGAGCGTCAGCAAGGACGTTTTCCAAGTGATACTGAAGTCACTAAAGGGCCTGGAAAAGAGCATTGCAATGTGTTAACTCTTAGGAGTGGAACGCAAATCAATCGACAAGTCAAGGATAGTGGGCCACATCATGATGATTCTAATCCCACTACTGAAGCTGAATTACAAGATGATAGAGTTTCTGAGAAGGACAAGGAGGAGGATTCTGCCAAGGTACCAGATTCTGATGCCAAGGCAAAAGAAAATTCTATTCCTACAGCTGAGGAAGCTAGACCTCCCCCACCCTTCTCGCAAAGATTGAAGAAGCACAATGATGAAGTTCAGTTCAAGAAGTTCGTAGACATTCTTGATCAGCTCCACATCAATATACCTCTCTTGGAAGCTGTTGAACAGATGCCGATGTATGCCAAATTTCTGAAGGACATCTGTACCAAGAAGAGGAAAGTAGAGACTGTTGCCACGGCAAGAGAATTTTGTTCTTCATTGAGTAAGTTGCCGCCAAAGAGAAATGATCCGGGCAGCTTCATTATTTCTTATTCAATTGGAGCTAATTTTGTTGAAAAGGCTTTATGTGATCTTGGTTCAAGTGTCAACTTAATGCCGAAATCGATATTCTTGAAGCTTGGCATAGGAGATGCAAGACCCACCTCAGTTATTTTACAACTGGCCGACAAATCCCATGTTAAACCTGAAGGGAGAGTCGAGGATGTCAAAGTAAGGGTGGACAAGTTTGTGTTTCCAATCAACTTCTTAATTCTGGACTGCGAAGTTGATGCCAAGGCACCAATCATTCTGGGAAGACCTTTCCTAGCCACTGGACGTATCTTGATAGACTGTGAAAAAGGTGAACTCACCATGAGAGTGGCTGATCAGTGTGTAACTGTCAATATTTTTAGAACGCTCAAATATGTTGATGACACTGAAGAATGCCAAAGCATTTCTGAATTGAACTCAGTAATTGAAGAAGAGACTGAACATCTTTGCCAGAACAACTTCATTCAGCTAGCCGAAAATGAATATTGGGTGGATGATGAAAGCTTAGTGGAGTCCGACGACTTTCCAATTTTGGAGGAGCAATCTAGCTTAGTACAAGTTAGATCAGGTATGAATTTTGAACCTCTGAATTTTGATGAATTCATTTCTCCTAAGCCTTCATTAGTGCATGCACCCAATCTAGAGCTCAAGACTTTGCCAAGGCATCTTAAATATGTTTACTTAGGTAGCGATGAAACTTTACCGGTGATTATTTCCGCTAACCTTACTGCTAACCAAGAGCAAAGTTTGTTAAGTGTTTTGATGCAGCATAAGAAAGCAATTGGTTGGACTATGGCCGATTTGAAAGGCATTAGTCCCACAATCTGCATGCACAAGATTCTGCTAGAAGATTGCCACGGTAATTCAATTGAACCACAAAGAAGACTCAACCATGTTATGAAGCAAGTAGTGATGAAATAAATTCTGAAATGGCTTGATGCTGGAGTGATCTACCCTATCTCCAATAGCTCATGGGTGAGCCCTGTCCAATGTGTTCCAAAGAAAGGAGGCACGACGGTGGTTACGAATGAGGATAATGAGCTATTACCTACTCGCACTGTTACCGGCTGGAGGATATGCATGGACTATAGAAAACTCAACAAAGCTACGAAGAAGGACCACTTTCCTCTACCTTTCATCGACCAAATGTTGGATCGATTGGCCGGAAAAGCATTCTATTACTTTCTGGATGGGTACTCGGGGTACAATCAAATTGCCATCGTACCAGAGGACCAGGAGAAGACTACATTTACTTGTCCCTATGGCACTTTTGCTTTTAGGAGGATGCCTTTTGGACTCTGTAATGCCCCGGTAACGTTTCAGCGCTGTATGCAAGCTATATTTTCAGATATGGTTGATGATTTTTTGGAGATCTTCATGGACGATTTTTCTGTTTGTGGGGATGATTTTGAACGATGCCTCGACAATTTAGCAAAAGTTCTCAAGAGATGCGAGGAGGCTGAGTTGGTCTTAAACTGGGAAAAATGTCACTTCATGGTGACTGAAGGCATTGTATTAGGCCACAAAATTTCACACAAGGGTATTGAGGTAGACAAGGCGAAAATTGAAGTGATTGAAAAATTGCCACCACCAACTTCGGTCAAGGGAATAAGAAGTTTTCTTGGACATGCTGGATTTTATAGAAGATTTATCAAAGACTTCTCCAAGATTTCTAAGCCCTTGTGCACATTGCTTCAACAAAACCAACTCTTTGTGTTTGACAAATTATACCTCGGCGCATTTACTGAGCTGAAACGACAACTGATCTCGGCACCCATTGTAGTCCCTCTCGACTGGACATCACCATTTGAGCTGATGTGTGATACAAGCGACTATGCCGTAGGAGCTGTTTTGGGGCAACGCCGAGGTAAAATTTTTCATGTTATTTATTACTCTAGCCGCACTTTAAATGAAGCACAATTGAACTACACCACCACTGAGAAAGAATTACTTGCCGTAGTATTTGCTTTTGATAAATTTAGACCTTACCTAATAGGCACTAAAGTTATTGTTCACACTGATCATTCGGCTATAAAATACTTAGTGAACAAAAAGGATGCCAAGCCTAGACTTATTAGGTGGATCTTACGTTTGCAAGAATTTGACTTAGAGGTGGTAGATAGAAAAGGAACTGAAAATCAAGTTGCTGATCACTTATCTAGGATAGAGAACAATTCTGAATGCCATGACACTGTAGATATCCAAGAGGAATTTCCTGATGAGAAAATTTTATATGCCGCGGCAATCCCGTGGTACGCTGACCTTGTTAATTTTCTTGTTAGTGGAATTGTGCCTTTTTATTTGAATAGTCAGGCTAAAAAGAAGTTCAAGCACGATGCAAGGCACTATTTTTGGGATGAGCCATATCTGTTCAAACATTGTGCCGATCAGCTCATTAGACGATGTGTACCTGAAGAGGAGCAAAGTAATATTTTGTACCATTGTCATTCGGCCCCAAGTGGAGGCCATTTTGGTGGAACAAGGACTGCTGCTAAGGTCCTGCAATCAGGCTTTTACTGGCCAACTTTGTTTAGAGATGCCCAAGCATTTTACAAAGGATGTGATCGATGCCAACGGACTGGAAACATCTCCAGACGACATGAGATGCCGCTGCAAAATATTTTGGAGATAGAGTTGTTTGATGTGTGGGGCATCGACTTCATGGGACCATTCCCATCTTCTGAAGGAAAATTATATATATTGCTTGCTGTGGATTATCTGTCAAAGTGGGTGGAAGCAATAGCAACTTCAAAGAATGACTCCAAGACCGTACTCAAGTTTTTGCACAAGTATATTTTCACTCGGTTTGGAGTACCTCGTGCTATCATCAGTGATGAAGGAACCCATTTTGATAACAAGTTGATTGCCAAGGCATTTCTGAGATATGGAGTTCGATACAAGATTGCCACGGCATATCATCCGCAGACAAATGGCCAAGCTGAGATATCTAATCGAGAGATCAAGCAGATTTTAGAGAAAGTGGTGAACCCAAAGTGAAAGGATTGGTCGCCAAAGTTGGATGAAGCACTTTGGGCTTACAGAACAACATTCAAAACTCCTTTGGGGATGTCACCCTTCAAGTTAGTGTATGGTAAAGCTTGTCATCTCCCGGGTTGAGCTTGAACATAAAGCTTATTGGGCTATCAAGCGATTGAATTTCGATGCTCAACTAGCTGGGGGAGCAGAGATTATTAGAACTTAATGAAATGGAAGAGTTTAGAGCACAAGCATATGAGAATGATCGGATATACAAGGAGAAAACCAAGAAGTGGCATGACCAAAAACTGATGCCACGGCATTTTCATTTGGGGCAACAAGTCTTGCTTTACAACTCCAGACTTAAACTATTTCCTGGGAAGCTAAAATCTCAATGGTCAGGGCCATTTGAGGTGCATTATGTCTATCCCCATGGAGCTGTTGACATCAAGAGAATAGACAATGGGAAGATCTTCAAGGTCAATGGCCAGCGACTGAAAGCCTACAATGGAATTCCACCACCGCACAACAAGGACGTGTTACGGCTGTACGATACTGAAGCGTGCCCATAGGAGAACCAAAATTCGATGCCTCGGCATTGAATTTGTGTCTGTGCATAAATAAAATTTAACATTCAAGTTTTTTCTTTAGTTTTATTTTATTTTATTTTGTAATTAATTTTTGATCTGATTTGTAGGGACCACACTGCTGCAAACCGTACAAGGAGCGGTTACCAAAGGGAGGAAATGACAAAGTATTAATTGGAGAGATATTCTTGTGATTTGTTTCTTTTTATTTAATTTAATTTCTGACATTTACTTTTCTCTTTCCACAGTTTTTGTCCCATCATCATCATTGCTTTTTGGCAGTTTTTCCTTCCCCATACACGCACAACCCCATCCACTAATTTCTCTCTTAACCGTCCTATCACCCCTTTTCCCTCCTAAATTTTTAACTTTTTCTTTTATCTTTCATTATTAATTTTTCTCTTTCATTTTAACTTTTACGTTTTCTCTTTCTTTCATTCATCTTATTTCTTTGTTATTTCTCCATAGCCGAAATACATCCAAGTTTTTAAAGCTTTCAAAAGCTTCTTCCTTTTTCATTTTTCTTACTTCTAAAGCACTGAAAATGGTGCGCTCAAGACCAGCTCCAACCGACACGACCGCTTGGCAACAGTTTGAGAACGATGAGGCTAAGGCTCGATTCCAAAACTTCAAGAACCGAAAACTCTTTTTTGAGTTAGGATTTATTTTTATCGAGGAAACCGATGGTGGTTTTGGACCCGATGTTATGGACATCGTGGCGCCGCTCAAATGGCAGAAGTTTGCCCGTCATCCTGGTTCGGTGAATGCCTCATTAGTTAAGGAGTTCTATGCGAATATTTCTAAGACCAATCAACACTCCATCTTCGTTCGAGGTAAGCAAATCCGTTTTACATCAACTGCTATTAATCGTTATTTTCATTTGCAGGATGTTGTGGATAACCATACCACGTTCGAAGAGGAAGCCGATAGCAACACATACGATGGGATCTTGGAGGACCTTTGTTTCGAAAACACTGAGTGGAATGGTCGCCAGACGAGTAGATACTCAGTCAACCGGGAATGTCTTCAGCCGTGCGCAAAGCTATGGAATCACTTTCTCAAGCATAAACTAATGCCCACCTCCCACAACACTACGGTATCACTTTCACGCTTATTGCTTTTGCATTCTATAATGGTATCCCGTTCGATCGATGTGGGTCATATCATTGTTCAGCAAGTTCACGACTGTTTGGGTAAAAAGGCAAGTGCTTTGGTGTTTCCTAATTTAATTACCGCTTTATGTCGTAAGAAAAAGGTTGAGGAAAAGGCTTTTGATGAAATTTTACCTGGATTATCGGGCATCACTAGGGCTAGACTTCCACTGTTGTTGGGAATTAAAAATCCCAAGTCTAACGACCCTGTTCATGAGCAATCTGCAGGTGCTACAGAATCGAATGCCGAGGCAAGGTTACTTGCTCTCGAGGAAGCTGTGACGCAGACTCAAGCTCAAATGCATGCTTTACACGGTTACATCCGTAACTTCTTTGGATATGTGAAGCATAGAGATGCTGTGGTGGAATCATTCTTTCAAGAAATCATTCCCCACGGACAACGGAATTTTCCTGGATTCCCAGACGAAATTCTGCCGGCATTCAATGCCGAGGCATCTCCAAAGCCTGAGCACGATGCACATGATCCTCCTGCTGATGACCCTACTCCTGATACACACCGGTCCAAGACTCCTGAATATCCGCCCACTGTCCCTGTCGAAGAAACACCCAGCCCCGTCCCAGCACCCAATCCTTCTCCTGCACAACGTAATGGTCGCCGCACCAAGACCACGGCTGGACGCATTGCACACTATTACTCCAATTCTTCCGAGTCCAGCCCAGCACCTATCCGAAAGCGCACCCGACGAGGAGCTGCTAGGACCTCCAAAGCACCACCATCACGTAAACATTGAGGTACCTCTCTTGCATTTATTTTCATTTAGTTGTATTGCATTGCATAACATATAGTTTATAGATAGTTTAGTTCTCTTTAAAGCATTGAGGATAATGCTTCCCTTAAGTTTGGGGGAGGTATTGTTCTTGGTAGGGCATATGCATGATAGCATTAGCATAGTATTATGCCATGGCATCAGTAAATGGTAGGACAGTTAGATAAAATGTTTTGAGGATACCCGATGATGATAATTTTGTTAGGCTAGAATCTGAATGTAAATGACTGTTGAGAATGATAGAACTCACTCTAGGGCTTGATGCTTGGTGAAAAATATTCACACGATTTGTATGTTCTCTACACTTAGAAAATTTAGGAAATTTTTATGAAGGAACTTTAGTTAGCCTTGGCATTGAAATATAGTATGGTGTTTAAAAGAAAAATCAAAAACAAACTCCCTTAGAAATGAAACTGTGAATAAATGCTTAAGCATAGCTGTAGAGGGACACTCCTCTTTGCCGTGGCATTTCCAGGAACTTTCTTTAATAAATGGAAGCCTTGTGCATATGAGTGAATGAAAGAAGTCACGGGATGACTCTACTTAACTAGCTCGGGGATGGAAGGTATGCTCCCTTTCATCTAGAGTGTGGGAGAGTAGGTGTGATGAGCTGACTCCCTTCGTAACATAATAAAAAAACAAAGAAAATGGAGTAAAAATGTGCTTAATGATAAGTAAATGCCTTGACAAAAACTAGGGGACTTGATTAGAAATTGTCTAAATTCGCTAAGTATAGATTGGATACAATCACGCACACACACTACCACAAAGGATTTTGACCTAGGGAAAAGTACTTGAATTCTTGATAAGTCTAGCATGTTGAAGCCTATCGTTCTGAGGGTTGAAATTCAATTTTGTCCTACTGTCTTACTATCGAACTTTGCCATGACATTATACTTATGTAACTGCTATCCATTGCTTGAGGACAAGCAATAGCTTAAGTTTGGGGGTGTGTTAACTTCCTAAAAAGGCTACTTTTAAAGCCTTTTTCACTTAAGTTATTGTTTGTTTAAAAGCTCATTTTAGTCATTTTAGGATCATGTAGTTGCATATAGTTGCATTTGTGGTGGTTGTACTATTTTATTTCTCAATGGTGATGTTTGAGGGAAAGGTGCAGTTTGTCTATGGTGTGCAGGGAATAGCAAGAAAAAAGATTC
The DNA here is from genome assembly GCF_006381635.1 of Hibiscus syriacus. Lineage (NCBI taxonomy): Eukaryota > Viridiplantae > Streptophyta > Magnoliopsida > Malvales > Malvaceae > Hibiscus > Hibiscus syriacus. The sequence continues at coordinate 1,244,097 of NW_024063443.1, forward strand.
TTTGGGAAGTAATGCCGCGGCATCACACGTTGCTAAAGCAGATTGAAATGCCTTGGCATTTCTGGCGCAGAAAAAGACAAAAAGATATTTCTGCATAAGGACAGCTGGCACTGGACAGCTGTCTCTGCACGTGAAGGACTGCTGTAACCGCCTTCCAGAGCTGCCAATGGGCCACTGCCACTTGGAGGATAAGATTCATGCACAAAATGTGATTCTAGGGGTATGAGGGGTATTTTGCACCCAACAAACTCATCATTACCCCTAGATATTTTATTTATTATATATGACACCTCATGGGAGAGAGAAGAGAGGACGGTGAGCACACGCATAGAGCAGAAAAATCAAATTTTTATTTTCTCTTTTTCCCTTCTTCTTCCTTGAAATATTCCTCCATTGATAAAGCTCCAAGGAGTGGCAAGCTAGGCGCCGAAAGGAGCTAGTGAGCTAGATGGTTCGTGGTGGCCGAGAGGAGACCTCCGGTGGCGCGTCGAATGCTTCTTCTCACTTCCCTTTTTGCTGCTATTTTTTTATATTATTTTATGGGTTGTTGGAACGAATTTTCATGACTTTGTGTTTGGATATTTCGAACCCCCACCATGAACTAACTTATTTGGTGGTGGTTGGTTGAATGGTTGTTTAAACTTTATTTTTAATGGTATATTTAAGTTTATTTTGGTTCTTTATTTGCTTTGCTTATGAATGCTTCACCATCTAGGCTTGTAAGAGGCATGGAAATGTCCATCTCTTAGATGAAGTTTAGGTATTCGGAAGAATCCTAAACTAAAAATACTTGTAAGTATTCGGAAGAAATGCAAGATAAGATCCTCATAAGCAATGGGTTATGGTATTTTCAAGGGGCTTTGAACCGGCCTAGGAATATTATAACTTAATCCCTTAGATCTCGGAAGAGACTAGGATAGGATTTCATCGACTAAAAAGGGTGTCTTCATCAATAGGGTAGGCTGTCCAACATCGTTGAGTGAGAGCAGATGCCTTGGCATCCTATTTTGTTAGGTTCTTTTGAACACCTTAGGAAAGCCCTGTCGAGTAAGTAAAGACAAGATAGCTTAGATATACTTGAGAAATAAGTTTAGCAACCTTAGACCAATCCTTACCATTCATTTCATTGGAAGCTTGTCACGTGAGGATTATTTTCTTCTTATTTTATTTATCTTTTTAGTTACTGTTTTTACCAATTCTCATTGCCTCAACATTTCACCATACTCAACATTAAACATCCATCATTGCCACTGCATTTCCATTTGCTACACCATCACACCATCAATCCGCATCCACCAGCATACACATATCCTTTGGTTAGACTTTTGTGATTTCACCCAATCCCTGTGGAGACGATACTCACTTATCATTATATTACTTGAGCGATTGTGTATACTTGCATATTATTTGTGTATATTTTATAGTACTCACAACACGCGAACAGTTTGCCTTGGAGAATATCTTGATTGAAAAGTAATATGCCATGTCGGGTCTTCGCCATGGGCCGTAAACAGTGAAGAATCTTAGTTGGGTGACAGAGAGTCCATAGATGTGGTTATAAGTGTGAGTGATATACTCGCTGGCCTTCTTGGCGACGTAAAGTCTTGTCGGTTAATTGGTACGATCGCGTTTGGAGAATATGTTCTCGGTGTTGAGCCCATAAACCGAGCTCGACGGAGCCCAAACAATGGCGGTTGCGGATTTGCCGCCTTGGAAATTTTGAGCAGATTAATGAACCCCCAATGTTCATTCTCATGATTGACTATAGGTTTTGTATGGCGTAACGAACACGCGACTTATGCCCCCAGGTGAAGGATATGAGTGAACGGAACGACATCGAAGAGCTTCGTCAACAACGTCTCGTTGAAATGTCCTTCGACAATGAAAATGTGGTGCTTTCTTAAAAGATTCTGGCTCGCTTGTTTCAAAAAAAGATTGTAATAGTCATTGAAAATATCCAAGCCGAGAACCCCATTGCCACATTTCTTCAAAGCGATTGAGATGAGAGAGTTGAGATGGAAGAGAAGGGTGGGTCAAAATAATGGTTTAACGGTGCCAAATTAGTAGTTAACGTGCCACATCAACTTTTCGTAACCCACAATAACAATTGTTAACATCGAGTGACTATTTTGTAACAAACGATAACGTTAGTGACCGATTTGTGACTTTTCAAACATCAATAGTGAAAACGAATACTTGTCCAAACATCAGTGACCATTTGTGTAGTTTACCCTTTAATTAATAGATAACGACTATGCAACAATAAATTTATGGGGGATTTGTTTTAATTGGAAGTGGTAATTTATTGCCTGCATTTATTATTTGAGAATATTCATATCATATTATTAATTAATTTTTAAATAATAATTCATGTTTATTTTTATTTTTCTAATAGAAAAAGGACATATATTAAATTTCATTTAATATATAATATTATTTTTTAAATTAAATCTGAAAAGTAAATCATATTAATTTTTTATAATGTATTTAAACACTATAATTTTACATATTTTAAATATTGTAATATAAACACATTAATTGTTTTTGTTTATATTATTTTAAATTTGGGTAAACTATGCAGTAGTCCCCCATTATTTTCGGTCTTACCTACTTTGGTTATCGGTTTTTTAATTAAGTGTGCTTGATCATTTACGTTATTGATCTGTTCGATTTAAGTCTCTCCGTCTTCTGTATCTTTTTCTTATTTCTTCTGTTTTTTGGGGTTATTGTTGCCCGGGAAACGTCTTCTTTATTCTCTAGCTTTAAGGGCACCACCCAATCCCTGACTTCAATCCACCGTCCATGGCGGGATCTCTTCGACATCACTGCAGTCGACATTAATTGAAATAGACCGGGTTTATTCGTTGAATTAATTGAAATTTTATCAAATCAGTAAAAAAAATTATCGGTTGAACCAATAAAAACATAATTGAAATTTTAATTAATGTTGAGTTTTTATGTTTTTTAAAGTTGGTTCAAATTTATTTAGTTTTTATTGATAATTACTATTATTATTTTTTAAATATATATTAAACTTTTGACCAAATTATCGAACATATTACACATGATCATCTAAAAGCTCCTAAGCCCAAAACATAGCTTTTTTTTTTAAATACCCAAAACATAGCTGAACCACGTAATTGGAGAGGTTGCATGTTTCTCAGAAGATGAGAGTATCCGGTAGTGGTGTGTATTTTTGGATACGGACAGAAATTTTGGATCATTAAAATTGTAATTCGTATCTGATATAAAAAATCGGATATCCGAATTTTCGGGTCGAATATTCATATATTCGATCTGAATATAAATTTTAATTTGATAAAAAAATTAATTATAAATTTAATATTTTATTTGCATATTAATAATTCAAATTCCAATTTTTTGAGTGAAAAGCACCATTAAATTCTTTCATGATACAAGAAAAATGATTTTATAGATATATTATAAATTTTAATATTTTGAAAATTCTAAATTTGTTTCCTAATATTAAATCATTTCCATCTAATGTTTCACAACATTAAAAAATGAATTAATTATAAACTTATATATAAAAACAGAATGTAAGAGAATTCCATTTCAACATTAACTGGGGCGTTAGTTGTGGAGTGGGCTGAACTGGATTAAAATTTTAGTAGGCTTGGAGTGCTGGGTTGGGCTAGGATATTTGAATTACTCTGGTTAAACATTTTCACAGACCCAATTTTTATCGGGTTTTTTGATAATTAAAAACAGGATTGGATATCCGAATTTTCGGATCAGATCAACGGATCAGATTTTTTGCACACCCCTAATATCCGAAATATTCATTTAATCTGTTGTTTTTTTAAGAATATTCGAATAATTTTTCTCAAATTTAATCTTAAAAGTTAGAAACCTCACATAATATTAAGGATGACAGATGGGTATAATTTCATGGGTTTCGCACCGTATCCGCTCTAATTGGGGAGAGGATGGGTATAAGTTTAGTGGGTAGTGGGCGGGTGTGATGTAAGAAATCATACCCGCCGTGGGTAATGGGTAGGCGATGGGTTTGAGACCTTACCCGCCCCGCATCCACCCGCCCCACATCCGCCAGCCCACTTACTTACCGTATAAAGTTTGGACCATTATGAATTTAGATATAATTCTAGAGACTATTCTGTAAATCTTAAGATTTTATAGAACATGACTTGTAATTTAACCAAATGTTAGGGTATAAACATTTTTAGAATTGAATACCATTGTTTCTCATATCTCAAATTGGTGGGTATGGACGGGTACGGGCAGATATAAATGGGTATGAGATGGATGGTGGGTATCAGTTGGTAGTGGGTGTGAGGATGGATTTGAGAATGTATCTGCGTGGGTGGGTGTGGATTTAAATTTTTTACCCATCGTGGGTGGTGGTTAAGTAGTAGATATGAAAAATATTAGGTAGGTATGGTGATGGGGAAGGGATATTCGCACCCGCCTCGCCCGATTGCCATCCCCACGTAATATCAATTCTCATATTTAGGTTGTAATATCCCAAAATCAGGGTTAGTGACTAAAATGGAATTTTTGAAACTTTGAGGTATGATTTCAAAAAATTGAAAAGTTCAATGACTTATTTGGAAATATTGTGTGAAGGATTGTTGGTAATTATTAAATTAAGTAAAAGGTAAAATGGTTATTTGGCAAAGAAAGATTTTTATTTTTCCATTTTTAAGGGAGTAACCCACGTGGATGAGAGGAAGCAAAAAAATCCAAGCTTCTAGAGTTCTCCTCTCCTCTTTTCTTCTTCTTCATACGTGGGAGCTCAAGGCAAAGATATCGATCGAGAGCAATGTCCAGACAAGTCGACAAGCAACATTCATTGATAAAGAGATAAGAGATTAGTACGGACTAGTGAGGTCAAGTGAGCACATGATTTTAAGATTGGGTTACGTAAGGGATTTGTTTAAGAGATTTATTTAAATTTAATTGTAAATATTTATAATGCTATATAATATTTGAATTCAACTTAAACGATTTTTTTATAATCATATATGATATACATATATATTTCTTCATATTTTATCATATGTGATATACATATATTATACAGAGTTGAGGAATTCGACTCGAATTTGAAAATTAATCTATTAATTAGTAAAAATTTTGAGTTATTCAAATTTTATTTTATAATGCGATTCGAATTTGAATTTTTTTTAAATCCAGTTGAGTTATGAAATGATTTTTAATCCCATATTGAGTCGAAAAATTCATTTTTTTCAAATCAACATTTGTTCATTCCTAGTCCTAATTATATTATAAATTACGTTAGCTAAGCTTTTGATGGCATTCTTTGGAATCTCACAGTATTGACTCCTTGTTCTTCTTTCACAGACAAAAAAAATAAAGTACACAAATGATAATGTTTGAGTAAATTTTCATTTTTTTTCACTAAAATTTTAAAAGTAACAAATCAATCATTAATGTTATTTATTTGTAACAAATTGATTGTTAACAATCATTATTGTAGGCTATAAAAAACTAAAGTGACATGTTAATAGTTTGACCTGCCATTTCACTTCCCTCTAACCCCATTCCCCTACCTTTCCTTCTTACAGTTTCATCTTCTTTCATTTCTTTTTCATTGTTAATCAATATGAATTATTACATGATGGTTGTTCTTGTTTATTTCTACTGAAGAAAAAGAATGGAAGCAAGAAAGGAGGTCCTCAACCCATTATTATGTAATAAATTAGCATCATCATCTACGTGCAGAACCGGCGCATGTACCTAATCTCCTTTTCCTAGATTTTGAAGCCATTCTTTAACCGTTAATATAATAATTTTCATGGTGAACATCACATCAAAATCCTAATTCATTCCGAACCAAACAATGATCAATAAACAAGTTTTCAGAGAAAGATGAAATACATATAAACATTGTGCTTATATCTACACAGACATGTTCTTTTTTCTCGTGAATTTCTTGGATAAACAATTGCTTCTTCAAAGGAAAGTACAAGTAAAAAAAATTGTGAAGCATTCCTCAATAACCACCACTTAAACTGAAACAAGTAGAAAAAAGTTAAGATCGAAATAAAATGTAATTCGAATTTCAAACAAATTTGAAAAATAAGGAAAACTTGCATGTTTGTACCGGTGTTCGATGTTGTAAGACAAAAGCATGCGGCTGATATCGCCGGTGTCGAGTCTAGAGACGGAAACGATGGTTGCTTTACGTAACTCGTCGAAAATCCGAGTCAACTCAGGGGATACACCTGGAGTGAACGAGAAGAATTGTGACATTATCGACGGTACTGACTCCTACAGCTGCATTTGTAAGTACCGTAAACCACCTTGATTCCACTCCATTGAATTGGATTTATTGACAAATTAATTACAGATCCCAGAATTTCTTTATTGTTGTTTTACTTTTTCCCAGTGGATTTGATCTGATAAATTTGAAATTCGAAGAACATGAGAGAATGTGTTGCCGATCAAGTGATAGAAAAAGAGGAGAATGGAGTTCTAGGGGAATCAAATGGCAAACGGTCAACCTATCAGATCAACAGTTGATATGTTACGTCAATTTTCTGTCACCCACAATAATAGATTTATTATAAATCAATAACGTTAATGATCAATTTATTACTTTTTAAAACTTTAGTAAAAAAATAAAAATTTATTCAAACATTAATAATCATACGTGTGGTTTACCCGGAAAAGAAATTCAACATGCAAACGGAATTACTTGAAAACAAGAACAAGAGTAGAAGAATTTTTTTAATAACAGAAGGTTCTTTTGACAAATAACAAGTAATTACGTGGCAACAGATTATTGAGCATCCAAATGCTAGCCAATCAAATGTTGTGGTGACGTAAATTCTGTACCTTACATAGTAATACAATCATCTCCCTTTAGTTGGTTGGCATCGGCTGCTAGATGATATAGTTGAAAGTTGAAACTATTGAAGTGTATATATATATATAACACAGAAGAAAGTTTATAGAAAGTGAATAACTGAACAAAGAAAGGCCACTAAGAAAATTCAATCCAATTTCCAATCTCTTTCTTTTCTTTTCTCTCTTCCCAAACAGAATCCCGCTTTTCTTTCTTTATTGTGTGTGTTAAAATTGTGGTTTCATTTTCCCTTATGTGAAAGCAAGAACCCTTCTTTTAGAAAACCCGTTGGATCAACTCCGTTTTCGATATTTTCTCTTCCATTTTCTTGTCGAAAGAATACTCAACAAGAATGGCTGAAAAAGAGGAGTCGGCGGCAGAGCTAAAGAAAGAAGTGGAAAGCGTAGTGAAGACGATAGTCGAAGAAGGAGATTATGGGATCGAGAAAACAATTCAAGCCATAAGGATATTAACTCGTTTGACTGAATCGAAGTTGAAGAAACCCGCTGGCCTTGGATTGGATGATACGATTCTGACGGAGACATTCAAGTGTCCTCTTTCGGGTCAAGTCATGGCTGATCCTGTTGTTGTGGCTTCGGGGCAGGTTATCCTTTAAAGAACCTTGAATCTTTTTTTCAAAAAATTTGAGGTTTCTTGTCTATTTAGAAATTTACTCTCTTTTTCTTTAGATTTTCTTTTGTTGATGCCATGTTTTTAGAGTCTTTATTCGTCTATCGGAAGATTCAAAAGCATTACTCATTGTTTATGTTGAAACTCATTGCTTCATGGCGGAAATGTGTTTGGATTATAAGTTGTATTATGCATGTGGACAATATAATCTTCTAACTACGTGGAAAATCTTGAGAAAATCTGCTAATTGTTGTTCATTGATTTCCATTAGCCTGCAACATTTGCATGATCTTTATGATTTCATATCTTTACCTTCTTTCGGGTCTATTTTTTGTATTTAGTCTTCGAGTTTATGTTCTTCTTCTTGATCATCTGCATTGATGGGGTCTTATTGATTTCCAGACTTATGATAGGCCATACATCGCAAACTGGTTGAATCAGGGTAACTTGACATGCCCTCGGTCCAAGGAAGTGCTCTCCTACTCTACCCTGACCCCTAATTGTTTGATTCGAGAATTGATTACACGTTGGTGCAGTGTAAGGGGCATTGCGGTACCGGAATCTCGTCAGAATATCTGTGGGAAAACGATTGACGAGGACATTAATTACTTAAACTCATTGCTCCGAAAGATGTCTGTCATAACCATTTTTTTTTGGTAGAACAATAAAATATTATTTTAAAAACAGTTATGACTTTTATTTTTGGAAAATTGAGTATTTTGGATTAATTTGGATTAAATTGAAGGGAGTCGCCATCGACCTTTGGATTAGGTAGGTCGAATACCTAAAAATGTCTTTTAAAAACGATTTTAAGAAAAATCATTTTTTAAGACAAAAATGGTATGCATTTACCAAAGATTCGATTAAAAACGGTTCGGGAGTTGATTACGTGTGGGGAAGGATAAGCACCCCCACAGCGCCCAAAATTGGTACTGTGTCGCTTACACGTTGTCATAATGGTGAAAATGATGAATCGAATATACAATTAAATTATGATTCATTTGTTGAAATTTGATTAATTTGCTTCGTATTAACTATTTAAAGAAAATCCTTTAACTCAATAAGAAATCTTAAAATTTGCAATTCTCCGTCCGAAAAGCTATTTCAACCATTTCTCATTCGTAAAAGAATATTTCTTCTTCGATAAAATACAAATAGAATATAAATGAAATTGACGTTTGCATTCAAATAAAAGGAAATAAATAATGAATTAAAAATAACACACATTGCATTATTAAAATAAATAAATTAATAGCATAAACTCGATTATTTCAAGTTTCTATATCATTAAAATGTCGTACAAGATCGCACCACTTCGATCAAGTGGTACTTTCCACGCTCATTTTACGAATACGTGTCATTGAAAATAAAAATCAAATATTTCATTCATAGATAGAAATGTAAAATAAATAAATGTAATTGGAAATACAAAATAAAATATTTACATTAAATGAAACTAAAAAAATATTTACATAATACAAATAACTGAATACCAAGTACAATAAAATCATACATAAATGACTAAAATAAAATATTCATAAATGTCAGGGATAAATTCGAACATCAACCAAAATACCTAACATACAAAATCAGGGACTAAAATGAAACTATTACAAACATTGGGACCAAAGTCAAATATCCGCAAAAATGACATAACATTCATTAATAGGACTAAAATAGAAATACATAAACATAATGGACTAAAATAAAATAACCATATACATAGAGGACTAAACAATAATTTAACCAAATATCCAGCAGTGACTAAAATAAAATTATTACAAATATGGTGGTCAAATTCGAATAGCGCAAAGATTATAAAATACATGGAATCAGTGATCGAATTGAAATATTTGAAAATATTGAAGACAAAATCAAATATAGACAAAAATGATATAAAACATGGATAGTGACTCAAATAATAAATTTACAAATACCATGGCTAAATTCAAATATTAACAAAATATGATAACACAATAAACCAGTGACTAGAATGAGGTAATCACAAATAATATGACCAATGTCAAATATAAACAAACATGGTAAAATAAACAAACTAGTGACTTAAATATAAATTCTGAAATGTAAGTACTCGAAATCAAAGAAAATGAGATTTCATTTAATGATTTAATAATAATATTACAAGATCATAGGGACTAAAAGTGTAGTTATCTCATAATATAAAAATGCGGTATCCCTCCCCCGTTAAACGACGTCGCATTGGTGGGGAAATAAAAGCCCAAAACACAGGCTGTGAGATCCCATTTCCTCATTTCTTTCATTCTTCACAAGAGGGAAATGAGAGAGTTAAACAAGCTCTCTCAACTTCCCTCACCAGAGAGAGGGAAACGCGGCAGAGCCAACGGCCGGGAGAGAGAGAGGGAGAGACCCAAAAAGCTTCCTCTCCCCCTTAGCAACCCGAAAAACACCACACCTTAGCCTAAAATCAAACCTAAACCTTTAGATTTAGGATAGATACCTTCGAAAACATCGAGACTAGGGCGACCTCTCGGATTCCACGGTGACTTTGGGGCTCTCCTACTTCGAACCTAGGTAAATATCTCCTCTATTTTTTTCTTTGCTGTGGTTCGAATTTCCCCTAATCCACTCCCCTTTTTTTCTTTTGTTATGGAAACACCCTCTCGGTTTCTCTCTTGTTTTTTTTCTCTCGAAAATGGTATCCCCCTTCTTTTGATTGCATGTTACTTTTTATGGTCTCTTTGGGTGAGATGATAACATCTATTCGATAGGCTTTGATTTCTCTATATAGCTGGGTGAAAATCCCATATTTTCGGGATTTAGGGTAATTTAAAATGGGTTTCCCTTGATTGATTTGTGCTTGCTTTTTACTATTGATGTAAATTTCTCCTCACTGCAGACTAGAACGACGGCATCAGTGGGTGGCAGCAGCAGCAAGCGGCGATTGAGCTAATGATATCCCTAAGGTTAGGGTTTCAAAAACCCTAGGGAACCGGGTCGGGTCGCTAATCGGGTCTGGAATTGGTATTGGGCCTGAACTGGGTCTGGGCTCCAGCTTGTTGGGTCTGCTGCTGGTGGGTTGCTGGAGCTTCTGTTGGTTGTAATTGGTGGGCTTCAGGTTTGGGCCTCGGGATTGGCCTGCAAAATGTAACTTGTAATTAGTAATAATAATAATAATATAAATAACGATAATAATAATTAAAACAAAATAAAAAAGACCCGGACAAAAACAGGTGTCTACAGCTGCCCCTCTTTGCACATTCTTGTGTTAACAAGAATAGGGAAAAGACGACAAGACAACACATTTTTGTCTGGTTCTCTTTCTTTCGCCTATAAATTGAATATGTGTGTTGGTGGGGACGACACTGCTTATACGCGATGAAGAAGTCTGGTCGTCTAAGGGTAACACGGATCCTACATGATGAGAATATCTGGTCGGGGATGACATTGCTCATATATGATGAAGAGTTCTGGTCATCTATAGGAAGGGTGATAACTCGGTTCCTACGCGATGAGGACGGCTGGTTATCTAGGGGTGACACGGCTCATACGTGATGATGAGATTTGGTCGGGGGATGACACGGCTCATACATGATGAAGAGTTCTGGTCATCTATAGAAAGGGCGATAACACGGTTCCTACGTGATGAGGACGTCTGGTTATCTAGGGGTGACATGGCTCCTACGTGATGAAGAGATCTGGTCAGGAGATGACACGACTTATACGTGATGAAGAGTTCTGGCTATCTTTAGGGATGATGATTTCAAAAGAAACCGACTCAAAGATGATGTTTCAAAAGAAACATACTCAAATATTTTTCTCAAGAAAAACTGTCTCAAGAGAGACAAAACTTTGTTTCAAAAGAAACAAACTCAAAGATTTTGGTTTCAAAAGAAATGACTCAAAGATTTTTTCACGAAATTGTCTTAAGAGAAACAAAACTTTGGTTCAAAAGAAACATACTCAAAGAATTTTTCAAAAGAAACAACTCAAAGATTTTTATTTCAAAAGAAACAACTCACAGACTTTTGTGTCAAGAGAAACAAGCTCAAAGATAGGTAAATTTTGTTTCCAAGGAAACAGACTCAAAGATTTTTCTTAAAAGAAATTGTCTCCGAAGAGACAAAATTTTGTTTCCAAAGAAACATATTCAATGATTTTTCAAAAGAAATTGTCTCAGGAGAGACAAAACTTTGTTTTTCAGAAAATTGTATCTAAGTGAGACAAAATTTTGTTTCCAAAGAAACAAATTCAAAGATTCTTTCAAAAGAAACTTTCTTAAAAGAGACAAAATTTTGTTATGAAAGAAACATGCTCAAAGATTTTTTATTTTGTTTTTAGTGAAACAGACTCAAAGATTTTTCAATAAAATCTGTCTCAAGAGACAAAGGTTTGTTTCAAAAGAAATAGACTCAAAGATCATTTATTTCAAAAGAAACGACTCAAAGATGATGTTTGTTTCCAGTGAAACAAATTCATAATTTGGAAAATTGTCTCAAGTGAGACAACATTTGTAACATTTGTTTTTAGAGAAATTGTCTTAAGAAAGAAAAAATTCGTTTCAAGAGAAAAAGATTCAAAGATTGTCGATTTTGTTTCTAGGGAAACAATTTCAGAATTTGTGTTTAAAGGGGAAAATGTCTCAAACAAGACGAATCGGTTTTGAAAATCTCAAGTGAGATTACTTTTGTCTCAAGTGAATCAAATTCAAAATTTGTATATCAAAGGAAAAAAATATCTCAAACGAGACGAAATTTGTTTTGAAATAAATAACAATCTCAAGTGAGATTAATTTTGTTTCAAGTGAATCAAATTCGAAATTTGTATCTCAAAGAAAAAAATGTCTCAAGCGAGACGAAAATTATTTTTAAGAGAAATTATCTCAAGTGAAACAAAAATTTGTTTTAAAACTCTCAAAATTTGTGGAAAATGTCTCAAGCGAGACAAAATTTTGCTTCACGAAAAACACCCTCAAAGGCGATAGAAAGTCTATTTGTTCCTGCATGTTGAGGAAATGTCTTGATTGTTGACTTCAGGAAGTCAAATCATTGCTTCTTCAAGTTATAGACATTTGGTCATTTTCGAGCTTTGATTTCCTGGGATATCAAAATGATGCATTTTTGACTGACTATCTTAGATGTTATGGTGGATGTCAAAATGAAATTTATTTGATCTTTTTATTGAATTTGTCCTCAAGTGAGGAGAAAAATGTCTTTAATGCACATGATGATAAATGTTTGATGCAACTTTTATATATAATGTATGTATGTGTATATATGTTTGTATGTATGTATGTATGTATGTATGTATGTATGTATGTATGTATGTATGTATGTATGTATGTATGTATGTATGTATGTATGTATGTATGTATGTATGTATGTATGTATTGATGTATGTTTTTCTCGATCTTGAAGGAGAATGGTTGCTAGAGCAGTCTTCATTATATCTTTGATTCAATTTGTCTGCATTTCCACTAGGGTGTACTCTTTCAAACCTCGACCTGAGACAATTTGTTTCCTTGCCCCAGTAAATTTTGACTCGCAAATTTAGCTTCTTTTGGCCCAGCTTTGATCTTGAGCTTCAGAGAGATATTCGTTGAATTCCAAGATATCCATCCAAAGAGATTATCTTGTTTGAAAATGTTTTCCTTTTTCTTTTTATTTTCAAAAGTCTAAAAATATCTATCAAAAGAGTTTTAAAAATGTTTAATCAAAGATTTTGAAAATATTGCCCCTTTCAAGGTTTCACAATTGAAAAATCATAAAACAAGAGCTCATTGTATATCAAAGAATTAATTACACTGTTAATTCTTCAATAAATTATAGCTATTTGACAAATGTCAAGATCAATGCTATCTTTGAGGAATGGTTTAAGGAAGGATAAAAAAGTCATAAGCGGTTATTTTTGGTCAAAGGTTTGGTATTCTCATTTATTTGATGTTCACTGATCTGTTGAAGTAACTTATGTACTCAATTATTGGAAGTGTTCTCCGACTCCCAGCTCTCATGTTCTCATTCATGTTGTGCGATGCCTCATCAAGGGATTTGTGTGATCGCCTCCTATGCAATAGTCTTCATATTCGAGCCGCATTTTCAGGTTTTCAACTCGAATCCTCCTTTGGTTTCAAGACATTACTCAGAATTTATGTCTTGAACCCCCTTTGTTATTTTTTTCTATCATGCATTAATGTTTTTAGAAAAAACCCTTTTTATAAATAAAAGATTAATCCTGATGGGCGGGATGAAATATGAAGATAGTCTCTTCTGTTTAGAAATCCACGTATAATTAGAATGGACTTTTAAGGCACGTAATGTAGGCCATGGTTCATGGTTATGAAAGAAATTGATAAAAGGCCCAAACAAGTGTTTAAGGGTGATTGAACCAAGGATCAATTAACTCTGATGCCTTCGATCTTGTCATGCTCAATTTGAATCTTCTCGTATGTGTTTCTCTTGATTTTCTCTGGATGCTTCATGATCTTCGAGTGAAGTGATTCTGGAATAATTGTGCTTGATCAATCTCACAGTTTGAAGCTCGATGCGTCATCTGAGTCGAGAGACTCTTTGTTTGTGCTCTTTGTCCTCTTTTTGTTCTTTGCTTTTTCTTTGCTCTTTTCTTTGTTTTTGCTTTGCTATTCTTTGTTTCTTTTTTCTTATCTCTTCGCTTTGATTTAACCTTCGCACTTGGCATTTGGTTCACCTTTCAGTATTTATTCTGAATCGATGTCTTCAGTGTGGAGGGTGATCCTTGGTTAGGGTTGAATCAGAAGAAAACATGATTTAGGCTCAAAGGGGACACAAGGGGTATATTTTCTCCTTTTGTGAAGGGATTAATGAAAGAATGTCGTTCATCATTTCATACACAGAAGTCTTTACAGAAGATGTATCCCTAGGGGGATAAATACTAAGGAATAATTTTTATTCACATGAAAAAATGTAATTAATGCATGATAGAATTATTTTGAATTATTTTTCTTTTTCTCTGCTTCTTGCTCTCAGCGTGTCTCAATTGTACAAGCTCATCTTCAGAAACTTAATGTGATATGCCCATGTTGTCTTCTTGTAGGAAGCTTCATGTTCAAGTGAACAATCTTGTACTCAATGTATGTAGGTCTTATTGGTAGAAAAATGTTGGTTTGAAGTCTAGGAAGACGATGGTGTGAATTTATTAGCTCAATGAAAAATAAGGTATGACTTTTTGTGTCTCGAAAAAAAGATAAAGGCAATGTTTAAAAGTCTCAAAGAAAAGGAATGTCAAAATTTGGTTCTTTGGCAGTGGCCATTAATTATTTTGGGTCAAGAATCGAGAGATTTTAATTTGGGGTTGGACATGATAAGAAAGGTATAATCTTGTCACATGTCAAAAATCTATAATTCTTGAAGAATTAAAAGAATCCTTAATTCATTTGATATTCAAAGAACTCAAGATTAAAACTCGTTCAATTACTCAACCTTAGAAGGTAACATAAGTTCAATCATTAAGATTAAAAAAATTAAGAAAAAATTAAAGACAGATAAAAAATGAGTCAAACAAAATAATCTCTCTGGGTGCAAATAGATGCAATGACTTCTCTTGCTTAGCATTAGGATGCCCCTGAATGAATCAGATTCTGGATTTTGATCTTCAATGCCTTGGAGTTTTCAGTAGAATGTCCAGAGTTTCTTAGATGGTAATTGCATACTGGATCAACATCATAGCTCTCAGGATATGGGGACTCTTTCTTAAATCATCTTGGAATGAGGCTCAGTCCTACCACCAGCTGAATATGCTTCCACTGTATTAATTTATTAGAATCTTGCTTCTATGTAGTGTCACGTGGTTAGGACCACTTCATTGAATCCTTCATTTCTTTTATGAATGATGTATGCAAAAATGTTTAAAATGGAATACAGATGCAAAATACAGATATGCAAATGTAGATGCAAAAATGTTGATCCCAACGATGAATATCTTAGAATAATTTTCACCAGAGATAAAAGTCTTCACATTACAAGACAGTTCACTTTACAAACATGCCTTCGCTTGGATACTGAGTCTGAAGTGGATCACTGCCTCGTCTTGGATCTTTGTCCTAAAAAATAACGCCCCTTAAGCGTTCTGTAATCTAACTCGGTTAATGCCTCTGCGGTGGTAAAGTCGGTGCGTCACTCCTTGATAAATAGCGATGAAATAATTGTAGATGAGAATCTACTGCTGGATTACTCTTCGGCTCAATGGATCATTGTTTCAGTCTCAAATGTTGAACAGTCTTCGAGCTCACTGCTTCGTCTCGGATCTTTGTATTTGGAACTGATGCCCCTTAATGCTCTTTAAACTAACTCCATTAATGCCTCGACTATGCTGAAGCCAGTGCGTCGATCCTTAATGACTAGCGATGACATGCTGAAGCCACTGATGGATTACTCTTTGAATCAGTGTATCATCATTTTAGTCTCGAATGCTGTAGATCTTCGAGCAAGTCTCATTCTTGTATTCTGGACTTCTTGTAGCCTTCGGTGCATGTCTGTATTCGTGACTGCTTGATTGAAAACTTTCACATCTTCTTGTGAAAATTTTCTCATGGATATCCCCTTGTAGATCAACACTTTCACATTATGTTATGACGATGTAATGCAATGAAAAATAAAATGAAAAATGACACAAACAACAGAAAAGAAATAAGTTAGTGCACACAAACAAAAGAAATTAGTTAGTACATGCAAGACAATCGATATAGATAAAAATGTTATTCAAAGATTAATATAACACCTACCCCGTCATGATATCTACCCGAACATGCTTTAATTAAATAACATTCATGCCCAAACATGTTATATACCCAAAATGATTTTTTTTCAAGAAATTGATCCTAACCGCATGGTATCTAGTTCACATGCTTTTATTTAACATAATTTAAAAGGAAAATGAAAGGTTCAGAAACGCTCCTCCTTTGTGTACACCTATTTTGGGTACCTACTGACGGACAGAGGTTCGGTATGACAATACCTAGGGTGACCATTCTACGGTTCACTATATGCATGGTTTAGGCTCTAACAAGAAAATGCGACTTGAATTGTCCTTAATGTCGGTGCCCCCTTGGGCTGCCAGACCCTCGATCCTCACCCATTACAGGTTTCGAACGGAACGAGTTCAATTCGAGGGGATTCACTGCCTTATACCCATACAAGGAATAAATCCCTACGAAGGTATAAGGTATGTATCCCATGGGTTAATTGCTAAAACTCATACGAAGAATAAATTCTTATGAGAGTAAAGCAATCACCCTAACTAATTTGGATCGAAGCTCGTGTCTAGAGCTTATGTTATGCAAATGTATGTGATGTGTCTAAGGAGGAACGTACCTACCTTTAACTTAAAAGGAAAATGAAACAAGGAAAAAACTTGATAAAACCTTGACGAATCTAAAAACAGAGATTAAATTGTTAGTATGACAGATAAAATTGAAGCAAGTAAAAAACTTCAATAAATGAATCAGAAGTTAACTAAAGATTCGAACTCATAATTTCAACCACAACGACAATGTGTAAGCGACCTACAGCTTGACTCTCTAAAAAATGTCCCCAGCGGAGTCGCCAAGCTGTCATAACCATTTTTTTTTGTAGAACAATAAAATATTATTTTAAAAACAGTTATGACTTTTATTTTTGGAAAATTGAGTATTTTGGATTAATTTGGATTAAATTGAAGGGAGTTGCCATCGACCTTTGGGTTAGGTAGGTCGAATACCTAAAAATGTCTTTTAAAAACGATTTTAAGAAAAATCATTTTTTAAGACAAAAATGGTATGCATTTACCAAAGATTCGATTAAAAATAGTTCGGGAGTCGATTACATGTGGTGAAGGATAACCACCCCCACAACGCCCAAAATTGGTATTGTGTCGCTTACACGTTGTCATAATGGTGAAAATGATGAATCGAATATACAATTAAATTATGATTCATTTGTTGAAATTTGATTAATTTGTTTCGTATTAACTATTTAAAGAAAATCCTTTAACTCAATAAGAAATCTTGAAATTTGCAATTCTCCGTCGGAAAAGCTATATCAACCATTTCTCATTCGTAAAAAAATATTTCCTCTTCGATAAAATAAAAATAGAATATAAATGAAATTGACGTTTGCATTCAAATAAAAGGAAATAAATAATGAATTAAAAATAACACACATTGCATTATTAAAATAAATAAATTAATAGCAAAAACTCGATTATTTCAAGTTACTATATCATTAAAATGTCGTACAAGATCGCACCACTTCGACCAAGTGGTACTTTCCACGCTCATTTTACGAATACGTGTCCTTGAAAATAAAAATCATATATTTCATTCATAGATAGAAATGTAAAATAAATAAATGTAATTGGAAATACAAAATAAAATATTTACATTAAATGAAACTAAAAAAATATTTACATAATACAAATAACTGAATAACAAGTACAATAAAATCATACATAAATGACTAAAATAAAATATTCATAAATGTCAGGGATAAATTCGAACATCAACCAAAATACCTAACATACAAAATCAGGGACTAAAATGAAACTATTACAAACATTGGGACCAAAGTCAAATATCCACAAAAATGACATAACATATATTAATAGGACTAAAATAGAAATACATAAACATAATGGACTAAAATAAAATAACCATATACATAGAGGACTAAACAATAATTTAACCAAATATCCAACAGTGACTAAAATAAAATTATTACAAATATGGTGGCCAAATTCGAATAGCGCAAAGATTATAAAATACATGGAATCAGTGATCGAATTGAAATATTTGAAAATATTGAAGACAAAATCAAATATAGACAAAGATGATATAAAACATGGATAGTGACTAAAATAATAAATTTACAAATACCATGGCTAAATTCAAATATTAACAAAATATGATAACACAATAAACCATTGACTAGAATGAGGTAATCACAAATAATATGACCAATGTCAAATATAAACAAACATGGTAAAATAAACAAACTAGTGACTTAAATATAAATTCTGAAATGTAAGTACTCGAAATCAAAGAAAATGAGACTTCATTTAATGATTTAATAATAATATTACAAGATCATAGGGACTAAAAGTGTAGTTATCTCATAATATAAAAACGCGGTATCCCTCCCCCGTTAAACGACGTCGCATTGTTGGGAAAATAAAAGCCCAAAACACGGGCTGTGGGATCCCATTTCCTCATTTCCTTCATTCTGCAACTGAGGGAAATGAGAGAGTTAAACAAACTATCTCAACTTCCCTCGCCGGAGAGAGGGAAACGCGGCAGAGCCAACGGTCGGGAGAGAGAGAGAGACACCCAAAAAGCTTCCTCTCCCCCTTAACAACCCGAAAAACACCACACCTTAGCCTAAAATCAAACCTAAACCTTTAGATTTAGGATAGATACCTTCGGAAACACCGAGACTACGGTGACCTCTCGGATTCCACGGTGACTTTGGGGCTCCCCTGCTTCGAACCTAGGTAAATCTCTCCTCTCTTTTTTTCTTTGCTGTGGTTCGAATTTCCCCTAATCCACTCTCCTTTTTTTCTTTTTTTCTGGAAACCCCCTCTCGGTTTCTCTCTTGTTTTTTTTCCTCTCGAAAATGGTATCCCTCTTCCTTTGATTGCATGTTACTTTTTATGGTCTCTTTGGGTGAGATGATAACATCTATTCGATAGGCTTTGATTTCTCTATATAGCTGGGTGAAAATCCCATATTTTCGGGATTTAGGGTAATTTAAAATGGGTTTCCCTTGATTGATTTGTGCCTGCTTTTTACTGTTGATGTAAATTTCTCCTCACTGCAGACTAGAACGGCGGCATCAGTGGGTGGCAGCAGCAGGCGACGGCTAAGCTAATGATATCCCTTAGGTTAGGGTTTTAGAAACCCTAGGGAACCGGGTCGGGTTGCTAATCGGGTCTGGAATTGGTATTGGGCCTGAACCGGGTCTGGGCTCCAACTTGTTGGGTCTGGGCTCCAGCTTGTTGGGTCTGCTGCTGGTGGGTTGCGGAGCTTCTGTTGGTTGTAATTGGTGGGCTTCAGGTTTGGGCCTCGGGATTAGCCTACAAAATGTAACTTGTAATTAGTAATAATAATAATAATAATATAATTAACGATAATAATAAATAAAACAAAATAAAAAAGACCCGAACAAAAACAGATGTCTACAATGTCTTCTTCCCGTTCTGATCGGAAGAAAGCTGCGAAAGAGCTTATGAGAGTAACAAAGACAAGCCCATCGCATAGGGCCGCTTTTGGTCAAATACCTAATGCCTTCTCTACATTGCTTAGACCTCTGTCGGAAAGCAAAGTCGAGTTGCATCTCGATCTCCAGGAAGATTTGATCACAACAGTTTTGAACCTTTCGACTGATGACAGCAATAAGGCAGAGATGGGTGAAAACCCTGTTGCGATTCCGCTTCTTATTGAATCCATGAAGTATGGTACCACTGAAACAATAATAAATGCTACTGCTGCTCTCTCCACATTAACGCAGCTCGATTCGAACAAGTTGATTATTGGAAAATCCAGGGCTCATGTGACTCTACTCGAACTCCTACGCGCAGGACATCCATTGGCAATGAGGGAAGCGGCCTTGACGATGACCAATCTATGTACAGTGCATGAGAATAAGACACGGTTTATCGAAATAGGTGCGGTGCCGGTGATCCTGCAGATGATCAACGGTTCCATGCTCGTCGATGAGCTTCTTGGCATTCTCGCACAGCTATCTACTTATCCCAATGCTATTGAAGAGCTCAGAGAAGTAGATACGGTACCCTGCTTGTTTCGAATCATGAGAGATAGCTACTCTGGAATTACCAAGGAGAACTGTGCTGTTATCCTGTTCAGTGTGTGCTCGAAAAATGAGGCATTTCTAAGGGAACTCTGGATCGAAGAAACCAACAATAGAACTTTAGCTGAACTTGCAGATACAGGGACTGAAAGGGCTAAAAGAAAGGCCTTTGATCTCATTCTTGAAATGCGCAGGGCTCTCCCAAGTTTACGAATAACGACTTGAGTAAATATAACCCCAAGGGGGAAAACAGTTTTTGTACAATTCTCTTTTTTTCCTGAAATTGTACACACACAGATTCAAACTCATTTACATGTGAAAGAAGGCAAGTTTTGGTCCAAAAACATTGAGAATTTAAGCATCAATGAAAGCTGTACATATCTTAGCATTTATGATATGAATTCCTTTTACCCGTGTCCAGAAGTTAAGCATATCCGTAATATCTGACACTCGCCTCGAATCCGATAAACATAAGCGTGGTCTTGGAAGAGTCTAACTCTGGTTAGTTGCTGGAATTGTGTAGGGTCTCTTCCTTCCTTGTTACTATCAGAGTCACCTTTTTAGAGTGTCGGCACCATTATGTTTTGATTAACGATTTGTACACTGTTCTGTAAAGTGGATTACTTTTGCTATAAGTTCATATCTTCAGGAAGAATAAAGCAATTGACGGAAAGTTCGACTGATGTCCAAATTTATGTCATTTCAATTAGTAAAAGATGAATAAGAAGTAATTGGTGGTATTAGGTAGGTTGGAATTGTATTTTTTGCAATTCAATATTATACTTGTTTATAAATCATAATGATGTCTCTTGGTTTGATATTTACATATAAACTTGAATTTATTTAGTTAATGAGAAAAATGTTATTGCCTTAGACTTGTTGCATTTAGTTAGCATAATGGACGCAGACATGGATGTGTAGGATGGCTGAGCATGTGAATGTTTCAGAGAGAGCTGATGTCTCTTGGTTTGATATTTACAACTTCCATGCTTTGCTCTATCAAACTGGCTAGTATCTTCCTCTTAATTCTTCTGTAACAGATTAGGGTTCCAGGGTTTATTATGATAACAATAATTATGAGTTTTTTAAAACCAAAAGTGGGTTCCCTAGGAGAAAGATAACCCTGGAAGCTTACAGCCTTACACTTATCGTTCCTTCTTTTCATCTAAAGAGAAACTAACCATCACATGTAGGGTTCTCTTGGATTTGCATCACACAATCTCATATCAATAATGCCAAAAAAATATCATAATCATAATCTTTTCTTAAAAAATGAAATAGTACAGTGATATTTATATAGATTATAGACTTTGGAGGAAATACTTGAGACTTTTAGTAGAACAATAAACTGACTTAAACACAAAGCCTAATAGGATTGCAAAGGACACTATGATATGCTAAACACTAATATAGGTGTAAACTGCCTCTCTAGATCTAAAAAAAACATTACAATTAGGCCCTAAACACACAAGTTTCAAGATAAATTCTTAAGGAAGTTTACCCATCGATCAGCTTAATAGTGTTCCGCATCAACTACACCTTTTGAACTCACAGTTCCTTTTTTAATTAACAAATAGGACTAAAACTAGAGAGGAGCTATTGGCTGTTTCAGCTATGAATGCTGCTTTCTTTTTATTTCTTTTCTATTATAAAAAACACCTTCTGACACAATTGATTGAGAAGCCTTCATTCCTGCACAGGGAGTGAAGAAATTTTCATTTCATAATATCTTGTTCGTTGTTCCGTTGTTGAAGTTCCAAATGGTTCAGTCAAATTATGTAGAAGGGTAACTTTTAGGAGTCATTATTTACAAGGGATTTAAATTAGGTAAATGTGGAGTCTGATAATTTGAAAGGTTTTTGTTCTTCTTAAGTAATGCTTTATCTTATTACTAAATATTTTTTATAGGTTATGAGGGATATAATTTGTTATCATCCATGCAGCGGATGACGATGAGCATAGAAAAGGTGCCAATGATATTCTAAAGCAGTGAGGGCTAACACGAAACCATTACAGACACAGGGATGGACCGAGGAGGAGGTGGGGGCAGTCATCCCCTAAAAATTTAAAATTACCATATATTTTAAATTTTTTTTTTATATATTTCCTATTGAAAATCTGTTCCCCTAGAATTTTAGTTTGCCCCTGGAATTTTAGTTCATCTTCCTCAAGTATAAGTTCCCCCAACATAAAATCTTGCGTCTGTGGACCAGCATAGTACATCTTCAAGATTTGAGGATTTTGAACAATCAAGAAGGCATAAGGTATCAGATGAGCAATTGAGGTGAGGATGTGATATGTTTCAGATATTTGTTCTAGCTCGTCTCTTAAAATGCTTTGCTATGGTCAATTTTGGTTTTTGTGCTATACCTTCAGGATGTTGCAGGTACCATATTATATATGTAGCCGCTTGCCTGATTCAGGTCGTGAGCAATGTAAAAGAAAGAAAGCATACAAATGTAAAAGATGTTATCACAAGGATGAGGTGGCAAATCCTTTGGCGACTGTTGGAAGTTGAAACAGATAAAAGTAGATTAGTAAGGATTTTACTGGTTTGACATGGTATCTTGTGGCCTCACACTATCCATTTTGTAAAAATTCTCAGGCGGACACGTCGTTCTCCTCCTTCTCGTCATCGTCTGATGTTTTCATGCACATATATTCTTGCTGCCACTCATCTATAAGCCCTTCTTGATTTAAGTTCACTTCCAGTTAATGTTGTTTACTTGCAGATTGCAAGGGATGACTTTTGGCTTTCAGTGGCCCTTACAGAGGGAAGAGCATGGATGTTTTTTGTTCATCTATAATCCAGAGTTGAACTCTTGCTTTAAGCATTCTTAAACAATGTTTTATATTCTATTGTCTAAATAATTCCTAGAATTTAGCTATGTATGAGAAATTAATCAACAAGTAATCATCAACTAATATATATTTTAATATACTTTATATTATGTTTAATATTTCGTTATTTATGTTTAACAAGTAGAAAGACATAGAAATAAAAAAATGGACATAAGATGTTATGTTAAATGGAGAATTTATAAAATTTTAGGGGAGAAACATATTATTACTAAAAAAGCACACAAATTATTTAAATTTTATGAGAAATTAAAATTTGAACGAGACAACTCAGTCTCTCTCGATCCTTTCCCCAGTAGAAACGCTACATGCTTTTTATTTACCATGCTTTCCCACGGAGGGCATTTCATAATTTGGAGGTCTCTCATGAAAACTGCTCTCAATCTGATGTTAGCGACAACCTACTATCTTACCTCCCTCTTTCCCTATTCCATATGAGAATAAGGGTGAGCTAATTTTATTAGTTCTCCAAATTATATTAAAAATTGCATTAACTTGAGCTTTTGGTGGCATTCTTTTGAATCTCAAAGTTTTGACTTCTTTTATTTATTACTTTTTTTTTTCACAAACATTTCCTAAATGGTATTTTTTTTTAAAGAAAAAATTCAACAGAAGCAAACAGAATTGTTTGAAAACAAGAAGATCAAGGCTACAAAGAGTCGTTTTTTCCCCAGTAAGAGTTGGTTCTTTTGACAGATTACAAGTGATTGCGTGGCAACAGATTATTGAGCATCAGCATCAGCTGCTTGAGTGCTAGTTGATAAAGTTGAAAGTTGAAACTATGAAAGTGTATATGTAACAGAAATTTCTTTAAAGAAAGCGTATTAAACAAAGAAAGGCCATTAAGAAAATTCAATTCAATCCAACTCCCAATCTCTTTTTCTTTTCTCTCTTCCCAAACAGAATCCCACTTTTCTTTCTTTACTGGGTGTTGAAATTGTGGTTCCTTTTTCCCTTCTGTGAAAGCAAGAGCCCTTCTTTTCAATGGTGAAAACAGAAGAAAAAAACAGAGCAAACTGAAGAGAGCATATAGGTAATCCATTGAATCAGCTCCGTTTTTCGATATTTCCTCTTCCATTTTCTTTTCCAAAGAAAACCCAATAAGAATGGCTGAAAAAAAGGAGTCGGCGGCAGCGATAGGAGGAGGGAAAGAAGCAGAGCTAAAGAAAGAACTGGAAAGCGTAATGAAGATGATACTCGAAGAAGTTGATTATGGAATCGAGAAAATAATTGAAGCCATAAGAATCTTGACTCGTTTGACTGAATCGAAGCTGAAGAAACCCGCTGGCCTTGGATTGGAATTGGATGACACGGTTCTCACCGATGCATTCACGTGTCCTCTTTCGGGTCAAATCATGGCCGATCCTGTTGTTTTGGCTTCGGGGCAGGTTACCCTTTAAAGAACCTTGGATCTTTTGTAATTTTTTCTTGTCTATTTAGAAATCTACATTCGTTTTCTTCAGATTTTCTTTTATTGAAGGGTATGTTTTAGTCTTTATTAGGCTGTTGGAAGATTCAAAAGCATTACTCGTTGCTTCATAGAGGAACTGTTTCTTTTTGGATTTTAAGTTGTCATGCATTTGGATTACGATCTTCTAACTACGTGGAAATTCTTGAGAAAATTTGCTAATTATTCTTCATTGATTTCCATTAGCCTGCAACATTTGTATGATTTTTATGATTTCATATCTTAACATTCTTTCGGATCAATTATTTGTATTTAGTCTTCGAGTTTATTGTTTTCTTCTTGATCATCTGCATTGACGGAATCTTATTGATTTCCAGACTTACGATAGGCCATACATCGAGAGCTGGGTGAATCAGGGCAACTTGACATGCCCTCGGTCCAAGCAAGTGCTCTCCTACTCTATCCTGACCCCTAATTGTTTGGTTCGAGAATTGATTACACGCTGGTGCGGAGTAAGGGGCGTTCCAGTACCGGAATCCCATCAGGATATCAATGGAGACGAGATTGAAGAGACGGACCTTAATTACTTATACTCACTGCTTGGAAAGATGTCTTCTTCTTCCCGTTCTGATCAAAAGGAAGCCGCGAAAGAGCTTATGAGACTAACAAAGGCAAACCCGTCGAATAGGACGGTTTTTTGTCAGATACCTAATGCCTTCTCTACATTGCTTAGACCTCTGTCGGAAAGCAAAGTCGAGTTGCATCCCGATCTCCAGGAAGATTTGATCAAAACAGTTTTGAACCTTTCTACTGATGACAACAATAAGGAAGATATGGGTGAAAACCCTATTGTGATTCCTCTTCTTATTGAATCCATGAAGTATGGTACCACTGAAACAATAATAACTGCTACGGCTGTTCTCTCCACATTATCACAGCTCGATTCGAACAAGTTGATTATTGGAAAGTCAAGGGCTCACGTAACTCTACTCGAACTCCTACACAGAGGGCATCCATTGGCGATGAGGGAAGCGGCCTCGACTATATTCAATCTATGTAAGGTGTATGAAAATAAAACACGGTTTATTGAAATAGGTGCGGTGCAAGTGATCCTGCATATTATCAACGGTCCCATGCTCGTCGATGAGCTTCTTGGCATTCTCGCACTGCTATCTACACATCCCAATGCCATTGGTCAGCTCAGAGAAGCCCATACAGTACACTACTTGTTTCAGATAATGAGAGGTAGCTACTCCAAACGCACCAAGGAGAAGTGCGTTGTCATCCTGTTCAGCGTGTGCTCGAAAAATGAGGCTTCTCTGAGGGAGCTCTGGACCGAAGAAACAACCAATAGGACTTTAGCTGAACTTGCAGATACAGGGACTGAAAGGGCTAAAAGGAAGGCCACTGACCTCATTCTTGAAATGCGCAGGTCTCTCCCAGTTTTACGAATAACTAGTACATAAACTCCAAAGGAAACCATTTTTTCACATCTCTGTTTCCCTGAAATTGTATACACAGATTAAAGTTCATCTACGTGTGACTAAGGGCAAGTTTTGGTCCAAAAACATTGAAAATTTAAGCATCAATGAAAGCTGTACATTTTAGCATTTCTGTTATGAACTTATTTTCCTTGTGTCCAGAAGTTAAGCATATCCGTAATATTCAATAGTCGAATCCGATAGCCATAAGCATGGCCTCGGAAGAGTCTGGTAGTTGCCGGAATTGTAGGGTCTATACCTTCCTTGTTACTATCAGTCACCCATTTACAGTGTCGGCACCTTTATATTTTGATTAGCGATTGATACACTGTTCTGTAAAGTGGATTACTTTTACTATATATTCATATCTTCAGAAAGAACAAAGAAATTGACAGAGATGTGGACTGATGTCCAAATTTTTGTCATTCCAATATGAAAAAGATGAATAAGAAGTAATTGGTAGTATTAGGTAGGTTCAACTTGTCATGTATGAAACCAGAAGTTTCTTCCTTTGTCAGAAATTGTTTGACGGTGACCACCATTGACTAATAACGTTCCCACTGCTGTGCTGTTTTTACTACACCAGATTCTTCCTAAACAATATCCATTCAATCATTGTCATGTCTCGTTTCAATGTCTCTGATATCAATTAAAAAAAAACTAAATATTTCAAGCTGTTAGAGTTTATGATCCGAATTCCCGTAACTATTTTGCACCTGACAACAAATTACATGTATGCATAATACATTAACGTTAGTGTTTCTAGAAGAAGAAAAAAGACAGCAAGGTGAACAAAATCCAAGGAATCCAATTGCGAAAGCTAACCTATCCAAAAGACGGATAAAATGATTCTAAAACACAGTGATTAAAGCTTAAACCGATTCTGATTAAACTAGAAAATGTCGACTGGTGCATGCCAGAATACGAAGGTGTCGTTCACTGGTCGGGGGTCGTTAGGTTAAAATAGGTGTTCTGTAAGGAATCCGAAAGCAAGAACAAATGGCTAAAGTGATGTCATTGTCTTGTTTTAATGGAAGTGTTATCCAAAAATGGTTAAGCATTTACTTTCCCTTCTTTTGGTTTGTTTAAGTGGTCCTTCAGAAAAATTGTGGGAGCTGTTTCTTGAATTTGACAAGATTGATTATTATTATGAGTGTGAACCATTCGAGTTAAAGCCTCCTTTTGCAGCTCAAGCTCAAACATTAATCAACAATAGTTAAAACCCGAACAACTTGTCGGTATACATATCTATGTACCTTTATTCCCTGCTTAAACATTGCTTTTCTTGTGATAATGAAAGCCCAAAACCAATGGATCTTTCTTTAGAAAACCACTGGACTTTTATTAAAGCATCATATGCTATTAGTTTCCCACACTCTTTTCAGTAGAAAAAAAAGGAGCTTTCTCCTCTAATATGTACTAAATAAAATGATAAAAAAAATATTTAAATAATGAAAAGAAGCACATATTACTTGAATCGAGTATTAAGATATTCAAATTCGACTTACTCAATAGCATGAGTTACTCAAGCTCGGCTCAACAAAGATGAAACTATGTTGAACCTGCAATATCCAATTGTAGGAAACTGTCATTTTCAAAGGTATGTCGGCATCTATAATCGACATTGGTTAACAACTATGTTACTCAAACTCGGGTGTGAATACTGGATGTGGATTTTTATCTAAACAAATATCTTAAACTTTTCTAGATTTTTCCACGTTAGATGGTCTTTGAAGGATCCAATCCTCGTAACCATATAGAAAACTATGCCCTAACAGCCTCAGGGAAAATGAGGAGTTAGGGAAACATATATTAATGGCCTAAACCTGAAAATCCTAAACCTTAATCCTCAGGCAAAGTATTCTTATATCAAGATTACCAACTAACAGGGGCGAATCTACAATGTAGTAAAAGCCGCTAGGACCACAAAGCATAAGAACTTGAATACTCGAATGCAGTAACTCATATGTAAATTCAAATTACCCTTCAAACAAATGGCTTGTGGCTACTGGCTAGACAATCAACAATAGATATGGCAACCTTAGATGACCAATGAAATACACAAGATATTACAGTTGCACTGTTTTTCTTAATAATGCTCTGTTTATGCAAGACTAAGTTACTTGGACTTAAGTATGTGTGCAACAATACTATATAAAATATTTTCCAAGATTTCCATGCATATTTGTAGGGTCCTTGGAATACCATACCCCCATATCTATGCTCGAGTATTTGTCAAACACGGGATTTCAGAAAATTAAAGAGGTGGAGTAACATAGATGTAAAGTGACACCAATGAATCTTTTATTCATAAACATAGCAATCAATGACCAGGGATGAAAATCCACAATTCTAATTAAGGAGCAAACCTTCTTGAATGATCCATAGGTATCTTAGTTCTACATATTAAAAGAGAGAGCAATTTAAGTCTTAGGACAAACATTTTCATAGAGTTACCAAGCATTGTCAGCATCCAAGACCCTCATTGAGTACTTAATTCAAGATCATGCCAGGTATTGCTATCCACCTGTTGAGTCTCGTGATCTGAAATTTTAATAAATTCGAAAAAGAAAAGGACAAAGATCAGATACACTAAATTTGTCTAAAACACTGTAAGAATTCACAAAAGAAACTTGCTATATTTTCCTTCAAGTTCGACATATATTGATGCATAGACTCCTTGTATGTTCTCAGCCATAAACAGGAAAGAAACATGAGCATTTACACAACGAATGATAGATTTGTTTTCATAATGCCATTGATAGAAAAAAACGTATAATCTGATATTCATAAATTTACTTGAGTCTTCAGTATCATCAGTGCGAGCAACCATTACAGGTGGGAGTTGAAGATCTGCATTGATCAGTAACAAGATAAAGAAATCAGCTATGAAAGAGAAAGGAAAAGGGATGACAATTGAATAGGATCATATTCCATGCCCCCCAAAATGCAACCAGAAGATCCTCAAGTGACAGGTTTTCATGTTTCTCATGGAAAATATACAAGAGAAACAGAAAGCCGCAACTACTCTACAATTATGGAATCACTGTGGTCCTACGTTACTCTAAGCCTTCATCTTTCTTGAAATACTCATGTCTGACAAATATCCGAACAAAGGTATGGGGATATATCATCAACGACTCTCCAAATAAATGGAAATATTAGAAAATACTGAACATACTGTGTTGAACAGATACCCATGTTGACCACTCACAACGAGTCCAAATGACAGTTTTGGTGGTACAAGCAGCATCCTTGTAACACAAGGTGAAGAATGCTACTTCTGTAATCAATGCTAAACTACCATCTTATGCAAAATCTCCTCAAATGAACATCTACGTAAGAATTAGAAGCCTAATTTTAACCTAACGAATTAAAAAAACTACACATGATCTATATGTAAATTTACCTGCTTTGTTAACCAATAATAAACTTGAACTAATCAGCTAAAGCAATAATCTACTCAGGCAATTTTTATATTCAAACAAATCTTCTTAATATAATGAATAGCAAACAGATATGAACTATATCTATAACCTGGTTACATAGCTGATGTAAAACATCTATAAAAATTTTCAAGCGGATTTTGATATAATCAATACCATCATCAGGCAGAGTATCTCTCATCCATTCCTCATCAACAATATCTATAAGTATGCCAAGGCTCAGTTCTGCCATCTTTTTCTCTTCAACTTCAGTAACTACCTTTCGAAAATGCATAAGTATGGACACCCAAAGGTTAAAGGATCAGTATTTCAAAGTTTTAACCTAAATATTCTTCCAAAAGAAAATAAAATAAAAAAAACAGCAACGAAGTTACATATCCATTGCTATTTTGCTTTTAATTACCAAAACCCAGATTGGAAACAAAGCGTTAGTGAATTTCCTTCCTTTAACAAAAAAAGGAAAATTTGTGAGCCGATCTGGAATTGTTCTTTTAGAACTGAATTTGGCTAAAAGGCATTTTCTCAAACATGTGAAAAGCATAAAAATAGACGGGGCACTTAAACCTTACAATTGAGAAGAAGCTGGTGTAATTGAAATCGGAAGTGAGAGGAAAAGAAAAGATACCTAATCGAAAGGTGAGTGATGACGATGATGACACTTCCCTTTTAATTGATCTTTGCCGTTTCGAGTTTGAACTTGGAACCATGGTCCCTTTTAAGTGGCAAATGACAATGCAGGTCCTCCACCCTTGGTTTTTATTTCCTGAGGGTAATATCACATTTAATACTTATACTTTGATAAAATATTTAATATGATACACGTATTTTTAAAATGTTCAATACAATATTTATATTTTAGTAAAATATATAATTTAATATATGTAATTTTAAACTTCCTAGTGTGATTTTAAACTATCATTCTCTCTATTATTCATAATACATGTGAATTTTCATTAATCGATTTGATACTTATTAACAATTTAATCCATGTAACATGATGATGTATGAAATAATAATTTTAATATCATATTTAGTTTTTATAAAATATAAATATCATATTAAACATTTTAAAAATATATGTATTATATTAATTGTTTTATCAATAAAACATATAAAATATTTTATTAAATGATAGGTATCTCATTAAAAATATTAAAGAAAAAACATTATATAAATATGTTATTAAAATATAATGTAATCACAATTGGATGGGAACGATACTCGAACCTGATGGTTTTTGACTCAATTTTATTGGGTTGGATTTTATTAAAAAAAAACCGAGTTTGAGTAGGTTTTCTAGATGTAAGTTCGGGAGGGGCTAGGTTCGAATTTAGAGTGAAAATACCCTATTCAATCTGAAAAATAATATAATTATAAATTATATATTTAAGGATAATTATAATAATATTCATCTTTATATTTTTTTTCAATTAAGTCTCTATTTTATTGAATAAAATTAATAATTTTATATTATTTCGGGTCGAAGTCGAATTTTATCAAAAATTGGATCAAATTTCAAATCAGGTGAAATTACACTAAACTCAAGTCGAGTAAAATTTTCGATGGAGATATGAACTTTCAGACCAGATCAAGTTGACCGAAAACTCGATCAAACCCAACTCATCCCTGATCACAACCAATGTATATACTCTCTTCCCGGGTAATAGTGGCATGTACATAATATAAGTTGGGTTAAAGTCTTTTTATATATATTGAAATGGTCTGTAAAGTTAATTTTATAAGTTTTTAGTTTTAAAAGTATATGTATGTTTTGATTTAGTGATCAAATATGTCATGTTTTAATTTTATATATAAGCATTATTTTTTATGATTTAGGCATCTTTTGAAATGATACTTAGTATTTCTAAACAAAAATATCCAAATTGGGTATAAAAAAATTGAAACTTTATAAATAGTTTTTGAAAAATTCAGGGAGTTTAGATACTTCTAAACTTTCTGGAACATAAATTTTAAGACTCTTAGAATAATTTCAAAATTCTCCCATTGATTTTGAATTTTTGCAAATTAATCCTTTATCATATCTTAGCCAATTCACGTCCAATTTAATTTCAGTTTGTTTTAGAATTCGTAGTTTTGATTAAACATGTTTTAATCACATAATTTTTAAATAATATCTATCTTTTGAGCAACCTTTTAAAAGTTTAGTTGAAATTTACAATTGAATACCTATTTTTTTTTAACAATTTATCAATTGATGATCTTTTTCAAATTTGACAGACGTGGCACTGAAGATTATGAGTATTTTTTTTATATAAATCTTGGATGAATACAAGATAGTATATGTTCAAAGACTTTTAATCATTTGAAAATGAACACTCGTATCCTTGCATATGTAGTGTTCGAATCCGGAATCTCGAGAGATAACAATAAATTCCATAAGCAATTGAAGTATTGAATTTTTTTATGATTTCAAATGATTGAGATGTTGAAAGTGATGAAGTCGAGATATGTCGTTGATGAGGTGATCTCAAACTATGGTGGGGAATAGGTAGAATACATGATTTCATGTAAGGAGTGACGAACCTATAAAATTCTAAATATGAGAGAACTTAAAAAATTTTAAGGGGTGAAAATATATTGTCAATAAAGAATACAAAAAAATTAAATATATAAGAATTTGAAATTTTTAGAGGGACAACCACCTCCATATGTCTATCTCTAAGTCCATCCCTGATGAGGAGGAGGTTGGTAAAATTATATTAGATGTAATTATATCTACATGTGTAAATTTTTATATAAAAATATAAATCAGTACTGTATTATTATTAAGAAAACTTAGTGTCGGAACCGTCTTTCGGTTGGGCCCAGAATTGGGCTTCGACTTGAATGAATTGGGTTAGGAGTCGCCATCGACCATTTATTTTAAAGAAAATGGGTTGATCGGATACCTTATGTCTTACCTGATATGCGTCTTACCAAAGATATGTCGGATTCGGGAGTCGGTTACAGTCAAGGAAGGGTTAACACCCTTGAACTGCCCTTTCGATACTACGTAGTTTCCAGTTGTCTTTAATTAAGAAAATTGAAAGTCAAAATTTAAAGGTAACATATGAACCCAAATTATTTACCTCTGATGAATTTAAATCGTCCCCTTAAAAAAATAAAAAAAATGTCAGATGAAAAGATAATGAATAAATGAATAAAATAAATAAACCCAAGTAAAAAAGAAGAAAGAATTGATAAATAAATGACTTAAAAATAGGAAGTAAAAAAAGATAAAACAAACAATAAAAAATTAAATAAGATAATAAACAAATAAAATAAAAATAAACAAATAAACAAGAAATAAACAAATTAGAAAAATCAAATGAAAATGAAAAATGAAAATACAAATACAAATATTAAGTAAAATAAAAAATAGTAATAACATAATAAAATATGAAAAAAATACTAATATATAATTATTAGGTAAAAATAATAATGATAATAATAATAAATAGTAAAAAAAATTGAAAACAATCCCACCGAAAAGAAAAAAAAAGTCTAAATTTGGTGAAGCATAAATGACGGGAAGAAAGAAAAAAGACAGAATGTGGACCCTAACTAATAAATGTGAGGTGATGTATATATAATAGAGTGTTTAATAAAATATGTATATATATATATATATATAATATTAGTTAAAAACAAAAATAATAAGTAAAATATATACATAAATAAAATACCTAAAATATGAGAAATAAAAAAATAATATATATATAATAATAAATAAAGAAAAAGAATAAAAAGAAAAGAAATTAAAAGAAATTAAAAGAAAGAAAATATAAAAAACGTATATATATATATACATAGATAAGTAAAAAAATAGTAATAATAAAAATAATAAGGATAATATAAAGAATAATAATAAAAATAAAAATAGTAAAAGAGTATAAAAAGAAATAAGTAAATATATATATATATACATATAATAATAATAATATATATATAATAAAACATAATATATAAAAAAGATTTAAAAAATACAAATTGAATTTAACAGGGGTTAAATTGAAAAGAAAAATGAATTGAGTGGTCGAATTAGAATAATATTGGGGTTTGAGAACCGGATTTGGGATCAAAATAACAGACCTTTAAAACCAAAGGGACCAAAAGTGGATTTACCCCATTTTACACAGAAACACGCGGGTCACATGGTTTCGAATCGGGTCGTGGGTCGGCTAGGTGGATACTATAAATACCACTCTTAAACCAAAACCCCTCATTTTCCTTCATTTTAAACGAGTGCCTCCCCCTATCCCAGAAAATGCTCTCAACTTGTTCATTCAAGGATGAACACCGCCGCCTGGTTTCCAGATTCCGACCGATGGCCACCGAAACACCGCTGATGGAGATAAAAAACGTGCGGTTGTGGGACGAGAAGGGAGACGTGTTGCGTGAGGGAATCTCGCTGAAGACGGAGCGGTTGGATGAGATGAGGTTAGGCAACCTTAACCTTTTGTTGGTTTGCACGTGAGCTGCTGGAGTTGTGTAGTGTAGGCCACTTGGTCTTGTAAATGGTCTTTTATTGGACCTGAAGCATGTAAAAACCCAAAATAAATATAATATATAATATATGTAATGTATGTTTAGTATACTATATATTATAAACGTGTGACCCCATAGAACAAAATATCGTGTCTACAGCTGCCCCTCTTTGCTCATTATCGTGTAACAAAAATAAAGCAAAGATTAAAAGACACAAATTTCGTCTATATCGAATTTCCTCTATCGTAGAGTTGAAATCCAAAATTAAGACTGGTGAAATGACTCCCTCGCCGTGGGGTTGAGTTGAACTGGAAACTTTTGAATGCGAAATCCTTCGTCGTGAAGTTGAAATTGAACTCAGAGTATTAGGAGGTAGCTCCTGGATCGTCTTCTGGCTCAAGATACTTCGTCGTGAAGGTGAAGCTTGACCCGGAGGCTTCGGTATGGTTGTGTTACAGATGACTTCTTCGTCGTGAAGTTGGGTCAATCTGTTTGTGAAGTTGAAATTGTATGGCCCCTTCCTCGTGAAGTTGAGCCTGAGAATTGGATATCCTTCGTCATGAAGTTGAAATCCAATGTAAGTTGCGTTGTTTCGAGGCCAATATCATTCGTCGTGAAGTTGAAATTGACTCTGAAACTAGAACGTCTATTGACATCCACTCCTTCCTTGAGTTGGATATCCTTCGTTGTGAAGTTGAAATCCAATCTAGATATGGATGCTGCTTGTGTGCACGATTCCCTTCGTCGTGAAGTTGAAACCGCGGGTGGCCTTTTCGTCGTGAAGTTGAGCCTGGTAATTGGATATCCTTCGTCGTGAAGTTGAAATCCAAGTAAGTTGTATTGTTCCGAGTCCAATATCCTCCGTCGTGAAGTTGAAATTGGCTCTGGAACTGGGAAATTATTTGTTGACAGTCAGTCGTCCCTTCGCTGTGAAGTTGAACTTGTGCTATCTCGAGTCTAATGTCCTTCGCTGTGAAGTTAAGATGAATTTAACAATCAGCCGCCCCTTCGTCGTGAAGTTGAGCTTGTGTTGTCTTGGGTCCAATATCTTTCACTGTGAAGTTGAAATTGACTCTGAAATTGGGAAATTGTTTGTTGACAGTCAGCCGCCCCTTCACTGTGAAGTTGAGCTTGTGCTATCTTGGGTCCAATATCCTTCGTTGTGAAGTTGAATTTGGCTATGAAATTGGGAAGCCCCTTCGTCGTGAAGTTGAGCCCCGAATGGCACGATATCCTCCGTCGTGGAGTTAAAATCGTGGATGTGTGGGTGCGATATCCTCCGTCGTGGAATTGAAATCGCAGATGGCCTCTTCATCGTGAAGTTGAGCCTTGACTTGAATATCCTTCGCCGTGAAGTCGAAATCCAAGTATTGTATGTTGCGGGTGGACAAGATTCCCTTCACTGTGAAATTGAAACCGTGGATGACCCCTTTATTGTGAAGTTTGGCTTCGAGTTAGATATCCTCCGTTGTGAAGTTGAAATTGACTCTAGCTGAAACCTGAAAAAGTTATGCATATATGTGATGCCATGAATGCAATGCTTTTAGGTGTGCCTAAAATGCATATGCAACATATGTTATTCTGGGCTCTGGAAAGAAATCTTGATCTTCGGTGGCCTGTTGTTGTTGACTCTTGATTTTGAAATTTTGAAGTTTTGATCACTGATATTGAATTCTTCAAATGTTGAAATCTGATGTGCAAATTTTGTTTTTTTTATCCTTGATCCGAGAAATACTTCTCGACCATCTCAAGTATATGCATGAGCCTTGATCGGCTTCCGGGTATATGTACTTTTCAATGAATCTTTGTACAGTTATATGCGATTATCTTTTGCATAAGTAGATAAATCATTGAGTTTAAGTTCAATTCAAGATGCTCGAAAGGAATTGATTTAGAGAAAAAGATTGTCTTTATTCATAAGGGAGAAAAAGAAAAAATAATACATGACAAACATTTTGGAAAATGAATACATGATGAAGTATGAGATCTCGATAATGTGGGCACTTCTGAGCTGAAAAGCCGTCAGGTAACTTTGAACACAACCTTTGCCAAGGGATCTTTGAAAATGCGATAACGTTCTGGAGAGTGCAACCTTTCTCCGACTTGTTGAGTTTGTAGGAGATTCAGATGTCGGGATGCTTCCACTGTCTGGATTTCTTGAACTGATATCCAAATCGCCCTTTCGGGTTTTCAACTTGGACCCATCATTGGTTGCAAGACGTCCTTTGTGAGTTTTCATCTTGAACCCACCTTATTTTTCTTTTCTTTTTTCTCTTGTTCTTTTTCTCTTTTTTTTCTTTTTTTTTTTCAATTTAGGGCGCCCTTTCGGTTTTTCACCATAAACGTTTTTCTCCTTTTTTTTCTTTTTCCTTTTTTCTTTTTTCAACTTAGGACGCCCTCTCGGGTTTTCATCCTAAGCGAAGTACTTTTTTTGACTGCATCCGAGTTGATGGGATGTGGCAGTTCAGGTCCGTCCATTTCAGCCAAGACAAGGGCTCCTCCAGAGAAGGCCTTTTTTTACGACATAAGGTCCTTCCCAATTTGGCATCCATTTTTCTCGATAATCTTTCTGGACTGGCCAAATTCTTTTTAGTACCAGATCTCCTTCGCGGAATATTTTCGGGCGCACCTTTTTATCATATGCTCGGATCATTCGTTTATGATAGATTTGACCATGATGAAAGGATTTCAGTCTCTTTTCATCTATCAGGTTAAGCTGATCATATCTGGATTGTACCCATTCCGCATCATCCAGTTTGACCTCTGTCAAGACCCGGAGTGACGGAATCTCTACTTCAATGGGTAGCACTACTTCCATTCTGTAAGCAAGTGAAAATGGAGTTGCCCCAGTCGAGGTTCGTACCGAGGTTCGATAAGAGAACAAAGCAAAATGCAACTTCTCATGCCAGTCTTTGTAAGTTTCAGTCGTTTTCTCCACTATCTTCTTAATGTTTTTGTTTGCTGCTTCTACTGCTCCGTTCATCTTTGGTCTGTAAGCAGTAGAATTGTGATGCTTTATGTTGAACTGCTCACAAGCAGCATTCATCATCTTGTTGTTCAAGTTTGTAGTATTATCGGTAATGATCCTTTCAGGTAGACCATACCGACATATAATCTATTTTTTCAGAAACTTACAAATAGTGGACTGAGTGACACTGGCATATGATGTAGCCTCTACCCATTTTGTGAAGTAATCAATTGCTACGAGAATGAAACGGTGACCATTTGAAGCCTTCGGATGAATTTGCCCTAAAACGTCCATGCCCCACACTGAGAAGGGCTAGGGTGACGTCATTACATGAAGTGGATGAGGTGGAACATTGATTGTATCTCCGTAAATCTGACATTTATGACATCTTCTCACATAGTTGATGCAATCACTTTCTAGTGTGGACAAAAAATATTCACATCTCATTATTTGTCTTGACATCATATGTTCATTTGCATGTGCTCTACAAACTCTATCATGTACTTATTCCACTATCATTTTTGCCTCTTCAGCATCGACGCACCTTAACAAGACTTGATTATGGCTTTTCTTGTATAAGACCTCTCCGTCAAGGATGTATCCAACTGCTATCATTCTAAGGGTTCTCTTATTGGTTTCGGTGGCTTTTTCTGGATAACTCTGATGCTTAATATACTGCAGAATGTCGTAGTACCAAGGCTTAGTGTCTTTCACTTCTTCAATTTGGTAACAATGAGTCGGGTACTCATACGACTACATGTTGATTGACATCATTTCAGACTTTCCGCCAGCCTTGAATGCGGCTACCAAGGTAGCTAAAGCGTCAGCCTTTTGATTTTCTTCTCTAGGCACGTAGTGGAAGGTGACTTCATCGAATTCTTCAAGAAGACCCAGTATTAGCCTACGGTATTCCATCAGCTTTGTATCCTTGGTTTCCCATTCTCTGCGAAGCTGATAGATTACTAATGTTGAATCCCCGTATATCCGCAAGGTCTTTATGCTTTGCCCCAGTGCAGCTCGGATTCCCAAGACACAGGCTTCATACTCTGCCATGTTATTAGTGCAATCAAAGTTCAATCTACTGGTAAATGGGTAGTGATTTCCTTCTGGAGAGATCAGGATTGCCCTGATGCCATGTCCTAATGCATTTGATGCACCATCAAAATGCATTCTCCAGGAACTGTCCGTTGAAGTACTTACTTCTTCTAAAGATATAGCCATCAATTCTTCATCTGGGAAGTCAAAGTCCAAAGGCTCGTAACTCTCATCGGTTCTACTTGCCAAGAACTCCGATATGGCACTTCCTTTGACTGCTTTCTGGCTCACGTACTCGATGTCAAATTCAGACAAGAGCATCTGCCATCGGGCTAACCTTCCAGATAGAGCAGGCATACCCATCATGTACTTTAAAGGATCTAACTTGGAAATCAACCAAGTAGTGTGATACAACATGTATTGTCGGAGTCTTTTTGTGGCCCAGACTAGAGCACAGCAAACCTTTTCGATAGGAGGATATCTGACCTCGCAATCGGTGAACTTCTTACTCAAATAATATATGACTCTTTCCTTTCTTCCAGATTCGTCATGTTGACCCAGGACATAACCCATTGAGCTCTCGAAGATGGATAGATACAAGAACAGAGGTTTGCCAGGGATAGGGGACATCAGGACAGGAGTGTGAGACAAATACTCCTTTACTTTCTTGAATGCAATCTGGCAGTTTTCATCCCATGCTCCTAGATTGTTCTTTTGGAGAAGACGGAAGATTGGGTCACATTTGTCGGTTAACTGAGATATGAACCGTGCTATGTAGTTCAATCTGCCCAGAAAACCTCAGACCTCTTTTTGCGTTCGTGGTGGAGGTAGATTCTGGATAGCCTTAACTTTATCAGGATCAACCTCGATGTCTTTCCTACTGACTACGAAGCCTAATAGTTTCCCGGACGTTACCCCGAAAGTACACTTGCTAGGGTTCAATCTTAGTTGGAACTTCCTCAATCTCTGGAAGAGCTTCCTCAGATTCTCGACATGTTCATTCTCGGTTTGTGCCTTGACAATCATGTCGTCGACATAAAATTCTATCTCTTTGTGCATCATATCGTGGAATAGGGTCACCATAGCTCTCTGATATATTGCCCCAGCATTCTTCAAACTGAAGGGCATCACTTTATAACAAAAAAGTTCCCCATATTATAACGAATGTGGTCTTCTCCATGTCTTCAGGATGCATCTTGATCTGGTTATATCCCGAGAATCCATCCATGAATGAAAAGAAAGTGTTCCTGACTGTATTGTCTACCAACGTGTCAATGTGAGGCAGAGGAAAATTGTCTTTAGGGCTCGCCTTGTTAAGATCCCGGTAATCGACGCACATACAAACCTTCCCGTCTTTCTACGGAACTGACACTATATTGGCCACCCACTCTGGATACTTAGCCACTTGAAGAAAGCTGACATCAAATTGCTTCTGGACTTCTTCTTTGATCTTAAGGAGTATTTCTGGTCGCATCCTTCTCAGTTTCTGTTGTACGGGTTTGCACTCTGGCTTAATTGGCAGTTTATGAATTACCATATATGTGTCTAGTCCTGACATGTCTTAATATGACCAGGCGAACATATCTCTATACTCCTGAAGTAAGACTATCATGTTTTGTCTTGCTTTAGCCGAGAGAGTTGTACCGATTTTAACCTCTTTTATGTCATCTGCAGTGCCCAGATTCAAGATTTTGATCGCCTCCTCATGTGGTAGTATTTGCTTATCTTCTTTTTCTACCATTCTCAACAATTCGATAGGCAAGTTACACTCATCTTCAATGTCGCACTCATCAAATTCCTCAAGACAAATGGCCGATTCAAAATCCACTTTCGGATCAAGATCGTCAGTGCCTACATTATCGTTATATGGGGTCCTGAAGGAACAAAGAAGATATGTATGTGTGAGAGAAAATATCCCACACGAAATCAAAGAATTAATTTTGAAAGAAAATGGAAATGAAGCGCTTGGAAAGAAGAAAATAGACAATGAATTCGAAGAGAAATGAAAGAAAATTTGTTTTCCATGAACATAGGAAAAAATGCATCCTTTATTGAAATTAAACCAAATGTTTATTCACTCTTACAAAAGATCACCTATTGCCCTGGGTATAGGCAAACATGGATAGTTCGAATATTACTCTGAAAGATTCTTGTAAACCACAGGTAATTCTTCTACCGACCAGCTGCTAGGCACGAACCCAGGTGGCAGAGGGCATATCCCAGATCCATCTTCATCTTCTGTGGTCACGACATTGATACTTAGATCTTCCAGAGCTTCTTCTAACTCGGATGTGGTGGTTTCAAACACATAACCACCTGACTTAAATGTGCGGTAAAGAGGCGGGAATGCCATGGGTTTCCGTTGAAGTTCACCTCCAGTTAACCTGGCTAGTCTTCTTTCTCGGTTCTGCTGGACTTCCTTTATCCTTTCATGGTAAA
Organism: Hibiscus syriacus; assembly: GCF_006381635.1. Classification (NCBI taxonomy): domain Eukaryota; kingdom Viridiplantae; phylum Streptophyta; class Magnoliopsida; order Malvales; family Malvaceae; genus Hibiscus; species Hibiscus syriacus. The sequence goes on from NW_024063443.1 coordinate 1,284,495, forward strand.
TGGGCTGAAAACCGAGCCCAAACTGATATAACTTCAAAACAGGAAGGACTAGATTGATCCTTCCTTGTAGCAACTTCCCAAATCCTCTTCTGGTCTTGGCGTCTCGTCCCAAGGTTTGCTTGATTTATATCTTGGTGCACTATGAGAGTCGGGGTTTAGGAATCCTTCTTCCCTCTGCCACGAATGTGGCATTCACGAATTCTAAGAAGCGGAATGAGCACTCCACCGCTTCCTCATCTATTTCGATGTATGGGGCCTCCGTGGTCACACTTGTCACGATATCTTCCTCAGCATTGATAATTACTAAGGCTCCGTCAATAATAAATTTAACTTTTTGGTGCAACGTAGAGGGTACTGCACCTACTTGATGAATCCATGGCCTTCCCAAAAGACAACTATAGGACGACATGATATCCATCACAAGGAACTCAACATCATAGGTTGTTGGTCCGATGGTCAATGGCACCTCGATCTTACCTATTACCTCTCTTTTGGTCCCGTCAAATACTCGGACCACGTTCTGACAGGCTCTCATATGAGAGATATCTATTGGAAGCCTCTTCAATGTCACCAAAGGCATCACGTTCAGGGCCGAACCATTATCGATCAACACACTCGATAAGGTATGTCCCTTACAATAGGTAGTGATGTGCAATGCATTAGTTCGGCCTCTTCCTCTGGATGGAATCTCATCATCTGAAAACGAGATGAGATTATCAGCTTGAATATTGTTCATCAGTCGATCCATCTTGCTGACTAATATGTCATGTGGCACGAACGTTTGATTAAGGACTTTTAACAATGCCTCTCGGTATGCTTCTGATTTTAAAAATAGTGCTAGTATTGAAGTACGCATAGGTAAGTTGTGGAGCTGTTCTACAATGTTGTACTCGCTGTGCTTCAAGATCTTGATGAACTCTTTAGGTTCTTCCTCCTTCATAGGTTCGTTGACAACTAGCACATATTCTTTGAATGGCTCAAGTGGTCTTTGCCCCACTTTACTATCACATCATTTGGAAGTACTCACCTGGCATTCGTACTTCCATGGCACTTGTCGATTGTCTTTGTATTGAAAAGGCCGAGGTGCTATGATCACCACCTTGGCTGGTGTTGTTATCTTTTCCTTAGGGGTAATTATTAAAGGACTACCCCTACCAAATCTTTTGTCTGATGATTCTCTAGTAGCACAAACCTCTACTTCCAAAGAATCTTGAATTTCTTCGTAAAATTCCAGCTTTTTCCGGTCCATCATAAGTTGGACTATCAATTTGAATTCTGGGTACTCTTGCACATTGTGCCCCTCTTCGTTGTGGTAACAACAATGGTTACCATTTTCAATCCTAGTTGGATGGGGTGTAAGAAACCCCACTTTTACCATTTGGCACCATATCCAAGCCAAATGAGCTTTAACTTCCGAAACACAAGTTTTGACTCTCTTGCCATTCTCAGAGGTGATAGTGTTGATTCTTGTCTCCTGATGATTAGGCAAGGGATTCTGGGCAACGTTCGGTGCTCCGAAGTTGAAATGGATCCAATTTTTGTTCCGCATTTGTTGTATCAGTCTCTTGAATGCGAGACAGTTTTTAATTGAATGCCCCTGCACACCTCCATGATATTCACAGTGGGCGTTCTCGTCAAACCATTTCGGATAGGGGGTTTTATCGGATCCATATAATAGGGTGACACCACATGAGTGTCGAAGAGTTGTTGATATAACTCATTATATGTCATGGGAATGGGATCGAATTTTTCCCTTTCCCTTTCTCTTCTTGGTTCTCTCTGAGTTTGGTTAGAAGTACCGGATGGTACAGCTGCAGTTGTTTTTGAACTTGAGATCGTAACACCTTTGCTAGCGTTGTAGGTGTTTACATTGTTGATCTTGCGGTCCTTGTTCTTCACATGAGGCTTTCTACTAGAGTCACCTCCCTCAATCTTTCCTTGCTTTATGGCCAGTTCAGCCATCTCACTAGCCATAACTAGATCTGAGAAACTTCCCGATGTGATTGCCACCAGGTGCCCTAAGTAAGGTGTCTTCAAGGTCTGCACAAACAACTTCCTTGTTTCTTTTTCATCTAAGGGTGGATGAACTTGCACAGATAAATCCCTCCATCTCTGTGCGTACTGTCAGAAACTTTCGTTATGCTTCTTTTCCAAACTCTGCAGCATAACTCGGTCTGGTATCATATCATTGATATGTTTGTACTGCTCTAAGAAAGACTTGGCTTTTGTTGTAAACCAGATAACTTAGCCACAATCTGGTCGACTAAGGACTCCGTGCTTTTCTTAATGGACTCCATGGTACGTTGACTGTTATGAGCTATTTTGTCTTCAAATTCTTTCTGCAATCTTGTCATGTTATCCTCAATCTTCTCGATTCTGGCATCCATTTGTTTCTTTCTTGCACGAGTGTTGTGAGGGTGATGTGTATCTTGAGCTTGTGGAGGTAAGCTTGGTGTCTAAGACATGTTCTGTTAGTTAATACGAATATAAAAACATGAAAATAAAAAGAACAATCATGAAATATAAAATGCAAAGAATGCAATGTATGATGAATGTATTTTGGAGGCATTGATCCAGAAAAGTGTCCATTATTATAAATAATCCTTATTCAGACAAAAATACTTTATCTTTTAAGAGATATAAAAATAAATTAAAGGTACATCCGAACTAAATCCTCTAGACCCCGAACAGATTCTAGTAAGTTGACAAGTCTTCTGCCTTCATTTGCCACTGGTTGAATGCCTTGTCGAACCACTCCTGCTTCCCTTGCCAGGCCATGAAAATGACGGGCTGCCTTCTGTACTTGATCTAGGAAATCTCGGATGATTGCGTCTCTGGCCCTCACCCTTCGCTGTGCTTGCTCCCAATGGAAACGCCACTGTAAGCCTCCGTCGAAAGGCACTATCTGAAACTCGTTCGCCTGCCTCTTGAACCCATCTACAATAGCTTCTAACTCAGCTATTGTCTTGTCATCCTTTTAATGTTGTTTCTCTAAGTCAGCCACTCGGATTCTCAAGCGTTGGTTTTGATATTGATTGTCTGTCAAGCGTCTTTGAGCAGTCTTTAACTATTCCTTCCAAGCTCTTTCATCCGGTCCCTCGAATTTTCTTTTCAGACTGTGAGCTTCGTCTTTCCAGTATTCAGAGGTTACCTTTAACTTGGAGTTATCCTTGACTTTATCTTGATACCCCTTTCTCAAGTCTTCGAGCTCAAAACGAACTCTTTTCTACTCTCTTTCCAGTTTGTCTGATTTATCTTTCTGAGAGTCGGCATCTAGCTTCCACTGATAATGTTCAGCTTCAAGTTCCTTAACCTTCTGCTTCAGCTCGTTATTTACAGCTTCAAACTCTGCCTTGACTATCGCAAGTTCAGAAGGGACAGACCTGAGATGTTCCTCCATGGTCCGGGTGTCTTCACAGTCTGGCACCGAGATGTTGTCATTTTTTCTCAATCTTCGTCACTCCACATAATCCGGAGTAAGTATGTCTCTGACAACTACAACATCCATCCAGAATACTTTCTTCCATGAATCGGATGCTTCTTTGATCATTTTCTTATAGTTGTCACCGTGATATATAAACTCTGATCTAGATAGTCCACTTGTTGCTGGGACAAACTGACGTGCCCCATACTTTCTAAGTGCTAACAGCGGAGTATACCCAACTGCACCCCAAAGTCCAAGTAATATCATAGTGTCAGAATCCCCATATCAGAAAAGAACGTCACCGAGGAACAACCATGAGGCTCTCCAGGTAATATCTCGATCCTGAAGATGAGTGAAGAACTTCATCCACTTTTCCTTTGAAGCACCTTCATGCCATTTCCTAGTTATGAATTCTCCCAAAGGTGAATAGGTAGTGCTGAATCGACGGTAGGTAACCCCGTTAGTTTTTCAGAAGTGACTGTGAATCCAGACTTGAAGGAGCTGAACACACCCAATGAACCTTCCTCCACCAGCTCTTCTGAAATGATTGAGAGACTGAAAGGCCTCGGCTAAGATGGCCGGTGCTGGTTGACTCGTCTTGGAAGTTGTTCAAATAGTTCCACCACGGCTGCGTCGATGCACCCCAAAGTCTTTGGAAAGATTACCAAATCGTACAGACCTAGTGCAAAAAGGTCTATAGTCTTTCATTCATCAGGGTGGTTCTTCATTAGTTGCCTTATATGGATCCACTCGATTCCATCCCCGCTACCTTTGTGTCGGAGTCGATCAATCACCCATTTTTCATCAACTCCTGCAATCTTGGCCAGTCCATTCTTGAAAGGCTGACTCTTGATGTGTTTGATATATGCCCTCTCTAGTCTGATGCTTTCGTAGTGCAGTAGTGTAGTGTACTCTTCGATAGTGGGCATCATGTCCTCCCGGTTAAAGGTGAAACAACTGTATCTCGGGTTCCAAAATTGAACCAAGGCTCTAATTAAGGGCTCATCAGTCTTAACATGAAGTAAAAGTGCAATGTCACCGTATCGTTGGTTGAACTTCTGTTTCCGGTCATTCTTCCAACTATCCCAGATGTCTCGAAGCTCTTGCACATTATTTTATTTTAGGCTGATAGAGGCGTAGTTCACCAGCTTTGACACATAACTTCCTTGAAGACTGTCTCTTTTTTCCTTCTGAGTCTTCTCGGACCATAGTCGTGCCTCAGCGTTTCCTTTGTCCATTAATCCGAATTATTTTATGTATAATAAATGCTTTTTAGGATCAATAGCCTCTCGTAATGATGCAAATGCTAAAAAACAAACACAAAGGCAAACAAGTCAGTAAAATAAAATAAATAAATAAATAAATGACGAAAGAAAAATAAGAAGATTAAGAAGGAAAAACATGGTTAGGGCAAAAATGTCCTAGGATTTGAAGTGGGTTATGGGGTAGGCTCTATTTCTCCATAGTCTCTTGGTTTAGGTTCTAAAAACGGTACCCGAGTTCTTCTTGCCGGTGCCCCTTTGGGCTTGCCAGACCCTTAGTCCTAAACCCATCACAGGCTCGTGTGGACTAAGTTAAACTCGAGAGGACACATTCCCTTATGCCCGCACGGTGAATAAATTCACACGAAGACATAAGGTATATGAATCTCGAAGGCTACTTGCTAGGCCCGCACGGTGAATAAATTCACACGAAGGCGTCACTTTCACCCCCCACTTAAATCAAGGTTCGGAGCTCGGGTATAGAGCCTTAGAGGAAAAAACGAGTTTGGAAGGCTGAAATCATTAGAAAACGGTTAGTACAACTATTTATTTGAAAAATATAATCAAAATAAGCAATAAGGATCGAAATGTTACCTTAAAATTTAAACTTACCCTTTTCGTTAAAAAGACAACTGAAATTACCTTAGTCTGACTCACTTACTTGTGTCCCTAGCGGAGTCGCCAAGATGTCCGAACCGTCTTTCGGTTGGGCCCGGAATTGGGCTTCGACTTGAATGAATTGGGTTAGGAGTCGCCACCGACCATTTATTTTAAAGAAAATGGGTTGACCGATACCTTATGTCTTACCTGATCTGCGTCTTACCAAAGATATGTCAGATTCGGGAGTCGGTTACAGTCAAGGAAGGGTTAGCACCCTTGAACTACCATTTCGGTACTACGTAGTTTCCAGTTGTCTTTAATTAAGAAAAATGAAAGTTAAAATTTAAAGGTAACATATGATCCCAAATTATTTACCTCTGATGAATTTAAATCGTGCCCTTAAAAAAATTAAAAAAAATGTTAGATGAAAAGGTAATGAATAAATGAATAAAATAAATAAACCCAAGTAAAAGAGAAGAAAGAATTGGTAAATAAATGACTTAAAAACAGGAAGTAAAAAAAGATAAAACAAACAATAAAAAATAAATAAGATAATAAACAAATAAAATAAAAATAAACAAATAAACAAGAAATAAACAAATTAAAAAACCAAATGAAAATACAAATACAAATATTAAGTAAAATAAAAAATAGTAATAACATAATAAAATATGAAAAAAATACTAATATATAATTATTAGGTAAAAATAATAATGATAATAATAATAAATAGTAAAAAAATTGAAAACAATCCCACCGAAAAGAAAACAAAAGGTCTAAGTTTGGTGAAGCATAAATAACGGGAAGGAAGAAAAAAGAGAGAAGGTGAACCCTAGCTAATAAATGTGAGGTGATGTATATATAATAGAATCTTTAATAAAATATGTAAATATATATATATATATATATATATATATATATATATATATATATATATATATATATATATAGTTAAAAACAAAAATAATAAGTAAAATATATACATAAATAAAATACCTAAAATATGAGAAATAAAAAAATAATATATATATAATAATAAATAAAGAAAAAGAAAAAAAATTAAAAGAAGAAAATATTAAAAACGTATATATATATATACACATAGATAAGTAAAAAAAATAGTAATAATAAAAATAATAAGCATAATATAAAGAATAATAATAAAAATAAAAATAGTAAAAGAGTATAAAAAGAAATAAGTAAATATATATATATATATATATATATATATAATAAAACGTAATATATAAAAAAGATTTAAAAAATACGAATTGAATTTAGCATGGGCTAAATTGAAAAGAAAAAAAAATTGAGTGGTCGAATTAGAATAACATTGGGGTTTGAGAACCGGATTTGGGATCAAAATAACAGACCTTTAAAATCGGAGAGACCAAAAGCGGGTTTACCCCCTTTTACACAGAAACACGCAGGTCACATGGTTTCGAATCTGGTCGTGGGTCGGCTAGGTGGATACTATAAATACCACTCTTAAACCAAAACCCCTCATTTTCCTTCATTTCAAACGAGTGCCTCCCATATCCCAGAAAATGCTCTCAACTTGTTCATCCAAGGATGAACACCGCCGCTTGGTTTCCAGATTCCGGCCGATGGCCACCGCCTCGCTGTCGCTCATCGGCGGTGGTCTATATCGAAAATTATATTTTTTAAAAGCCCTTTCTTTCCACAACCCGAAAAGCAAAGTGGTTTTTCAAAAAACCTCTCGAAAAAGCATAGATCTAGAAAATAGTATCGGAAAGAATGGTCTCACTTCGTTTATCGACCGGAAGATGCTTTTTGGGGTTCAAAAAACTCAACAACAATGACATGCAAGCAACCAAAACGACGCAAGGTATGGACTTTACCTTTTGTTCTTCTCAAAAACTTAAAAATGTTTCGATTTTTGCTCTGATATTGCTCGTAATTTTGCTCGAAATTTCTTCTTTTATTTAGTGTCCTCCCCTCGTTGATTACATGTCTTATTTATAGTGAAAATACAAGCCTATTTTTAGTGTTCTAATATGAGTGAAATACTGATATTGGTTGTTGGTGATGGCCGAGATTCTTGCGCTGGAGGACTCGGGCTGATGGAGATAAGAAACATGCGAATGTGGGACGAGAAGGGAGACGTGCTGCGTGAGGGAATCTTGCTGAAGACGGCGTGGTTGGATGAGATGAGGTTAGGCAACCCTAACCTTCTACTGGTTTGCACGTGGGCTGCTGGAGTTGTGTAGTGTAGGTCATTTGGTCTTGTAAATGGTCTTTTATTGGACCTGAAGCATGTAAAAACCCAAAATAAATATAATATATGTAATGTATGTTTAGTATACTATATATTATAAACGTGTGACCCCATAGATCGAAATGTCGTGTCTACACTTAGGTTTTATTGTTATTATTAAATTCTCTTAATAAAATCATTATTTTTTTTATTATCAGCACTAAAACAAAATAACATAAGTTTGTTATCTAAATTCATTTTTTTATAATTTTAATTTGAGTGTACACAAAGTAGTATTTGTTTACATGTGATCTATTATTTGACAATAAGCGCTCATACTTTTAATATACAAAGTGTTCAAATTCGAAACCTCAATAGATAATAATAATCTCTTAATCACTAAGGTCATTTAGTTCATTTTGTAAATTCATTTTTAAATAAAATGTGATATGAATAAATCAATTGTATTAAGATTTAAAATATTTAAAATAATTATATACTGATTTTTAAAATAATTATTATATAATATTTTTTTTTATAAAATTACTATTCCATACTACATAAAATATATATTAGAATTTACTTTTAAACAACTTATTAAAAAGGTTATCATAATAAATAATTAAAATTTTATAAAATATCAATTTTATTATTTTAGTTTTAATATTAAAATAGAGTTCAGAATAGTTCCAAGTTTGATTTATCTTTTAAAATTCATATTATTTTAAATTCAAATTTTAATTTATTTAAAAATAAACAATTTCAAATCTAAAACTTCTAAAATTATTTTTTAAAATTTGAGTTAAATTTTCACTATGGATAATTAAGGATGACCATTCGATCCAAATTTGACGAGTCTCGATCCACCTTGATCTTATAAGATCATTTTTATGTAAAAATTAAGTTCATACTAAATTTTTTTGAAGGATAAAATCGGATTCGATCGAATTTTGGTTTAGAGTGAAAAATATAAGATCTAACTTGAAAGTAATAATATAATAGATTTTCATATATTTAAAGATAATTGTTATAATACTCATCTCTCTATGTTTTTTAGTTAAGTCTTTATTTTTACACAATAAAAATGAAAATTATATATAATTTCTCTAATGTAAAGATATTATACTCAAATTAAGTTGGCATGAATAGGGGTGAGCATTCGATTGAGCCGAGTCAAAAAATTTCGAGTTGACAAGTCGTATTCTACAACTCGAACTTAACTTGAAATTTTTTTGAGTCGAGTCGAGTTTAAGAAATTCGAGTCGATTTATTCGAGTTTCTATGCTAATTTTATTATAATTATTTATAGTATTATGGTAAGGATTGGTTTCAATTTTTTGACTTTCTCTAACCATATAAGATACATATTTCATATTATTTTCACATTGTAATGTTATTTAATATATCAAATACAATCTAAAATTATAAAATATATTCACATTATTATATTTTCTTTATTTTGATGGTAAAATATTGATGAGAGTATAAAAGCATCAAGGAATTGATGAAAAGAAATAATTCGCAAACAATTGCATTAAAAAAATTGAGTAAAATTCAATGTTAAGGGTCTAAATAAAAAGAGGGTACGATTTTAGTAAAAAATAAGAATTGAAGTTATATAGGTATTCTATAGTGATATATGAGCATGTCGTTCAAATTTGGTAAAAATGACTTAAAATAAAATAAATTAAAGAAATAAGAAAATTATGAAACATTAAGGGACTAAATTGAAAAATAGAAAACTTGTTCAAAAGAAAAATTGAAAATACATATGTATTCTATGATAGTTTAGGAGTATGTGATTTAAATTTGGTTAAAAATAAACTTAAAATGGGGGGAATTGAAGGAATAATGAAATTAGGGACTAAATCGTAGAATTATCAAAATACATAGTTAAATTCTTGATTTTTCGAGTAATTCGAAATTTCAAAATTTCATTCGACTCGAACTCAAAAAACGAATTGATAATTCGAGTTAACTCGAATAATTCGAAATCGAAAAAATAAATTTTTCGAGTTTAATTTTGCAGATCGAATTTAACTGTCCAAAGAAAAAGAAGATAGGTTGCTCTCATTGCACCATAATTGAATATAAGTATGTATTCGATAATTAATTTTTCAAAAGAATGTCAATTATATTAAAAAACGTTGGTAGGAATATAACATAAGCTATCTATATTACTTCTACTCATTTGTTTTTTAATATACGCATGTATGTTTGGTATAGGTTATGTTTATTGTTTAGGTTAAAATGTGAATTTACAAAATCTTTGGAGCGTCTATTCGTATATTAAAAAATAAAAGGATAAACTACACAGTTGGTAAGTAATGTTTGAGGCATCTTTCGTTTTCACTACTGCTGTTTTAAAAGTTACAAATCGGTCATTAACTTATCGATTGGTAACAAAATGATCCCTCACCGTTAACCGAGGTTAAGAGGACGGAAAACATACTTGCCGCGTTGAGTGTTGACATGGATTGTTGACCGATGTAAGACAACCTATTTGACGCCCCATACATTTGTTGAGCAGTGTTTAATAAGATCCTTTATTCCTCTCCAACATCACACCACTGCAACTCCCCCTCCTTCTTCAACCTCAGTCTCTCCCTCCTCTTCTCTCTTAAAACCCCACCTCCTCTTTGATTTATTTACATGCATGTTTAGCTTCTCTACTTCCTCCATTGATAACCTCAAGTCTCGATAATACCTTCCGCCATTACTGGTCTCGAGAAGATCGAACTTAATCCTACTCCACCGGTTATTGTCGATGGCTACTCGAACCAAGTGGAAAATGGGCTAATTTCTGTTCTCGAACATGTCACTAAATGGAGCCCGGTGGTCGATTTGGAATATTTTTCCAAAGGTTTACATTTGATTTCATGTGCATCTTAGTTATCGGCAACAACCCCGAATGCCACTCCATTGACTTCCCTGAAGTCCGTTTCTCCAAGGCCTAGATGATGTCTTAAAAGCTTTATTTTATCGACATGTGAGACCTCAAAGCTTCATCATTTTGCAAAAAATGGTTGAAAATTAGGCAAGAGAATACAAAGCATGGCAAATTCTTGATGATGTAATAGCTAAATATATAAGCCAGGAAATAACTTGAACTTGATAGAGTTAACTAAGGATTAATAAAATAAGTTGGAACTGTAGGGTGTTGATTTTTTAACATCATACATAACTAAAGAGAAGTCAACAGGTTTTAAATGTGATAAAAATTCTAAGTTCTAGAGAGAACATCTTGAATGTGATGATTGAAGAGAAGGACACTACAAGCTCGGCTCTTACTTGGTTTATTTGGCTGGTTTCAAGGCATCCCGAAGTGTAAAACAAGATCATTGAAGAGATTCAATACAAGATATCAGCAAAGAATCCTGAAGCAAGTGATTATTCAACGCCGAAGAGGTGAAAATCTTGGTTTACTTACATGGAGCATTGTGTTGAGCAATAAGATTGTACCCATCCGTTCCTTTTCAGCTCAAGGAACCATTGAAGACATTCTTCCCAGTGGGCATCGAGTTCATGTGAAGACGAAAATAATGTTTAACACATCAAATCAGTCGTTAGTCGGTATGAGTTGAGATAATGAGTTGGGGTTTGTTGAGAAGAAAAGGCTTTGAGAGTTTGATCTTGTTATTTTTTGAGATTAGTGAAAGGTTCCGTCGGGAAAATTAAGATAAAAATGGCGGAAGGTTACCGGTTAACAAAGAAGGAAATAAAGAAGCTAAACCATTGAAGAAATCGAAGACTCGTGATGGGGTTAGGAGGGAGAGATGGGATAGGCTGAGGTTGGAGAGGAGTAACGGGTCTAAAAAGGGTCAAACGTCGGTCAACAAATATATGAGGTCAACAATCCATGTCAACACTTAATGCGCCATGTATGTTTTCAGTCACGCTCTTAACATCGGTTAACGGTGAGTGCCTATTTTATTACAATAAATAACGTTAGTGAACGATTTATAATCTTTAATACATCAATGATGAAAATAAAATCTACCTATCAGTGACCAACTGTATAATTTACCCAAAATAAAAACTATCTATTAGTAATTTTAATTTATACAAGTTCATTTATTTTAGAATTTAAAGTTTAGTATTTGGATGTAAGATTTAAATTTTAAATTTGATTATTTTTTTGTTGCCCTCCAGTTCAAAGGCTTCGTCCTGACTAATCTGGATTAACCCGAGTTGTACACCTAACTTTGGTGGGTAAGTCTCCCAACGAAAATTTTCTGCATACACAAGGACTCGAATCTGAGACCTTGCTTAAGCGATATCAAATTGCTTACCACTTGAACCAACCCCGTTGGTTAAACTTTATTATTTTAAATATTGAAGTTTAAGATTAAAATTGATAAATTTGTAAAATAAATTATACACGATCTATATATTAAATAATAATATAAATAATCAGTAACGAGTTAGTCTAGTGAGACGATACACTAAATAATTTATATAAGGTCATGAGTTTGAATCATGATGTTTACGAACGGAGCAAACTGGATCAAGATGGTCACCCCTATAATAGGTTTCTACAAAATCCAATCTCAAATAATTGATTAATAGATCAAATATCGATGATTAAAAAAATACTTAAATAAGTATATAAATAACAACATAATGCCTAAACATTTGTGTGATTATATAGCATTTAATTATGCACTAGTATTTTTTATGCTATCAGTCATATTTAAATTATTTTTTAGTTATATAGTTGTTGACAAGTTAATAATTTGTAAATTATTTTGTGTTTTATATCAGGTTTTAGTTATATTTTTTTATCTTAAATAAAATAAAATAAAATAAAATTGAGTTGGTTGTGGAGAACTGGCGATTAAGTTATAAAAGATCTGATAAAGACATGATTCACCAAAACTTTTCATTTATACGAAAACTGTGTGCTCCTATAAAAGAGCATAGGTTCCAATTAATATCACTGTTCTATGTTGGCCTAGATCGAGAAAACATTTTCAAAATTTGAAAATGAAGTCGGTCGATTTGATTTAGATTTGAATTTTATTTTATTTTAATTTAAATAATAATATTTATATTCAGTTTGATTTAATTTAATTATTTGAATTGAATTGAATTTTAAATTTTAGATAAAAAATGAAGGGTAAAGTATACAAATGGTTCCCGGTTATAGGATGTTACTTTGTTGAGTTATCTGACTATCAAAAGTTATAAAATGGTCTCTTAACCATAGAGCATTGTTTTGTTGACTCTCTTGACTATTAAAAGTTACAAAATGGTCACCGACTATTCAATTTTTCAAACTCATCTTTTTATGTTAAAAATTGACGGTCATCTAAGTTGAACATTAACATACTGACTGAGATATGATAAAATATGATCTCGTAATCATTTGAGTTGTATAATCGTTTGAGAGTATGATATCAAATTTTATCATACCCCAATCAACAAATTAACGTTCAACTTAGACTATTGTCAATTTTTAACAGAAAAGGATATCAATAGTGACCATTTTGTAACTTTTAATAGTTGGGGGACTAAAAATAATGGCCTATAGTCAGGTGATTTCTTTGTAACTTTTAATATTCGAGGGACTCAACAAAGCACACCATATAATCAGTGGATTCATTTTACCCAAAAAATAAAACTCTTAAAACAAGTATGACTTTGTTAATATGTCTACTTAAAAATTGAATTATTGCTAGGGTAAATTATAGGTTTAAACATTCAACTTCTTCTTACTTCTATTATGGTCACTAAAGTTTAAAAAAATAATTTACTTATCAGAATTTTATTTTATTTGTATTTTGGTCACTCTATTGTTAAATACTCAATAATTTTATGATTGAATATTTTTCTTTTGAAAATTGTGAAAAGTTCTCATAACTTTTGTCACGCTTGGGGAGAAGAGAAGCACAAAGCGAAGGACATTGGGGATTAAGAAAATGAATTAGGGATTGCAAAAGAGAAGAAAAGGGAATTATGTATTACAAATTCTGAAATTGAAGGAGAAGGAAATGAGTCATGTGATATGCTGGCAGATAAGATGAAGCTAGAGGAAAGAGGCCTAACAGTAATTCAATGGGAAGCCCAAGAGAAGAATCTGTCCTAGCCGTCAAGCAAACGTTATCCTTATTACACCGTAATTATATAAAACTATGTACTAGGAGAAATTCATCTGATGAATGAATGAATTATGAACTTCTTTGAATCTCTTTCTTTTCTCTCCTTAATCTCTATTTTTTCTATTCTCCTTAATCTCTATTCTCTTCGATTATTCTTCTTCTCCTATAGGGTAATAACAACTTTCTTTATTTTTTATGAAAAAAAAAACCTTAGTTTCAAATTTCATTTGATTTCTTGATGATTATTATCTTTTTTCCAAATTTCAATAGTCAGGGTGGAGAAGGAGGAAAAAAACTTATATATTGGTTCTATGTTTATCAGATGACGGATATCATGTATCATAGTGATTTAGGATTTCATGAGTTTAGGATTAAGTTTCAAAGTGATTTAGGTAAAATCTGATTTGATATTGTCATATGAGATAATGAGACAAGTTTATCGATATCTTAATTGATCAAATAAAATGTCAAGAAAGGTAATTGCAACATTGATGTGACATATGAATGAAACTATAAAACTTTTATTTTTGGAGGAATAAGATAAAATAAAATTAAAATGGGAAATGATATAGATGGCACATGGATTTCATGTCAATAAAAAATAGTCCACGTAAGCACACTTAGCTGCCATGTCACCCTTCCATTTATGATTTAATAAATTAGTGACCAAAATATGAGTAAATCGAACATTTGGTGAGTAAATTGAAAATTTATAAACTTCAGTGACCAAATTAAAAATAAAATGAAAGTTGAGTGATGAAATTTATAATTTATCCTTATTTGTATACTCAACTTTAAATTTAATCACTTTAACCTAAGAGATGTATAGAAAATAAATTTTATAAATTATTCGAGTCAAATATTACAAAGCTCGTAGCATTCTGTTACTAAAACAAAATCAATGCATGCAGGTTTGTAGTTACTCTTTAATGGGTTGGACCATTGCAATAACAAAAGAAACTCAAACCCTATAACATTTAATGTTCTTTTAACCGAGAATGGAGGGTTAAATAAAAAAAATCCCAAAAAAGAAAAAGAAAATCTAGAACGCAATCTAGGATAAATGAGAGTAAAATATTGATTGCTATTTAATTAGAGCCCACAGCTATGATGATGATGCTTCATTGTAATTCAGGGAACAACAGGACAATCCTACGAAGGGGAAGGGACCATTTCCCAAATGTTGTAAAGCCTGTAATAATTGGACAACGTCGATTTCAGAGCCAGTGAAAATGAAGTACAGTATATGCATAATGAATAAACATGGAAGCTTGTGAGGTTGAAAACGGTGAAGGAAAATTAGAAAGAGGGGGAGAGAGTTGGTATGGGAGGGGTTGCTTGGAGCGAAGAAGAAGATAATTTGCTCAAGAGATGCGTGGAGCGATATGGTGAAGGCAAGTGGCACCGCATAGCTGTTTTGGCCGGTATTTTTTTATTCTTCAAAATATTTCGGATTTTTTTAAATCGAAAAAAATGATTGTATGAAGGTTTGATATGAAGGGTTAATTTGGTGTTTGATTAGGGCTAAACAGGTGCCGGAAGAGCTGCAGATTGAGATGGTTGAACTACCTACGCCCAAACATCAAAAGAGGGAGTTTTGCAGAAGATGAAGTCAATCTCATCATTAAGCTCCACAATCTCCTCGGTAACAGGTACGTTTTTTTTCATTTTACGTTCGTCTTGCATGTCCATGTGGTTGATAATGTTGATGATATCAGGTGGTCGTTAATTGCTGGGAGACTCCCAGGACGAACAGCAAATGACGTGAAAAATTATTGGAATTGCCATCTCAGTAAAAAGCTCGTCAATGCTCGACAGACTGAACATCAAGCCTCCACAAACATGGAAAAATTCGTAAGACCCTATCTTCCAAATATTGCAGCAACAAACGGCTCAACGAAACCTAGAAAGCCTGATCATGTATCCCCGAACAACCAGTCAAAAACCGAAGAAAAAACCATCGTGTGGACGCCGCTTCATGACATTGATGTCGATCGATGCTGCCAGGAGCTTGTTAACGGAGAAGACAGCCACCCAGGAGTGGAGGATCTTGCCGGTGGTTTCACAGCGGCTGCCACGGATCATCAGTTTGGCCAGTTGGATGAAGGCGGCAGCAGCAGCAAATGGGATTGGGATGATTCCATCTTTGACATAGATTTATGGACGTGAGAATGTGATTTTTCTCCTATGGGAGAAATAATAAAGTTTTATGCTCTTATAGGTTGAATGGAATTGGCTGTTATTTGGTTTGGAAATTGCCCTTTGTCTTTACAACTATGAGGATTCCAAATAAAACGTTAAATGCTCTGCAAAAACATCAAATTCAAGAACTACTGAAGCTAGTAGCAATTGGAACAATAATCACAAGAACAATCAACAACAAAAGAATAATCCCAATACACATACACTTCCTGCTACTCCTTTGGTACTGCTTGGCGCTATTGAGCTCTTTAGCCCCATCTTTAACGTAATGGCTCGCATTCATCACATGGTGTTCGATATCATCCATTTGTTCACCTTGCGCCTCCACCATCACCGCCATGCTGAGGAACACATGGTGCAATTCCAGCAAACTCTTCTCAATCTCCTTAGCGGCGGAGTGCCTGTCTTGAATTTTGACAACCGTCTCCATCATCTTCCCTCGCCGGTGTTCTTGAACCGCCCTAGTAAGAAACCCCTCGCCGCCGCCGTCCGAAATGATCTTCTCAATGGTTTCCTCGTCCGGGTTTTCTCCTGTCACCGTGAAATACCTTCTCCCCACGGTTTCCTTATACTCGGCCATCATTCTCTGCCTCAAACCCTGAAAATCCATCATCAGCTCCTTTAACTTGTTGCGCAAGCCATTCGTGACCGCGATCCTGGTCCTGTAATTCAATGTGCCTTCTTTGTACCCCGAGAGACGCTTATTCGCCGCATTGGCACGGTCCATTTCTTCGAGCTAAGACTTGATAGTCCTTGCCTTCTTCTGCACGGTGACGATGTCGTTGTTGATTTTGTTCCGCAGAGCTTTCAAGGACTCTGGTTTGTGGAGTGATTTGCTCTTTCATTGGATTCTTGGAACTTGCTCAACAGTTCAAGGATTACAGCCATTTCTTGCTTCACTTTCTCAGCTTCTTCGAGGAATAGACCGAGGTTTCCGTCCATGGTGTTCGCTGTCGAAGACATTTCGAGATCATGGTGCTGTCCGGCTTCAAGATCTTTCATTACCTCTTTCTTGAGATCCACATAGTTCATAAACGATTTGGTCATAAGATCATTCATCTTCGTTCAATGAAACCTTAAGAATCAAGAAAGAATCCCACAAGAAAGAATCCCAACAATAAGATTAAAATAAAAACATTCACATTCAAAACAAATGAACTAACTGCAAGTTCATTCTAATTCAACAGGAAGTATAAAATTTTCCAACCTTTTGTAACGTGTTTCCTTAAAATCACCCAAAATAAATAATTAAAAGTTTATCTTCTCTTTTAATACAGAAAAATGAAGTTATAATTAAGAAATAGGTTTATTCCATACCTTGAAGATCTGAAGATGGTTGGTTGTTCTACCTTGCTCAGGGAGTGGCAGATATAAGCAGAGAAAATGGAAATAATTTAGTTAGTGGAACTTTGAAGACAAAAATTGGGGAAGAAAAACTGATAATTTAGCTGTTTGAGATTGATTATAATTGCTTACTACTACTTCAAAGAAAAGGAAAATCTCTGGGGAAGCAGCCGTTATTCCAACGGCTATATATTGGCCCGTTAATTAAATTGTTTCTTTTCTTTTGTTTTTGGGTTTGAATTTAGGCGTTTTTACCCAAAAATCACCATAACAACGAAATATTACCTATCAGACATTCTTTCTCTAAATATTATCGAATTAACACCCTTTTTGACAAAGCCCAGTTATGAAGCACACCTTTGTAGGGTTCTGTCCGAGCTGGCACCATGGTGGAAAGCGCGCCTTCGCAGGGTTCTGTCTGAGATGGCGCCACGTTAGAAGGCGCGGATCATGAAGCGCTCATTTGTGGGAAAATCTGACACCTACAGGAAGACACGTATCATGAGGCGCGCCTTCCATTATTCACCTTGAATTATTGCGCACTCCATTATTACCCGAGCCTTAAATCTCAGCTATTCACCCATCCTTCTCCCCTATAAATACCCCAAATGCAAACATCAAACCACACCAAAATTACTTTCACATTATTACTTCTATCAATTTCTTCTATCAAGTCAAGTAGATTTTGTTATAGTTTTTAGAATGTAAAATTATTTTTATTATATTATATTTATTTTATATTTAATTATTTGACCAAATTTTATTGTACTAATTATTTTATATTATTTTTTGTGGTTGTAAAATGGAAGGCGAGATCATATCTCGAGATATTTTACCGATACAATAACAATATTAAATTGCATTATTTAAATTATTATGATTTTTTAGCATTCTTTTATATTTTAATTTGTATACTCTTTATTTAATTAGGTGTATTTCATCTATTGTTTTTGCAGATATATGACTCTCAATATTTCAATCTCTCAAAATAAGGCGTATTTCAACTATTGTTTACTATGATGGAGAAATTTGGGAAAATGAAATTGGAGTTGTCTTCGTATCAAATCATTATGTCAGAATATCCTTCAAGAGAAACATTACTCTTGAGGAGCTGATCACTAAAATTTCAAGGAAGGTTCATGCTGGAAGTACTAGAAGATTGTCTTTACTTCAGTACAGATTTCCAACTAAACTATTTTCGTTAACTTATACATCGTTCGAACTCTCTAACGATGACGCTGTTGCTATGATGGTTGATGCTCAGAATCAAAATTCAGACGCTGATACACAAATGTATGCCACATTTATTGAAGTGTATGTGGTTCGTGGTATGTCATTATGCTCTCACTATGGACTGGCTCAACAAGCTGATCAAGTTGATAGCCAAACTCAAGTAATGTGCAATGATTTTAACTTATTAATGGGAAATCCACATTCTGGTACCATCCCATCAAGTTCAATGGGGAGAAATTTATAACAACTTATTACGATCTCCACCAAGGTGGCTACACGAACAATTTGTATGGCAATATCGCTTCCAGTTCAAGGGGAAGACATTTATCTGCCAATTTATTTGACCTAAATATGGAGATACCCTCGAGACAACAATATGTTCAGTACTCATTTGACATGATGACTTCAAGTTCCAGGTGGAGGCATTCAATTGTGAGCTTATTCGACCTCAATGTGGAGATGTCACGACACAACACTCAGTTCAAAACCCGTATGCCACGATGCCTTCAAGTTCAAGGGGAATACATTCAATTACTAGCTTGTTAGACCTAAATATCGATATCATAGAGGAACCCTAATCTCTACCAGAAGAACCTCTTCGTGAGACAGGTGCGGATGGTGCTAAGGTTGGACTATTCGTTGAGCCAGAATCACCGCAGTTCAACATAGACTCCAATGATGATGATGTAGATGAAGTTCCAAAAAATATGGTACGCTTGAAACCTCTAGCATACATGTATGAAGCTGACTATGGTGCAATGTATGGGCCAAACTTTACGAATATGCCTAATGTTGGTGACTACATATTTAAATCACCAGTCAATGATAGTGAGTTATATATGGAAATGGAGTTTCCATCCAAAGAAGAAGTGAATATTGTAATTAAGAATTACAACATTCGTAATTCTATTCACTCTAGAGTTGATCGATCCACCACCGAAAAATATGTTTGCTACTGTGTTTAACATGATAATGGATGCAAATGGATGGTTCGTGTATCAAAGAGGAAGAGGAAAAATAATATATAGGAACTAACAATGTACAAATATCCTCATGCATGTTGTGATAGAGGAATCAACCATGACCATCCCAACTTGGACTTTGATATTATCTGTCAAGCCATCGTGCCCATAATCAAAGCAAGCTCTCATATAGCTATTGTGGTGTTGATTTCAACTGTACAATCTTAATATGGGTACATCGTATCCTATAGGAAAGCACGAAAGGCAAAGTATAATGCAATTAAAAAACTTCTCAACGAGTGGGATTCATCTTACAACGAACTACAAAGTTGGTTAGGGTAGTACGCAGACTAAATCTTGGGGCAATAGTCAACTTTGAAACTTGCCATGCATACCACAATGATTGAGTGCTTCGCGATCGATGCCAATTCTACTGGCTTTTTAGGACTTACCCACAGTGAATTAATGCTGTGAAATACTGTAAGCTCATGGTTCAAATTGATGGGACATTCTTGTATGAAAAATAAAAGCAATTTTTGTTATTGGTAGTTGTCCAAGATGGTAATCACAACATTCTTTCAGTTGTTTTTGCCCTTGTTAAAGGAGAAGATACAGATTCTTGGAATTTTCTCCCAAAAACTTACGATTACATGTTGTCATAAGGGAAAAAATCTGTGTCATTTTAGATCACAGAGATGGGATCAAAGCAGCAATGGAATCTTTGGGTCCAATGTGGCAGCCACCCTATGTCCAACATCAGTACTGTATCCGATATATTACTGCAAAATAACATAGAAAGTTCAAGAAAAATGATGACCGCCAATTACTTGTGCGCATGGGTATGTCACAATACTTAATTTCATTTCTCAATCATTTTTATATTTTATGGAAACTTAACAGTAAGTATTACATTTGACGCTCAGATTACGAATTATTACCTCAAACATTTGAGTACATGCTTCAAGATTTGAGAGGAAAGAGTTAATCTACATGACAGGTGGCTTTGTAACCCCCACAGACCGATAAGGGTAACCCGATCCGATCCGGGGTGTCACATTAGGGCCACCGGAGCGACCCACTGTAATTATAGCGGAAAATTTAAAACTTTTTATCAGAACATGTAAACTTATAAAATCAGTTTTCACTATTTAAAAATAAAACAGATTTTCAAACTCGTATATAAATCAAAATACAATTGCATGCCCCCTAATCACATGCACCATACTCTGCAACAACGCCGGAAGAACTCCCTTACTGAAGTCGATAGATGCACTGGTACAATTCTTTTAACCTGAAAATGTGAGTAATAGAGTGAGCTTCGAAAAGCTCAGTAATACAGAACTACCAGATGATGCTGATGAACGTGCATATACAGATAAATATATATTTCTTTATTATTTTCGAACATTTACAGATTTTTATGCTGAGTAGAGATCCTACTGATATTTCAGGTGGTAACGGACAATGAGCTTTCAGTTCAGAGAAATATTTTGGATGACTGAGTTCAGGAGATCAAAACAGATTATCTAGTGTGTTCCCGCAAAACCAGTAAAAAGATACATATCTTTTCTTTTAAAACAGTGGAAGTTCAAAACATATTTTTATTCAAAAACCATATTAATCCATCCAACCAAACACACCATAATGTGTAGGTTCCCCAGAACCATACACCACCAACACACCAAGTAAGGCCCTGAGCATAAAGCAGAGGAGCCTGCAGTAACGGTAACGATAACTTCCTCCAACAACACCCTCCCATAAAACATTTATCAAAAACCATAGTAATCCCTCCAACCAAACACACTAAATGTGTAGGTTTCCCAGAACCATACACCCACCAACACACCATAATGTGTAGGTTCCCCAGAACCATAACCCACCAATACACCAAGTAAGGCCCCGAGCATAAAGTCGAGGAACCTGCATATATAGTAATCTCCAACAATACCCCCAAATAACAATTTATCATCAATAAATAGAGATATCCGAAAACAAACCATAATTCAGATCATATATCAGAATAGAATCCAGGTCAGGAACCAAAATAGATTTCAGATCAAATGTCAGAATATAATTAAAATTGGAAATCAGATAAAATATTTATGGGTAGGGAACACACCAGAGTTTACAGATATTATTCATAAGTACAAAATAATCTTATCAGGCAGAAACATGGATCTTCAGTATACCGATAGAATGTTGGGATTTATAATCACTATTGGAAGAGTTCAATAACTGACGGAATCATAAGTTATTCAGATTGAGACTTATCAAGATCATATCTTATTCATACATTTTTCGGAAGCTCTACATAATCAAAAGGGTATTCAGAATCCTTTACATCTAAGTTACTTATATTTTCAGATATAACCTAACTAATTTGAGCTGATAAGGGAGAACAATGATTCAGAAATTTTACAATCTTTGTCGATTGATCGGATTAACGAGTTACTCGATATGAATAATTCCCATAACTAATGCTTATCGACTGGTCAATTCTTTGTCCTTCTAGGGTATTTATTTTTTAATACCACAAATTCTTGTCCATAGATCATCTTCAGATTCATCGCTGAATAGATCTTCCAATGTCTTTATTTCATTTCCACACTTCCACAATATCATGAAATACTGACGTGCTTGATTTATAGTTCATGACCCAGAACGACAATACATCATGTAAGTTCATTAGCATTCTCAGACTCATCCAAATCACTTATTTAATCCTCAGTCATTGAGCTTACTTAGATCACTTAGTAGTCAAGTCTATCCCGTTACTTTAGAGTTTTCCAAAGTAATTCGGACGTTTCTGAATTTTGATACATATTATACTTTCGTTCAGTTCAATTTGGTATTCGTAGTTGATTTGTCTAATGAATATCCACTTCTTAGCACCAAATGCGATCTAGAGTTAGCTGAGTTAAGTACTTTTAGAATTATCATCGATCCAAACTTGAGGAGAACCAAAATTCGAGTGGTATCTATGTTATTTAAGTACTGACATAGCATTAGCGTTGGTCAACTCACTTAGGTTGAGTTCCATAACTTTTAAGGGTAGTACAACACCCATGTTTATTTCAATTTCTTAAACATTTACTTATTTTAGGCTATAAGGGCATTTTGGTCATTTTATAGATCTATGGTATTTCTATCCTTTCCTTCCGTCTGCTCTTATTATTTAATTCCAATTTATCATCTATTTCAGTCCCTTCGAATAATTATGATAAAAGAGCACCCTCCGATAAATTATTCTTCAGGTATTTACTTATAACTCGGATATTTTCGGGTCAAGTGCCTTCTCAGATTTTACAAACGGAATATCATAAATTTTTCTGTGCAAAGACAGGATCTTAACAATTAAATACGTACTTAATCGAATTAAGTACGAATCCTCAAAGTACTTTCTTAACCAGATAATTTCGGTATTAACTCTTAACAAAAATAATATAATTTAGAGATCCTATGATTAATTGCTTTCCCAAACATTATATGATCTTGAAATGATTACCTTAACAGACTCCTAGTATCTTGCATAAACCCTCTTGGGTTTAAAACTCGGTTATCTAAAATTTCAAAGTAAAACTAACATTTCTTATGCACATCAGTAGTTTCATCAGATCAATATGTCTTTAAAAACCTCTTATCTCACTTCCATGGTCAAATCTTGTCTTTTTACAATATAAGGATATTTTTGTAATTTTACCCTACCGGAGTATTCTCATAATTTCTCATCTAAGTACCTTTAATATTTAACCCTTAATGACATATATTATAAGCTATAAATCCATGATAATTCCTTTATCACTAATCCCAGAACTCATAATATAATTATAACAATCCATTCAATTTCTTATGTTAATCATTTGAACCATAATCAATTGCCAAATTTCTATTGTATTCGGATCGAGTGTAGAAATTCATTAACTACACAAATGATACTAACATTATCTTATTCATGCATTTACCAATATTCACATGTTCCATAAAGCATAAAGAGGTAGTAAAGTATTACCTCGATTTCCGTGCAATACTGATCGACCATAAAAATTCCATTCGAATGCCTTTGATCTTCAATTCAACTTCCAATAATTCCTCAGATACATATCAACATAAATTATATCAGAAACGGAGCTTAATTGCGATAAACAGATCGAATCGGGTGATAAATTAGTGAAAAACAGCTTACCGGGTTCGAATTGGCGAAACTTCGGATTCGGATTCAAGACGTCGAAAGCATAAAAAATGACTTTTCAGAAATTTGGAATTTTTGGTCAAAATCAAAGTCAATAGGTTTGACCGGCAATTTCGAGGCCTTCGGGTTCGAATTTCGAAAAACGGACAGCTGAATCGGATTTGAAACGTCGAAAAATGTCAGGATAGGTATACTCGGTCGAAGTCAAAGGTTGTTTAATGCCCGGTCAAAGCTGGTCAAAGTTTTGGTCAACATTGGTCAACGCCGGTCAACGGTCAACGGGTCAGATCAATAGGTCTGGTCGGGTCAACGGGTCGGGTAAACGGGTCGGGTTAGGACCGGTCAAACCGGTCAACTATGCACCAAAACCGGTCAAACCGGTCATTTGGACCATCCCCACGCGCAGTGGCGGTGCGTGGGGCACGTGGGGCCCCTTCCAGCTGCCTAAAAATCACAGAAATATTCTTAAAAATTATTTTGAGCGATTTCAAGATACTTACAAAGCTCGATTTAAATTTTTGAACGGCGGAGAACTCAATTTCAACGAATCGAAAACTTTGACCGCTTCACCTCCTCACGAGCCACCGTCGACGGAGACCAAGGATGACACCGGCAAACTCGGAACGATGCAACGAACACGATGGTGCGGGAGGTGTCGTAAACGGATGACCCGATCGTCGTGAATCGATGAAAAACCAACTAAAACTGAGTTATTACGGACTATACTTCCGACTAAAATTAACGACGAACGGCGATGATTCACGATAAAAGGTTTGAGGGGTTTTGTTCCTCACTCGACAACGAACAAGATGGTGGTTTTGGCTCGTCGATCGAGGTCGGACGGCGAGTAGATCGGAGTTCAAAGAGGGGTTGATGAAGAGGAAAATCTAGAAAAATTTTCAGAAAACATACGGGGGGAAGAGATTTATAATTCTCTCCAAAATAAAAATGGCTAAAGCCACTGAATTTCCTACACTTCTTAAAACGGTATGCCAACTTTGAAATCTTATAATTTAATCCCCGATTTCTTCTAAAAATACCAATTAAATTCACCAATTTATATTTTCTTAAATTTAGCCCCTAAATTGGGGTGTTACAGGCGTGACTATGAGTTTTTTCAAGCTCTGACGTATCCATGCTTCCATGTCATAGCAACTTGCTCTTATTAAGGGAGACATGTCATCCATGTAACACCTTGAATCCCGGGTTAGTAGTTCGGGTCAACCCGAAGCCCAAAGTTGAGCCATTGGACCTTATATTATAGTTGGACCAAGTTTGTTATTTGTGGGCTTGAGTTAGGGCCCAAGAGACTTGTTATTTGGGGATGAGTAAATCATGAAAATAAAAATAAATGGATTAAAAGTGTAGTTTACCCATAGTTATTTGGAAGCTAAAAATCCCTCATTATTTTATGTTTTCAAAGTGAATCAACCTCTTTGCATAACTCATCAAACACTCTTTCTATCTTATTCTATTTTCTTTAAGTAAGAATCTTAAAGGAATTCAAGCTTAGATTGATCCATCCAAGGTAAGATTATTAAACCTTATCATTCTAGCTTCAATTTAAGCTCCCTTTCACAAGTTTTTATTCATAGAGCCAAAAACGAGTTTTAAGAGATTTATGGGAATCTTTAGGTTATAGCTATGTTTTGAATTATAGGGAGTTATTTAGAATGTATCCAACCTCTAGATGGATTAGTAATCAATTCTTCTAACTTTTGTTTAGTGAATGAAGTAGGAGAAAGCTCAAGAGATAAGAGAATAAAAGTTGAACCTTGGTTGATTGAGGAGAGTTATAACCATCACAAGAATAAGGTAACACCTTTACAACTATTCTATACTTTAAGTGAGTCATTAGATGTTCAAGATAATTTAAATGTTTGAGTTGAGCATGATAAGCATTTTCATGGTGAAATTCTTGTTTTAGAGTTATAAATGTGTTTAAAGCCGCTACTATGACCCTTGTTGATCAAATAAAACTTTAAGCATATTTGAGGACCTCACGAAGGTCTTTGGGGATAATATAGATGCTTGTTCTTTGTTTCTAGGTAACATCGTGTTTTATGGGTAGAAATATCAAGAGTATCGAAACTTTAGGTCATAGTTTCGAAATTCCTAGAAAGTTTCGAAACTGGGCAGAATAGAATGTTTAAAAGTATCATTACTTATATAAAGTACCAAAACGTTTTCAGGAGTATCGATACTCTTGGGCTAGTATCGATACTTTCAGTCTGTTTTGGGCAAAAATGTCAGTTTTTTAGGGAATTAGACTCAAGGTACCCCGACACTTCATTTTATCATCAAATAAGACTATAAATGAGAATATTAATTATATTAATATTACACTTAGAAAAAAGATCAATTAGAATGAAATAAAAATAGCCTTGGATTATGCTCGTGAAACGATCAGGACACCCGAGTTGTTTTAGAAAATGCTAGCATTATTGAAAGTATATATTCACTCTGATATATCCTTAAGAAGTGCGTGAGGGACTTAAAGCTAACTAGCTTGGGCGTAAGGTCTGACACTCAAGGAGTGGGCTAGTCGAGGGGGTTGATTGATGCAGAGATTTTGGGCAACCAACCTCGGTAAACTAGAGGGGTATGTGAACTCCGAGATGCAGAGCTCTCAATCGCATTATGATGTCTACCATAGAGTAGAAAGTGCAGTATACGAGTATACTCACTATTACAGTTATCAATTAGCTTGAGTATGACATGAACACTTTTAGTATGCTTTAGTTGTTAGTGTGACACTGGCTAGTTAGTTCAATGTTTGAAATTTGTTTCCTTACATGGGTTAGTCGAGGATCAGTCTGAGGACTTTTTGACAACAGTGATCTAGACCCAAATAGCGTAGAGTACGTCTCGAGTTCATCTTTAGAGTGCATGAATAATTGTAAACCACGATTTGTATATTTTTGTATGAGTCATAACTCATTTTAAACTATAGTCTGTATGATTTAAATATTATTTTGGGAGCTCCTAATGTAAACTATTTTATTTAAATTGTAGTTGATTTATTTTAGCATGAGTGGTTACAAATAGTCATTTTTAAAACGAAAAAAATTTAAAAGAAAAATTTTGTTAGCCACTCCGGTGGTTCTATATAGCATTCTGATCCGTCGACTATATGTCATACTAGTTTAGGGTATTATATTTAGTGGTATCAGAGCGTCAGGTTTAGGCATTCCTAGGACCTGCAAATAGGAGCCAGTAAAAGTTTATGAGTATACATACTTTTAGGGATGTAAAGAGTACTTGTTCTTTTGAAATGGTGATAGTAACTCCTCTTATTGTTTAATTTTTCAGAGTTTAGGTTTGGATGAGAGCCCATGTCATAGTCAGAAGGGTGGGGACAAGAGTAGACATTCCATTGCGGATGATATCGGTGATAATTTTATTCTCGAGAAAGATTTTGAGGATCCCAATGATGCGGGAGTTGAAGAGGTAGTTTTCTTTAGAGAGATGAATGATACCCTAAGATGCATAATTAAAGCCTTACCCATGACATTAATTATCCCACCTACCTAGCCAGCCCCACCTGTTGTAGCACATACTTTTATGGATCAGGAGATGACTGTAACATCCCAAAAATCGAGTTAACGACTAAAATGAAAGTTTTTTAAATTTGGTTATCAATTTAGGAAAAATTGATAAGTTCAAGGATTTAAATATGAATATTTGGTATGGGATTATATAGCATAGATGGAAAGATTGAAGGGTATTATGGTATTTTCATTTAAAGGATATTTATCTCTTTATTGAGAGATAAACATGTGGGGTGAGAGATTTATCTGGAAGCTTATTTTTCTTTTCTTTTCTTCTTCTCGTTAGTTTCATTTAAAAAGGAAAGTTGAATTCAGCTGTTGATTTCTTGAATTTTTAAGTTGGTTTAGATTCTTTAATTATTATATAAGATTAAGGAAAGCTTATATAAGCTTAAAACATCAAGAAGAGATCATTAGAAAGGAAATTGTAATAAGGGTGTAGAATGAATTGTTTGTATGAAGAGGTTTTTGAAGTTCTATTAATGAATTTGACCTGTCATTAGAAGGATTAAGAAGTTTAAAGCATTAGAAATGAATTTAGAACACATGGAAAGTTTGGTAAAATTCTTAAATTCAAGAGTTATGGTGAGTTATGAAAGATATGAGGCGTTATAGTGGTCTATGATAGTTTAAGTATGTATACTTGAGTTTAAAAGCATGAAGAGAGCCAAATAAGTATAGTTTGGGGTAAAGTGTTAGAATTTTCGGGTTTAAGGAATGAATTCTGCGTTGGTAGTGTCAGTACTGGTTGAGTAAGTACCGATACTACAAGGCAATTCATGAGAAAATGATGCGTGGGGTATCGATATTGCATGAACATTATCGATACCATAAGGAAAAAGAGTAATAATCTTAATAAGGTATCGGTACTGAAGTGATAGTATCGATACTAGGGGTATCGATATCAATGGGGGGTATCGATACCATAGCATAGAAGTATCAGTACTGGGTTGGTAGTACTGATACTACTTAAGCTGGAAAGTGGAAATTAGTCTAATTATGATATTAGATTATATAAGTACAAGGATACAAGCATGTAGTGATATGATGTTTATTTGTATATAAGTATATGTATATGTCTAGAGTTTAGGTGCATCTTTATATGTGATTTATGTGAATGCATGTATGTGCAATAAATTAAGTAATTATGAGCCATGTGATAATAAATTGTATGACTATATGATCATAAGAGAAAAGACATATGACAAGAGATATGTGAAAGTAATCTATGTGATTATATGTTATATGAATACAAGAACATGTGATATGAGATACATGATAAGAAGATATGAGATTCCATGAGTATTACATGATATCTGATAAGAAGCCATGAGTTATATGCTTATGTGATATGAATATGTGAATGTGTGATAAATATAAATAATAATGCTCATGTTATGTGTTTTGAGAGCTAAGGGTATAGTTGGCATACCAAGAGTCGAGGGTTCTACGTAGTCCTTCAGGACATATATGTAATCTTTTGGAACATATATGTGGTACTTCGATACACTTATTTGGTCCATTGAAATATGTATATGGTTCTTAAGGAGTGGTCATTCGGGACATTTCTACGCGGTCCTTTGGAACAAATTCTATGTGTCCCTAGTGGGAATTATACGAGCTGTGGTGAGAACATATGTGCACAACCTCTATGTACTCACATACCTTTAGTTCTCAGATGTATACATGGGCTTTAAAGAGAATAAATAAATCAATTGGTATGATGCTATGTGTACTCTTTTGTGAAATGATATACGTGTCTATGATGTGTATAAAAATGTTAAGTACATGCTCAAATGATAAAAAAGGAATTAGTGATAATAATATAAGTAATGATAAGCATGTTAATGATGATCTATGTGTGTATACAAGCATTGTGTTACATGATATGCACATGCATTTGTTAAGTAATTATATTACTATTAATTATTTATATGTCTCACTAAGTCTGTGACTTAGCGTGTGGGTATTTCACACGTAGGATCCGAGAAGTTTTAAAGAGAAGATAGACAGCAGAGACAACATAACTTCAGGAAAGATCAGATCAGAAATATTTACTACAGGCTTCCCTTTTGTATTATGTAGTGTTGACATGTACTTATAAGAGTAAATTGTATAAACTCTGAACAGTTTGTAAAAGTTTTTGAGTTAATATATGTAAATTATTTAGTATGTTTCAATTTTTCCTCTATTTGTATACAAGTATATGTTTTGAAAAGTCAATGTGACACCTTAGACTCGAATTCGGGTCGGATACGAGTTGAAGATGTTACATTTAATGGTATCAGAGCTAAGGTTTAGCCGATTCTAGGCTTAAATCGAGGTCAAAAGTAGTTGAAAAAGTATACATGCCTACAAAAGTGAAAGTTTCTGATCTGATAGAGTCGTGAGTATGTTGTCTTCTAATAGAGTTATATGGTTATGTCTTAGATGTCTGATCGTGATAGTTCTTGAAGTGAAAGGAGAAGTGATAGACCTGAAGGTAGTAGCAATTCAATTTCCCTGGATAGGTAGGGTGAAGAGCGAACACCTCGAGTAGTACCAGTGAGAGATCAAGGGTTGTTTTTCGGGACTTTAAATGTTATTTTGTCGCATTTTCAATCTCCTACTCCCTCAACTCCTCGAATGAATATAGCAAAGGAATTGAAAGGTTTAGGAGGACCCGAGTTCAAGGGTGATGCTGAGGAATATCCTGTTGTTGTGGATCTTTGGTTGAACAATGTTAAGATAATGTTGGATGTACTCCACTGATCTAAAGTGGAGAAATTAGATGGAATAGCTTCGTTGTTGTGGGATCAAGATAGAATATGGTGGACAAATGTCACCATGAGATTGTGAAGTGATCAAGTGACATGTTTATTCTTCTTGGAATAATTCAAGCATAAGTTTATTGGTGACCAATTTATCAGACATATGAAATAAGAATTTCTGAATTTGAAACAAGAGGATTATACAGTGTATGAATGTGAATGT
This sequence comes from Hibiscus syriacus, assembly GCF_006381635.1. Taxonomy (NCBI): domain Eukaryota; kingdom Viridiplantae; phylum Streptophyta; class Magnoliopsida; order Malvales; family Malvaceae; genus Hibiscus; species Hibiscus syriacus. The sequence goes on from NW_024063443.1 coordinate 1,314,554, forward strand.
GAGTTTAACAAGGTAAGTCGTTTTGCTGTTGAGCTTATTCGACTGAGAATGATGTATTTGATTGGTTCGTGGAGGGCTTGCGCCTTAGGCTAAAAGAGTTGTTGTTAGCCTTGAATTTTTCATCATTTCAAGAAGTGGTCAATCGAGCTAAAGCTCTAGAGAGAGCTCAGAATGAGAGATTTAAAGAGTAGAAAGTTCAAAAGTCTAAGAGAATGGGTACCTCGTCTAGTTCATCGCCATCAAAGAAAAGTAGAGATTTGGATTCTTAAACTCAGACTATGTTTGATTCATATGGTTCTTCAGCTAAAAGATCAAATCTAAGTCAATCTAGGCAATGTTCACATTGTGGGAAAAATCATACAGAGTATGTTGAGTGGTTTCAGGAGCTTGTTTTAGATATGGTGATGTTGGACATTTTATTCGAGACTATCCATTCATGATTTATGAGACTATACAGAGAGAGCAATCTGTTACGATATCTCAGAGAAGTAGAAGTAGAAGTCGTGAAAGAAATTAGTCTGAGTCATCCATTTAACGTGACATGCAACCAACTGCACGAGTTTATAATTTAAGGACCGATGAAGATTTCGTGGATCCAGAGATTATTGCAGGTAAATTTTAATAATGTGGTAAATTAGTATTGGTTTTAATAGATTTGGGATTAATATAGTTATATGCTAGTAGTAATTAGAATGAGAATTGAAAGATTGATTGGAAGTGATAGGTAATGAATTGTTAGAGATTGATTAGTAAGGCATGGTTCTCAAGTAAATAGGTTGTGTTGAAGTTGTATATGGTATGAGGAATGTATATGAGTATTATGTTAGTAATAAGAGTATAATGTGAATTATTTCATCTCGTGGTGAAGTGAAAATTCGAGGATGAATTTTCTTAAGGGGGAGATTTGTAACATCCCAAAAATCAGGTTAGTGACAAAAATGGAAGTTTTTGAAATTTGGTTATCAATTTAGGAAAAATTGATAAGTTCAAGGATTTAAATATGAATATTTGGTATAGGATTATATAGCATAGATGAAAAGATTGAAGGGTATTATGGTCTTTTCATTTAAAGGATATTTATCTCTTTATTAAGAGATAAGCATGTGGGCTGAGAGATTTAACTGGAAACTTATTTTCCTTGTCTTTTTCTTCTTCTTCTTCTTTTTCTTCTCGTTAGTCTCATTTAAAAAGGTAAGTTGAATTCAGCTGCCAATTTCTTAAATTTCTAAGTTGGTTTAGATTCTATGTTATTATATAAGCTTAAGGAAAGCTTATATAAGCTTAAAACATCAAGAAGAAAGAATTGGAAAGGAAATTGTAATAAGGGTGTAAAAATGAATTGTTTCTATGAAGAGGTTTTTGAAGTTCTATTAATGAATTTGACTTTTCATTAGAAGGATTAAAAAGTTTAAAGCATTAGAAATGAATTTAGAATACATGGAAAGTTTGGTAAAATTCTTAAATTCAAGAGTTATGGTGAGTTATGAAAGATGATGAGTGTTATAGTCATCTATGGTAGTTTAAGTATGTATCGTTGAGTTTAAAAGCATGAAGAGAGCCAAATAAGTAGAGTTTGGGGTAAAGTGTTGGAATTTTTAGGTTTAAGGAATGAATTCTAGGTTGGTAGTATCAGTACTGGTTGAGTAAGTACCGATACTATAAAGCAATTTATGAGAAAATGATGCGTGGGGTATTGATATTGCATGAACATTATCGATACCATAAGGAAAAGGAGTAATAATCATGATAGTATCAATACTAGGGGTATCGATATCAATAGGGGGTATCGATACCAGGAAACATCGAATCTAATATTGGTATCGATACCGGATGGGGGTATCAGTACCATAGCATAGAAGTATCGGTACGGGGTTAGTAGTACCGATACTACTTAAGTTGGAAAATGTAAATTAGTTTTTTATTTAGTTTGCTTTGATATGAATCTTGTCAATTAATTCAAATCCCGATATTCATTGGATTATATTCATGTAGATATCGATCGAAAGCAAAGTTTGGATAGGTCGTCAGAGTAAGAATTATGATAGGGAAATAAGAGATTGGTATTGGGAAGTGAACCAAGGTGAGTACATGATATTAAGTGTAAGTTAGGTTAAAGAATTAAGACTTGCGATAAGTCTAATTCTAATATTAGATTATATGAGTACAAGGATACAAACATGTAGTGATATGATGTTTATGTGTATATAATTATATGTATATGTCTAGAGTTTAGTTGCATCTTTATATATGATTTGTGTGAATACATGTATGTGTAATAAATTAAGTAATTATGAGCCATGTGATAATAAATTGTATGACTATATGATCATAAGAGAAAAGACATATGACAAAAGATATGTGAAAGTAATCTATGTGATTATATGTTATATGAATACAAGAACATGTGATATGAGATACATAATAAGAATATATAAGACTCCATGAGAGTATTACATGATATGTGATAAGAAGCCATCAGTTATATGCCTTTGTGATATGAATATATGAATGTGTGATACATATAAATAATAATGCCCATGTTATGTGTTATGAGAGCTAAGGGTATAGTTGGCATGCCAAGAGTCGAGGTTCTACGTGGTCCTTCAGGACATATATGTAATCCTTTGGAATATATATGTGGCACTTCGGTACACTTATTTGGTCCATTGGGATATGTATATGGTTCTTAAGGAGTTTCCTTTGGGACATATATGTTATATGTAGTCATTCGGAACATCTATGTGGTTATTCGGGACATTTCTACGTGGTCCTTTGGGAAAAATTCTATGCGCCTCTAGTGGGAATTATACGAGCTTTGGTGATAGCATATGTGCACAACTTTATGTACTCACATACCTTAAGTTCTCAAATGTATACATGGGCTTTAAAGAGAATAAATAAATCAATTGGTATGATACTATTTGTGCTTTTTTATGAAATGATATATGTGTTCTATGATGTGTATAGAAATGTTAAGTACATGCTCACATGATAAAAAGGAATTAGTGATAATAATATAAGTAATGATAAGCATGTTAATGATGATCTATGTGTGTATACAAACATTGTGTTACATGATATGTACATGCATTTGTTAAGTAATTATAGTACTATTAATTGTTTATATGTCTCACTAAGTCTATGACTTAACGTGTGAGTGTTTCACACGTAGGATCCGTGAAGTTTTAAAGAGAAGATAGGTAGCAGAGACAACATAACTTCAGCAAAGATCAGATCAGAAAAATTTACCATAGGTTTCCCTTTTGTATTAGTAGTGTTGGCATGTATTTAAAAGAGTAAATTGTATAAGCTCTGAACAGTTTGTAAAAGTTTTTGAGTTAATATATGTAAATTATTTAGTATGTTTCAATTTTTACTCTATTTGTATACAAGTATAAGTTTTGAAAAGTCAATGTAACACCTCAGAATCGGATACGGGTTGGGGATGTTATAATGACGACCCAGTAGCACTTGATTAGTGGTTGAGGGAGACTCAAATGACCTTTCGCCAGCTACACCTCACCCTGAGGGTATGCTTGAGTGTGTTACCTCTTTGCTAAAAGGTGACACAATAGACTAATATGATACATTCGCGATGTTCGTGGAGCCCAAACGACCTACCTAGGAGCAGTTTTTAGAGGAGTTTCTCCAAAAGTATATAGGTGAGGCTCACATGGATAGTCTAAGGGATCAGTTTTTACAGTTAAAGTAGGGAGACCGTTATGTGTTTTAGTATGAGGTGGAGTTCCTTCGACTCAGTTGGTACACGCCAGGGTTAGTATCATCAGAGTACTTTCGTTGTAGAATGTTCAGGGAGGGCTTTCACCATGATATCCTCACTCATCTATCCACCAATCCTCTCAGAGTTTTTACCGTGTTGGTTTGTATTGAGTTAATCGATCGACAGAATCGACCAAGAGGGGGTGAATTGGTAATAAAAAATTTTGGTGGAAGCTTTTGCAGAAAATAAAAAATATTTGCACAGCGATTTAGAGTGGTTCGACTTTCTCAACCAAAGTCTACGTCCACTACCTTAGCTATCCACACTAAGGATTTTCCACAAATTCACTATTTTGTCTTTCTTTTGAGGACAAAGAGTAACCTTACAAATCTCTCAAGAATTATACCCCAAATTCTTGAGAACACTCTCTCCCAAAAAGAACAATACAAATTTTGCAAACTCACAAGAAAATCCTCACAAGGAAAGATGTTTGCACATTTCTAGAACAAAGAAAGAACACTTCAAGAATAATAAATTGAGTACAATAAGTGTTCTTGAAATAAAAAATGAATATTGAATGGAATAGGCTTGAAAATGCTCAAACTTTAGGTTTGGTGCTTTCTCTTTGATTCTATCTTGTTTGTTGTTTCTTGTTTTTGATCAATGGCTTCTAAGCTTGTTTAAATACTCCTTCAATTGATTCTGAATGTTGGGGATGATTAGTGGAGTCAATAGAGCCATTTAAGTGTGAAAACAATTAATAAAATCACATTGGGAGTGTCAGTGCATCGATGCATATCCAAGGTGCATCGATGCATCAAGTGTAAAATTCAAATATTTTGACCGTTGGACCTTTAATGCATCGGTGCACTAAGAGTTGAACCGATGCATAAAATGCATTCGATGTTTCAAAATAGCCTGAGTGCATCGATACATGGCTGGTGTATCGATGCATCAAATGCATTCGATGTTTTCATAAAATCCTGAGTGCATCGATGCATGGTATGTGCATAAATGCATGAAATGCATTCGATGTTCAATTTATTCCATGGTGCATCGATGCATGGATTAGTGTACCACTCTAAAAAAATTGATTTTAGGCTTGAATTTGGTTCAAAATACTTTGTGAAAATTGTTTCAAAAATATATTAAGTATAAAACATAATTTTACACATTTAGTAAGGTTTAAAAATTGATCTTGAAAGACTTGGAGTAATATTTGGATATTCGATTAATTAAATCGAATATTCTTAGAAAATCTTTTGTAAAATCTTAAAATTTATTTATACTTAATTTGTTACCCTTTTTGATATAACAAAACATTTGTGTAGTTTTAAGATTTGTTTAAGAAAATTATTTTTGAAATCATTGAAAAATTACTCCCTCCCCCTTACTATAACACTTTTCTCCCCCTTTTTGTTAAATCAAAAAGACTCTAAAACGTTATTAAACAAGGTTTGAAAAATATACGCCAATTGAGTTATTACTTTAACGTTTAAGCTGCTAAGATCACAATCAAAAGATAGATTAGCCATTAGTTTTCATAAACAATATTCATAAACATGTAATGGATAATTGGTCATATATGTCTAATGATGCAAAAATTAATAAACATTAAGCTCAAATTGAACGTTAAAACCAAACCAAATATAGATAATAAGCTTAAATATCCAAACATATAAATCATAAATCCAAACAAACGTCAAACTAAAGAAAACAATCCCAAAGCATTCAAAATGTTTTAACAATTAAAGTTCTAAGTTATTCCAAAATAAAACAAAGTCAACTCGTCCATAGAAGGATCGGGAGGAGGAGGAGGAAATCGTACTTGTATCTCAAGAGTAAGAGCATCCATACGTGCAAGCATCTCCCTTTGAAACTCCATCTGTCTAGCTTCCAAAGTGTCTAAGCGATGATTTATCGCTTCATGAGTAGCAGTCAAGTGGGATTCGATGGAAGCATACCGTAGATCAAATGTCTCCAAAAACTAACGAAAATATGGAGGCACTTGATCCTCTTGTGAAGCTTGTTCTGGTGCAGGTTCATTATCTGGTACGTGATCATTGATATCTTGCATAAGCTGTTGAAGTTTGAGATCATCGTCAGCAGCTGGAGCCGGAGGAGGAGGAGGAGCACGAGAGGAGCTAGGAACAACTCTTGAAGAACTCGCTCCTGGAGTTTGCTTACCGGGTCGAAAAACCCAAAGACCGGTTTCCTCGTCTTGTTTCCAATCCACTTTCTTCAATGAGGTAAGATTGATTTGATTTTGGAGAGGGATGTGATTATCGAGAGAGACGTTTAGACTAAGTTTGATAAAAAGGTTACTAAAAAGACATCAATAAACTAATGTTTCGACATGTTTTGAAGGAACAATGTTTATGATATCTACTAGTTGACTAAATATAATGTGGGGCAGATTTATTTTGTTCTTATTCTTGATACAGTGCATTCACCATAAATCCCTAGTACGAAGAGTGGAGTACCTACCTCCGTATAGTCTAAACCACCAAGAGATCATCAAATGAAGAAAACGATCGCGATGAGATCGTAGAGTACTAACACTAGAGTTTGGAACATAGGGATATTCCACAGTTTCATTCTCATTATATAACCCATCATCATCTAGCCCAAAATGGAAAGCTATTGTCTCGGGGTCAATATTAATATATTGGCCTAAAAGATATGATATAATTGATATAGTCCCACATTGAGTTTGGTTTTGAATGCATACCGCATTGGAGTAGAAAATACGGACTAATTGATGATAGACGATAGGTTTGAGGTGAAACATTTTATCAAACTTCCAAGTTTTAAGAATCGGATGGTATTCGAAGTCAATATCTATCATGGCTTGAAGAGAAGGAATACACTCTTCCCGGATTCTATAGGATTGGAAAGAATTTATGTTCCTAGAGTATAATTCTTCTCTACGACGTTCTGGCATATTAAAACAGGATCCTATAAGACTATTAGGTAGAGGATGAACGGGATTAGGAGGTCAGGCTGAATGACTCGATGAAGTCCTAGGACGTTTGGAGTTGGACATGGTTTAAGGAATCAGAATAAGGAAAGAAACCTGTAATTTGAAACACATGTATGCACAATAATCAATCCCAAAACTCAATTGAGTCCTCAATAATTCAAGGTTCTCTAAACCAAATCCTAATGGGCATGATTTTGAAAACTATTGAAAATATTATAATATATGTATAGTTTTCATGCAAACAATACAATTAAGTCAAAACATCAATAAATTTCGAAAATAACATTTTTTTTAATTTCGAAAATTCAGAAAAATCTTGAAAAATTGTTTGTTTTTGATGAAATTGATTATAAAATCTAATTTAGAATCATAATATAATCAAATCCCGATATAATGTTCATCCTAGAACTAATTAAAACGAGTTTTAAGAATAAAAATCAATAAAAGATAGGTTTTTAGAAAACAATACCTTAAAAATTTCGGATTGAGAGGAGTGTAGTGATGTTTTGCATGATTTGATGATAAAAGCAGGATATGGAGATGAAATATGAATGAATTCCGATAAAAAACAAAGGTTATGGAGCAATTTTTGATAGAGAGGAGAGGAAGAGGAACGACGACAGTTTGAGAGAGTTTAAGAGAGTATGAGAAAATAAAGATAAAATAGGGTTTTTAACCAAAAACCCGACGGATGCATCGATGCATGTCCTTGTATATCGATGCACATTTAAGGAGTGCATCGGTGCACCTTCATGGTGTATCGATGCACATTCAAGGATACATCAATGCACTGTTATGTGTATCGATGTATTAAGCACAAAAATGTCAAAAATCTTTTTTAAACACTCAAAATGCTAAATTAATTGGCTTTAGTGGTATTGGCAACTCATATAATGAAAATTAATCATGTTCAATCAATCAAATTAATCCTTAAACTACATTTCAACATAAAGTTAATTTTCACCAAAGAACATAAACTCCCCCTAACTATTAGCAAAGAATGCAATAAAAAATTATTATTATAAGCATTTTTCATTTATTCTTTAAAATTCTAAAATTATTTTAAACACTAAGTGAAGATAGGTCAGTTAAACCTAATTCTCTCCTAAGTGTCCAAAATCTTTCTTTGTCTAAAGGTTTTGTAAAGATATCCGCTAATTGGTGCAAAGTATCAACAAATTCTAGAACTGCATCTTCCTTAGCGACATGGTCTCTAATGAAGTGATGTCTTATTTCAATGTGCTTAGTTCTAGAGTGTTGGATGGGATTTTTAGTGAGACAAATAGAACTAGTATTGTCACACTTGATAGGAATGGTACCTACTTCAATTCCATAATAAAAAAGTTGTTGTTTCATCCATAAAACTTGTGCACAACAACTACTAGCTAAAATGTATTCTGCTTCAGTGGTAGATAATGTTACACAACTTTGTTTCTTTGAAACCAAGAAATCAACATATTTCCAAGGAATTGTCAAGTACCGGAGGTGCTTTTCCTATCTAATTTGCAACCTCCATAATCTGCATCAGAAGGCATGCAAGCTAAAGGTAGAGTCTCTAGGATACCAAAGTCCTAAACTAGGAGTGTCCTTAAGGTATCTAAAGATTCTCTTAACAACTAGTAAATGTGATTCCTTAGGGCATGATTGAAATCTAGGACATAAGCAAACACTAAACATAATGTTCGGTCTACTTGCAGTTAGATAAAGCAAAGAACCAATAATTGACCTATATAATTTAACATCCACACATTTACCTCCTTCATCTATGTCAACCTTTGTTGATGAGCTCATTGGAGTGTCATGAGGTTTCCCATTTTCCAGTTCAAATTTCTTGAGCATATCTTTGACGTACTTAGCTTGATTGATGAAGATACCATATTTTCTTTGCTTGATTTGGAGTCCCAAGAAAAATGAGAGCTCCCCCATCATGCTAATCTCGAATTCACTTTGCATTAGCTTAGAAAATTCTTAGAAAAGAACCTCATTAGTAGAACCAAATATTATATCATCAATATAAATTTGAATTACTAATAAATCTTTACTTTTATGCTTTAAAAACAATGTAGTATCAACCTTCCCTTTGGAAAAACCTTTTTCAATTAAAAAGTTTGACAATCTTTCATACCAGGCTCTAGGAGCTTGTTTTAAGCCATAAATCACTTTTGTTAATTTAAGAACATGATTTGGAAATTTTAAATCTTCAAAACCAGGAGGTTGTTCCACATACACTTCTTCCTTTATAAAACCATTTAAAAATGCACTTTTAACATCCATTTGATATAATTTAAATTCATGAAAACATGCAAATGCTAATAACATTCTAATTGCTTCCATTCTAGCTACGGGAGCGTATGTTTCATCATAGTCTATGCCCTCTTCTTGAGTATACCCTTGAGCAACAAGTCTAGCCTTGTTTCTCACTATGTTACCACTCTTATCAAGCTTATTTCTAAATATTCATCTAGTACCTACAGTATATTTATTACTAGGCCTTTTAACTAATGTCCATACTTTACTCCTCTCAAATTGATTTAACTCTTCTTGTATAGCCATAATCCAATGTTCATCATTTAATGCTTCTTTAATATTCTTAGGCTCTATGCATGAGATAAATACAACATAATTACAAATATTTCTAAGAGAGGATCGAGTTGTTACCCCTTTGGATGAATCACCTATAATTTCACCATCCTTGACATAGTTGTACTCTCTTAGGTAAGATATTTCCCTTTCTTCAATGGTTGGATTCTCGAGAGGATCATGAGTTTCCTCATCTTTTGTTTCTTCCTTTGATGATAGTTCTCCAACGTCATGTCTAACATCATTTGTATTTATAACACTTATATCATCATTCAAAAAAGAATCATTCATCGGAAGGAGATTATCATCGAAAACAACATGTATAGACTCTTCTACAACTAAAGTTCTTTTATTAAATACTCGATAAGTTTTAGAATTTAAGGAATAACCCAGAAAAATTCCTTCATCACTTTTAGCATCAAATTTGCCAAGATTGTCTTTACCGTTGTTTAAAACAAAACATTTACATCCAAAAGGATGAAAGTAGCTAATGTTAGGCTTTTTATTTTTAAAAAGTTCATATGGAATTTTCTTCAAAATAGGCCTAATCATTACTCGATTAATAATATAACAAGCGGTATTTGTGGTTTCTGCCCAAAAATATTTTGGCAAATTATTTTCACAAAGCATGGTTCTAGTCATTTCTTCTAAAGTTTGATTTTTCCTCTCAACAACTCCATTTTGTTGAGGGGTTCTAGGTGCTGAAAAATTATTGCTAATACCATTAGAATTACAAAATTCAGTAAATTCAATATTTTCAAATTCAGTTCCATGATCACTCCTAACACTAGTTATAGAGTAACCTTTTTCATTTTGGATTACTTTTGAAAACGTGATGAATTTTTCTAATGCTTCATCTTTAGTACTTAAGAATAGAACCCAAGTATATCTAGAATAGTCATCTACCAAGACAAATGCATATTGTTTTCCACCCAATATAGTAGTTCTAGATGACCCAAAAAGATCTAAATGGATCAATTGTAATACTATACTAGTTGATACATCATTAATGGATTTAAAAGAAACTCTCTTTTGTTTTCCTTTAGCACAAACATCACAGATTTTATCATTATCAAATTTTAGTTTAGGTAACCCTCGAACTAAATCTCCTTGAATTAGCCATTGCAAAGCACTCATACTAGCATGTCCTAGTCTCCCATGCCATAACCAACTATCATGCTCATCCTTAGCAACTAGGCACAAATTAGTCATATCAATAGAGTCTAAATGCACCATGTAAATTTTTCCTATTCTATGACCAACAAGCATAATCCGATTAGATGCAATGTCAATAACTTTGCAACCATTAGTTTCAAACATGACATTGAATCCCTTATCGCATAATTGACTAATACTATAAAGATTATGCTTTAATCCATTCACATATAAAACATTTTTAATTTGTATGGAAGAGGTATTACCTATTGTACCTATACCTTCAATGTGACCTTTAGAATTATCACCAAAAGTCACTTCTCCTCCATTTTTGGCGTTAAGCTCTATGAACCGGTTTTTGTCCCCGGTCATGTGTCTTGAGCATCCACTATCAAGGTACCATGAGTTTGAATTTGTTTCCCGTGCCTTGTAGTAATGCTCCTTTTCATACAAACATAGATTAATTTCTAATTTTTGGTACCCAAATTCTTTTGGGTCTAAATTCATTAGTTTCCAAAATCCTAGTCCCGTTAGGTATCCATTTGTGTAGGATATCCTTATCTTTAGTAGTAATGAGTTCTTTAAGAACCCACATACTTCTAACGATTTTTCCATTTGAGGTTCTTCGGGGACCTCTATGATTGTAGTTTCTAAAACCTTTTCTAACAAAGTTGGATTTTAAATTTTCACCTTTTTCAAATCTTTTTGTTCCAACTTTATCAAAAGAAGTTTTAAGATCATCAATTTCTTTTTTATGATCATCATGAACTTTTGAAAGTAAGTTATACAAATCAGTATTTTTCTTTTCAAAATTATTAATTTTGATTTGCAAATCTTTAATCTTACTTTCAAGCTCATTGTTGGTTTTGTACATAAGACTATTTTTATTTTTCAATTTTGAAACATCATTTTTATATTTTGAAAATAGAGTCTTATAATCCGAAGCCAAGCCATTATAATCCTCTAATAACTCATCATAAGATAATTCATCTGAATCAAATGAGTTAGAGGTTACCTGAGAGTTTTCCCCAATAGCCATCAAACACAAGTTGGTTACTTCTTGTTCCTCTTCATCGGAACCTTCTTCATCGTTCCATGTAGCTACACGAGCCTTGTGTTTCTTCTTGGATTGACTCTTGTTCTTCAATTGAGGGCAATCGTATTTGATATGCCCCAACTTTTTGCATTCGTAGCAAATGATTGGGTTTTTCTCCTTCGATTCAGTTTTGAAGCCTTTATTGCGTTTGAATTTTCTTCCTCGGTTGGGCCTCATTAATTTTCTGAATTGTTTGGAAAATAATGCCGTTTCCTCGTCATCGTCATCTTCATCCGAATCACTCTCATCTTTTATGGATTTGAGAACAACTCCAACGTTCTTTTTCTTCTCCTTTTTCTTTGGTGTCTCGTCAATCTTATCGAGGTCCACCTCATCTTCAAGCATCATTTCATGAGTGAGGAGTGAATCGATTAGTTTTTCAAGAGTTAAGGACTTTAGGTTCTTAGCCTCGATGATTGTCGTCTTCTTTAATTACCATGATTTTGGAAGGGAGTAAACTAACTTCCTCACAAGCTTTTCATTTGGAATGATCTCTCTATATGATTTGAGACCATTGAAAATCGTTGAAAATCTATCTGTCATAGTTTTGATATCTTCATTTGGTTTCATCCAGAAATTTTCATAGTTATGCGTTAGAAGACTAATTTTAGATTCTTTTACCTCGTCTGTGCCTTCATGAGTAACTTGTAGTTTATCCCATATCTCCTTGGTGGTTGTACATGATGAAACTCTTCCGTATTCATCCGGTCCAAGTGCACAAAATATGATACGGATGGCTTTGGAGTTGAGTTGGAACATTCTAGTCTCTCCTTCACGATACATTCGTGGATGAGTAAGAGGTTTAATGTATCTATCTTTTATGATGTTCCATGCTCTCATATCACTTTCTTGAATGAAATACATCATTCTATTATTCCAATAAGCGTAGTTATCTCCATTGAAGAAAGGTGACTTGTTGACAGGCATTGAATCGAGAACGAAATCAGAGTTTGAAGCGACGACCATTGATGACTTGAATATCGATGTAACTCTTCCTGAATAGACTCAAGAGGTGATTAAACCTTCAAATGAGTGAGACTCTAATACCAATTATTGAGTTAATCGATCGATGGAATCGGCCAAGAGGGGTTAAATTGGCAATAAAAAATTTTGTGGAAGCTTTTACATAAAATAAAAAATATTTGCACATCGATTTAGAGTGGTTCGACTTTCTCAACCAAAGTCTACGTCCACTACCTTAGCTATCCACACTAAGGATTTTCCAAAAATTCACTAATTTGTCTTTCTTTTGAGGATAAAGAGTAACCTTACAAATCCCTCAAGAATTATACCCCAAATTCTTGAGAACACTCTCTCCCAAAGAGAACAATACAAATTTTGCAAACTCACAAGAAAATCCTCACAAGGAAAGATGTTTGCACAATTCTACAACAAAGAAAGAACACTTCAAGAATAATACAATTAAGTACAATAAGTGTTCTTGAAAGCAAAAATGAATATTGAATGGAATAGGCTTGAAAATGCTCAAGCTTGAGGTTTGATGCTTTCTCTTTGATTCTCTCTTGTTTGTTGTTTCTTGTTTTTGATCAATGGCTTCTAAGCCTGTTTAAATACTCCTTCAATTGATTCTAAACGTTGGGGATGATTAGTGGAGTCAATAGAGCCGTTTAAGTGTGAAAACAATAAATAAAATCACCTTGGGAGAGTCAGTGCATCGATACATACCCAAGGTGCATCGGTGCATCAAGTGTAAAATTCAAATATTTTGACTGTTGGACCCTTAGTGCATCGGTGCACTAAGAGTGCATCGATGCATAAAATGCATTCGATGTTTCAAAATAGCCTGAGTGCATCGATGCATGGCTGGTGCATCGATGCATCAAATGCATTCGATGTGTTCATAAAACCCTGAGTGCATCGATGCATGGTATGTGCATAAATGCATGAAATGCATTCGATGTTCAATTTATTCCATGGTGCATCGATGCATGGGTTGGTGCATCGATGCATAGGTTGGTGCATCGATGCATGGGTTGGTGCATCGGTACATCACTCTAAAAAATTGATTTTAGGCTTGATTTTGGTTCAAAATACTTTGTGAAAATTGTTTCAAAAATATATTAAGTATAAAACACAATTTTACACATTTAGTAAGGTTTAAAAATTGATCTTGAAAGACTTGGAGTAATATTTGGATATTCGAGTAATTAAATCGAATATTCTTAGAAAATCTTTTGTAAAATCTTAAAATTCATTTATACTTAATTTATTATATCGAAACATCAAAATGTTTTCAATAGTTCATCATGCCAAGGCCTTAGAGAGGGTGTTAGGGAGAGGAGCTGTAGTTGCGAGTGCTACTTCCGGGCAAGTTAGGGGAACTATAGAATCGTCAGGACTATCACATCCATCAAAGAGAGCGTGAGATTCTTAGGGTTATTGGAGAGCTTCACAGGGTCAGTCTAGCATACCAACTTATTAGGCGAGAAGAAGAGGTGGTAGATTTGATCAGTGCGTGAGACCTTTGGTCACTACCTCAGTAATGAGATCAAGAGGTTCGTCGAGGGCACAGTGTCAGCCTGTCTGTTCAGTTTATGGCCGGAAGCTTGCAGGGGCATGCCGTTATGGGTCTTGAGGTTTCTATAGATATGGTTATTTGGATCATTTTATCAGAGAGTGCCTAGAGGTTAAAGATGTGGTACCAGCTTCGACCCATCAGTTCAAAGGAGAAAAAGTTTTCATAAGGGTGGTAGCTTAGTGTCTGATCAGACTGGTAGAGGTGCGGACTGATCTAAGACTAGAGCAGAGCCCATAGTTGCTACTCGTTAGTATACAGTTCTAGCCCATAAGTATTATGATATCATCGACGCCATCTTAGGTACTTTTACAGTGTTTTCTCTTTCAATTACTGTGTTGATCGACTCAGGATCCAACCATTCATATATCTGTTACGATTTAGTTCAAGAAAGGAGTGTCATAACCTAGAAATTTAAGATAGGGTTTAAAGTATCTAGCTCTTTATGATTAGATGTCCTAGTGGACAAGGTCCACTGTAGATGCCCTGATGAAATTCAAGGTGAATCCTTCCCCGCCGACCTTATAGAGCTATCTTTTAGAGAGTTTGATCTAATTTTAGGCATGAATTGGTTGTCTGAGTATGATGCAAGCTTGAGGGCAAGATTTGATGGCTTAAAATCAGAAAAGATGATGGAATGTAGATTTTGATGTTTGGCAAAAAACCCACGTACGCAAGGTTTGTATTATCTTTTAAAGCTCAAAGAATATTAAAATCAAGGTTGTGAAGCCTTATTGGCTCATGTAATCGATACCAGATTAGCAGTTCCATGGATTGAGGATATTTGAATAGTCAAAGACTTTTTAGTCATTTTTTCGGAAGAGTTAACAGGGTTACCACTAGATCGAGAGTTAGAGTTTAGCACTAAGGTAATGCCAGGATCCGCTCCGGTGTCCATTGCTCCCTATCGCATGGCACCAATAGAATTAAAAGAGTTGACCATTAAGAATTGTTATCTCTTACCCAGAATCGATAACCTCTTTGACTAGCTCAAGGGTACATATGTCTTCTCCAATATCGACTTGAGATTTGGATATTGTCAGTTAAAGGACAAGGAAGCATATATAGTAAAGACAATGTTCAAGACAATATACATTCACTATGAGTTGCTGGTAATGCCGTTTAGACTCACCAACGCCCCGGTGACATTCATGGATCTCATGAACCAAGTTTTCCACCTGTATTTGAATCAGTTCTTGGTGGTTTTCATAGACGATATTCTGGTGTATTCGCGATAAGAGGATGAACACGACCGATACCTCCTCATAGTTCTTTAGACCCTTCGAGACCGTTAGTTGTTCGCTAAGTTTGGAAAGTGAGAGTTTTGGTTGTCTGAGATTTTATTTTTGGGGTATGTAGTAGCAACGGATGGTATCCTTGTTGACCCTTAGAAAGTTTAAGCAATTCTTGAGTGAGAGCCACCCAAGAACATAACCGAAGTACTCAATTTCTTAGGTCTCGTGGGCTATTATCATCGATTCGTAAAGGGTTTTTTGATGATAGCCACCTCAATGACAAAGTTGTTTCAGAAAGGTGTACCATTTGTGTGGGGTGAAAAACAAAATATAAGTTTGACCAATTGAAAACCCTGTTGACCCAAGCCTAGTCTTAACCCAGCATGAGTCGGGAAAGGAGTTTATCGTATCTAGCAATGCTTCGTTAAACGGTATGGGATGTGTTTTGATGTAAGATAGAAAGATAGTAGCATATGCATCTCATCAGCTCAAGCCTCACGAGCAAAATTACCCCCACCAACGATTTAGAGCTTGCAGTGATTGTTTTCGCGCTCAAGATTTGAAGGCATTACGTATTTGGGGAGAAATGCCATATCTTTACAGATCACAAAAGTTTAAAGTATTTTCTTACCCAGAATGAACTAAATTTGAGGCAATATAAGTGGGTGGAATTGCTTAAGGATTGTGAATGTGTTATCGATTATCACCCTAGAAAAGCGAACATTGTGGCTGATGCATTGAGCTGAAAGTCAATGTTAGAGCTTAGAGCCTTATTTGAGTACATGAGTATATATAAAGATGGAGGCTTATTATTCGAGTTAATGGGTGAAGTCATAAGACTTCAAAGTTCTCATAGTCGCATAAGAGCTCGGTGAAACAAGTTAACCGAGGTGATGCCCCAGGGTTCGAAGTGTGAGATAGTAATGTATTGTATTTTAGAGGTTGGTTATGTTTGCCTGATGTTGAGCAGTTGTGTATCAAGATTCTTCATGAAGCCCATTGTAGTCAATTATCTACCCATCATGGTAGCAATAAGATATACCAAGAGCTTCGACCGTTGTACTTTTGGCCGGGTATAAAAAGAGAGGTTTATGAGTTTGTAGCAAAATGTTTGGTGTGCCAACAGGTTAAGCAGAACATCAGGTTCCCTCATGGTTACTCCAGCCAATTCAGATATTGTATTAGAAATGAGACCGAGTAACTATAGAGTTTGTGATGGGATTACTTATACGAGACGCAAGCATGATGTTGTGTGTGTGGGTGATAGTAGATCGATTGACCAAGTTTGCTCACTTTATTCCGATTAGAATGGACTTTACCTTAGAGAGGCTAGCACAACTCTATATTCGTGAGATAGTGAGGTTACATGGAGTCTCGACTTTGATCATATTAGATAGAGACCTTAGATTCACTTCTCAGTTTTGGGAAGCTCTTCATAGTTCCCTAGGTACCAATCTTCATTTTAGCACCGCGTTTCACCCTCAGACAGTCAGTCAGTCAGAGCTTGTAATCCAAATTATAGAGAACATGATTAGGTTCATTGTTATGGATCTTTAAGGTAGTTGGGAAGATCACCTATCGTTTGTGGAGTTTGTGTACAATAATAGCTGCCAGTCGAGCATCCGGATGGCCCCGTACGAAGCCCTGTATGGGCACAAGTGTATAACTCCCTTATGTTGGATTGAGTTTAGTGAAGGGAAAATTATAGGACCTGATCTGATCAAGGAAACTGAAGAAAATGTCAGGCTGATTCAGAGTAGACTTAGGGAGGCTTCAGATAGGCAGAGATCGTATGCAGATTTGAAACGTAAGGAAATCGAGTTTGAAGTAGGAGACAAGGTATTCTTTAAGGTGTCCCCGTGGAAAAAAGATACTTTGGTTTAGAAGCAAAGGAAAGTTGACTCCATGTTACATCGGTCCCTACGAGGTGCTCGAGAGAATAGGACATGTAGCTTATCGTTTAGCCTTACCACCAGAGTTGGAGCATATTCATAATGTGTTCCATGTATCCATGCTCTGAATATATCGTTCCGACCCATCGCATGTCCTATCTTTAGAACAAGTCAAGTTAAGCACTGACATGTCTTATAAGGAGGAGCCAATCATAATTCTAGTCAAGAAAGTAAGAGAGCTGAGAAATAAAAAGATCTCTTTAGTAAAAGTACTTTGGAGGAATCATGGGGTTGATGAAGCTACTTGAGAAATAGAGAAAGATATGAAGCTTTAGTATCCACATCTTTTCTATCCAGTTAAATTTCATAGACGAAATTTCTTATTTTGAGGGGAGAACTGTAACATCCTGAATCCCGGAATAGTAGTTCGAGTCAACCCGAAGCCCAAAGTTGAGCTATTGGACCTTATATTATAATTGGACCAAGTTTATTGTTTGTGGGCTTGAGTTAGGCCTAAGAAAGTTGTTGTTTGGGTATGAGTAAATCATGAAAATAAAAGTAAAGGGAGTAAAAGTGTAGTTAACCCATAGTCATTTTGGAAGCTGAAAATCCCTCATTATTTTATGTTTTCAACATGAATCGACCCCCTTAAACAACTCACCAAACAATCTTCCTATCTTCTCATCTTTCTCTCTTTTTCTATCTTCTTTAAGTAAGAATCTCAAAGGAATTCAAGCCTAGTTAGACCCATCCAAGGTAAGATTATTAAACCTCATCCTCTTGGCTTCAATTTGAGATCACTTTCACTAGTTTTTATTCATAGAGACAAAAAAGAATTTTGAGAGATTTGTGAGAATCTTTTAATTCTATCTATATTTTGAGTTATAGAGAGTTATTTAGAATTTATCCAACCTCGAGATGGATTAGTAATTCAATTTTCTCACATTTTTAGTGAAGGGAGTAGGAGAAAGCTCAAGAGATAAAAGAAAAGTTGAACCTTGGTTGATTGATGAGAGTTCTAGCCATTAAAAGAACAATGTAACACCTTTAAAACTCTTCTATACACTTAGTGAGTCATTAAAAGTTCAAGATAGTTTAAATGTTTGAGTTGAGCATGATAAGCATTTTCATGGTGAAATTCTTGTTTTAGAGTTATTAATTTATTTAAAGCCTCTATTATGATCCTTATTTATCTAATAAAACTTTAAGCATGTTTGGGGACCTCTCTAAGGTCTTTGGGATTGAAAAATAGAGTTTTTCATACTTGTTTTATGATTTCTATAGGTAGAGTATTGATACTATAAAGATAGTATCGAAACTCTTTCAAGAGTATCTAAACTTTGGGTCATAGTTTCGAAACTCCCAGAAAGTTTTGAAACTGGACATAACATAATGTTTAAAAGTATCAGTACTTATATAAAGTATCGAAACCTATTTAGGAATATCGAAACTCTTGGGCTAGTATCTATACTTTCAGTCTGTTTTGGGCAAAAATGTTAGTTTTTAAGGGAATTAGACTCGAGGTACCCCAACACTTCATTTTATCATCAAATAAGACTACAAGTGAGAATATTTATGATATTAATATTACACTTAGAAACAATATCAGTTAGGATGACATAAAAATAGCCTTGGATGATGCTCGGGAAACGATCAGGACACCCAAGTTCCTTTAGAAAATGCTAGCAATATAGAAAGTATAGATTCAGTCTGGATATATCATTAGAAAGTGCGCAAGACATTTAAAGCTAACTAGCTTGGGCGCAAGGTCCGACACTCAAGGAGTGGGCTAGTCGGGGGGTTGACCGATGCATAGATTTTGGGCAACCAACCTCAGTAGACTAGAGAGGTGTGTGAGCTCCAAGATGCAGAACCCTCAGTCGTACCATGATGTCTACCATAGAGTAGAGAGTGCAGTATACTCATATACTCACTATTGTAATTATCAGTTAGCTTGAGCATGACATGAACACTTTTAGTATGTCTTAGTTGTTAGTGTGGCACTGGGCAGTTATCTTAGTGTTTGAAATTAGTTTCCTTATGCAAGTTAGTCGAGGAGCAATCTGAGGACTTTTTGACAGCAATGATCTAGACCCAAATAGTGCAAAGTACATCTCGAGTTCATCTTTAGAGGGCATGTATAATTGTAAACCCCAGTTTGTATATTTTTGTATGAGTCATAAGTCATTTTAAACTATGGTCTGTATGATTTAAATATTATTTTTGTAGCTCCTAATGTAAACAATTTTATGTAAATTGTATTTGATTTATTTTAGCATGAGGGGTTACAAATGGTCATTTTTAAAACATAAAAATTTAGAAGAAAAAATTGGTTAACCAATCCGGTCGTTTCATATGGCATTGTGATCGATCAATTGTGTTTCGTACTGGTTTAGGGTGTTACAGTCCAAAATCCACTCGAATTCATTATGATATGGATATTCGAGAGATGTCCAAAGAAAACAAAAGATGTGGGCATTGTAGAAACCTAGGCCACAATAGGAAAAAATGTTCATATCTTTTATCATCACGTAACTGTTGATGATGTGACAATATAATTGTTGTTTATGAAGCCTCAATTTGTGTTATTTCATTTCGTTTACTTTTGATTAATGTGCTACTCAAGTGAAAATTAAATAAAAACATTACAAACTAAATAATAAAATAATAAAAACAATTAAATACAAACGTTAAATACAAACGTTACAATTTAAACAATTAAATAATAAAAATATTAAGAAATAAAATAAATAAAAATGTCCATGATTAAATAAAAACATTAAGAAATAAAATAAATAAAAAGTCCATAAGTAAATAAAAACATTAAGAAACAAAATAAATAAAAATAAGTCTATCGATGTTTGCGTATTGAATGTGTTCCACAGGGTGGTGGTTGTCTATTTTGATGAGGATTTCTTTTATAAGTTGCTCTTCCTCCTCACTTTCATCATCATCAGCAGCAGCAGCGACAGTAGCAGTAGCAACTACATTTTGTTGATGAGAGACGAATGACGATGTAACACCTCTATAGAATAACACACTCATCTACCGAAAGCCCCAAATGTATAGAAACATCCTCCAACGTAATAGTACACTCCCCACACGGAAGATGGAATGTATGTGTCTCTGGTCTCCATCTCTCAATCAGTTTAGAAATAAGGTTGAATTCAAAGTTACAATGCCCTTCATATTTCGTTATCATCGAATCCAGCCGCGGCTAAATACGACCATACATGACTCGATATCTCTAACTTAACGTTACAAATAAATGGATCTAATATACGACCATTCACCTAATTAAATAAATATTATACAAATTAAAATATAAATTAATACTAAAAAATATCTAAATAAAACATTCATAATAAATAAAATAACATAATTTAAAATTATTACCGTATTAGAAAAATGACTTGAGATATAATTCTCATATAAACGTAACAAACCACCTGTCATTTTATAACTTCAAAAAATAATAAAAATTAGTACAATATAATATAATAAAATAATAAACTATTAAATGATTATAATATAATAAAAATTTAGCTTCTGAAAATGATAACTATACCTTCTTAAAACTTTATAGAACGATAGATAGAAGGAAGAAATATAAAATTTTCGTTTATGGTATTAATGTTGAAAGGAGGGATTTTTTTATAGGGGAGAGGGAGGGGAAGCGGGCAAATGATTGAGCTGTATTTATGGTGGACGGTTGGATTTAAATGAAAGGTGTGGATATTGCCATCTGAGATGGAATCCCACGAAGGCGAGCTTCATGATCTGCACCTTCCAACGTCAGACAAAACCTCGCGAAGGCGCGCCTCATGATCCGCACCTTTCCAGCATGGCGCCAGCTCAAAAAAAAATCTCGCGAAGACGCGCTTCATGATCCACGCTTTATTAGAAAGAGTGTTAGATCAGTAATATTTAAAGAAAGGGTATCAGATAGGTAATATTTCATTGTTAGGATATTTTTGAGTAAAAACACCTTGAATTTATAACAATTGTGGAGACTGTACAGGCACCATGTCATCAGGTCCAAGGAAATAAAACCATTCAAGTCAATTATTATAATATATTTCACAACATAAATTATTAAATACTTAAAATTTAAGTTTGTGGAACAGAAAAATAAAAGTTTAAATTTAAATATTATGTTATGGGCTTCTCTTCCAAAAAGAAAAAAAGAAAAAGAAGAATATAGGCGTTATCTTTATTCTTTGATTTTCGTATTTATTATGGACAGTATTTTGGTATTATGTTTAATTTTAAGGTTTATTTGTCAAATTGACGCCTAAAATATTTAAATATGACCTGATTTTCATTTTAGCCTTTAATTTTTTTTGCCCTTCCGATTTTTAAGTTTCATCTTGATTAATCTGGATCGACCTGATTCACACACCTAGCTTTGGATGAGTCTCCCAACACGATTTTTTTATATACATAAAGACTCGAACTCAAAACCTCCTTAAACAATCACTTACTACTTAAAATCAACCCAATTGATCAAACGTGACTTTTGAGGTTTCGTTTCATTTCGTCGACAACTTTCTAAGCAAAGTATATGTCTTAAGATTCACAGTCTCTTCTTAAAATTTACCTGGTGTAATATTTTACCCAAATAGCATCTAGCAAGTATAACCGATAAATTAGTAAAATAATATCATTAATTTTTTTTATTAAAATAACATCTAAAAAATTTTATTTCTCTTAGTGACTCTCATTTATGTCACATAAGATATACGCCAACATGGTAACACCTTTTGACATGTCACATGGATTGTTTCTCCAACCAAACTCTAATATCATTTTTGATCTACACATAAGCAGAAGGAGCTTACTCAAGAAACCAACTTTCAAAATACTCTACCACATAGATGCATCTTTAACCTATGTGACATAAATAAATACTATTTTAAGAATTAAAGATTTTTTGATGCTATTTTTCATAAAAAAGAAATTAAAAATTTTAATATTTTATTTTATTCATTAATTTCATAAAACATGATTAATTTAAATAATTTCAAAATAAGAAGCTCAAAATTAATCAAAGTTATAAGATTTGAAATTGGTTATTCAAGCTTGATTAAATTTTATTTTAAAGTTCAAATTTATAAAAAAAAATAAAAAATAAAAAAATGAATTCAATCTATTATTAAACTAAATAAATTTATTTATAATAAAAACTAAAGCATGCAAGTAATTGGATAGATATATGAATTAATCCATCTGACGATTATGGTGCACATCCTTTCGTCAAATGATGACACGTAATTCGATAAATATAACGGCGCACGATCAATAGAATACAACTCATAATAATATAGCGTCAGTTCAATATAATTCTGCAACATAAGTGCTAATAATTTTATGATATTTTAATTATATTCGAAACATTATTAAGACAATTAAGATTCGTTTTACACATTTCTTTTTATTGAAACTTATCATTCCGACGTGATAAACTCTAAAAAAATATTATATTTTATTTCAATGTGATAAATTTATCATATATTATAACATTTACCGTAAATCTCAAATTAATTTTAGATGTCCTAATGTGTGCTAATTTTTTTTACTCACATGGTCTATTGGGCCAATTTTACCAAGCATTCGGTGGAAAGCCCAAAATTCTCCAACACAACCCACTTACTATTACTTGGCTTTATTACCATTCAAGGACTCTCAATTCTCTTTATTTATATTTTTGCAAGCAATTCAATTAAACACCTTGCCCATCATCAATTCAGTACCCAACAGTTAATTCTCAAAAAACCTAATAAGTTCATTAATGGATCTGAATTAAAAAGGTCTAAATCCGAATAATTTAAAAAATAAAAGAATTATATTCATTTTTTAATCGTCAATGTAAAATAAATTTTAAATACTAAACATTGAGATTTCATAATCATACTTTCTTAGTTTGTAAGATAACTTTATATATTTTTCCATTTTAACTTCTGCGATAACACCTCAATGTGAATTTCTTAACTTTCATCTAAAACAGATGATTTAATTACTGAACACTGATACATAAAATATTTCGGACAATTATAACCCTCGAATAAAAAAATGAAGAATAAAATCTTCTACCCTTATTCAATATTTTCTTTACACGTGTATTAATTTTAAACTAATAAAATAAAGGGTAAATTAACTAATCATCACTAAACTTTATTATATATCTTATTTCACTCACTGTACTTTAATTCTGTTCAATTTCTTCACTGAATTTAACATAATTAGCTTTTTTGGTCGCTCCGCCGTTAAATATTTAACTGTGTTATAAATGAGTTGCTATATAGATTTAAAAAGATATCGTTTTGATGAAAATCTTATTTTTCTAAAACGGAGTCGTTTTAACGCCATTAAATATTCAATGACTGAGTGACAAAGAATGATATTATGTTAAATTATGTGAGAAAATTGAATGAATTAAAGTACAGTGAGTGAAATAAGGGATGAAATTTGTAATTTACCCTAAGAGAAAAAAAATTAAAAATGGATTAACGGTGCATTTTTAATTCTAAATATGTAGCCATAAAGACCCATGAGTATCCCACGTTAGAAATTTGGTAAGAATTTAAAACAAGAGCATCAGCAATTAGGCAAGCTAACCTAATCAAATCCAATTAAAAATGATATGTTGTCAGAGGTAAATTTATTTATTTAATGTCACTAAAATATGTTTTTTTATTCAATTTAGTATACAAATATTATACACTTCTAATTTAAATTTAACATTTTTTTATATGTACTCGATTGAGTACTGTGTATACACAAATTAAAGAAATTTACAATCTAAAAAGTTATAAAATTGTAATTTTTAAAAATATTTTTACTGTTTTAAAAATAAATTTTTCACATTTTTTACAAATTCTCTGATTTTTTTAACTTATTATTTTGAAGAATTATAAAAGTATCAAAATAAAATTTTAGTTACATTGGGAGATCAAATGAGATATTGTTTATCAATTTTAATGTGTTATGTCGTCTAGATTACGATAGTAAAGGCATGGTGTTCATTTTGCATAAAGTTTAGTGATTATTTTATAATTTATAATAATTTAATATCTAAAAATGGTATTTTAGATAATTTATTGACCTTTGTAAAAGTTTATACAGTTAAGTGGCCAAACTGTTCGACACGACAAAAACCAAGATAAAAAAGGAAGTAGCTGGTAGGATTGAAGAAAGTCGATCAGAATCGAAGAAATGGAGTTCCCTTTCGGTCACAATCATCACCATAGGAACGATGATGAAGACAACCGAGAAAGGCCACCACCGCCGCATCTCCATCGCCATGAGTTTCCTCCGCCGTCTCACCACTACCCGCCACCACCAAACTACCAGCAACCACCCGCTTTTGACGGACCATTTCCCCCGACGCCATATCCACCAACGCCATATCCACCGGCACCACCATACTTCCAGCAGCCTGCCTTTGACGGACCAGCACCACCAAACTTTCAGCAACCGGGCTTTCCGTCGCCCCCTCCGCACCAACCACCAACCCATGGAACTCATGTCCACCACCGGCCTGAACATAGTTCATTGAACTACTCTTCACCACCATCTGTTACACATGCTGCCCATGAAAGTGGCCATGGAAGGATTGGTCATCATCATCCTTCTGGATCTCATTTGCCATCTGAATTCCACAACAAACCTACTTTTAAAGTCTATTGCAAAGCTGATCCTAATTATCATCTTACGATCAGAGATGGTAAAGTTATTCTTGCTCCATCTGATCCCTCTGATGAATTCCAGGTACTGTATCAGCAGATCCACGATTTTCTTTAACTTACTTTTTGGGGATTAATCTACAAAATTATCAACTTGGTTTTTTTATTTTTGCAAGTTTTCTCAATATTGTGTATTTCTAAGCCGTATGACTTTATTAAACTCATTAATTGACGACCCAAAAGCCCCTTTTACTGTTGTAACTCAAGATTAGGGCAAAACACATGATCTTATTTTGATCTGGATGTTGATTTTTGTGGTTGTTTTAGCACTGGTACAAAGATGAGAAATTCAGCACAAGGATTAAAGATGAAGTGGGTTTCCCCAGTTTTTCTCTGGTTAATAAAGCCACTGGTCAAGTCATTAAACACTCTATTGGAGCTTCTCATCCTGTAAGAATTCTTTATGGCATTCACTGCTTTGTTAGTTCCTTCTTATGTGGAAAATTGGGTTTCTGCTTTGTGTTTCGTTGTGCTTAAGAACTCTTACATTTCCTCCTTTTTCCTTTTAAGATATGATTTGAGTTTTGAGTTGTTTAACAGTTGATACGCTTTCAAATTACATCATGAGATTGATATGGCTTATTGGTTATGGAATAGCTCCATCTTCACTTCCTTTTATTAGGATTTAATTGGTTGGTTAGATACTGCAGAAATTAAACATAGGAACTATCCGAGTCACGATATTTTGTTGGTGTTGTCTGTTCTGCCAATTCAGTGGCATATTGTTATTGTAGTATTATGATAAGATTGTTACGATATCGGGGTAGTTTACCGGAGGCTGCTCGAAATATTCAAGTGCCTTATCACGGTCAAGAACAATTCTTGATAATTTTATACGTGTTCAGCTTTTCCACTGCTAAAATACCCCTCTTTTATCTGGTAAAACCAAATGCATGCATTTTCGATTCCTGCAGGCTGGAGTGCTGATAACTTCACCGACCCTTTCTTTCTTGATTCCTGCAGTGGAGAGAATTTGTTTGTTCATCTTTATGTTTTGTTTTATTTCAGATGGTCAAAACATAGAACCTTTTGAATTTATCAACTTTAAAGGTTTGCTTAAAAGGGGCTTTTCCTGCAGGTCCAACTGGTTCCTTACAAACCAGATCTTGATGAGTCTGTACTATGGAGCGAGAGCAAGGAAGTCCATGATGGCTACAGAGCTATAAGAATGATTAATAACATTCGCCTGAACATCGATGCTTTCCATGGAGATAAGAAATCTGGTGGCATCCACAGTGGTACTACTATTGTGTTGTGGGAATGGAACAAGGGAGATAACCAGATATGGAGGATTGCACCATACTGTAAGTTAATAATAGCAAAGTTTCTAACCATCCTTTTCCTTAATATGATGAACCCATGAATATGAGCCAAATGTTGACGATCTCTGTTACCATGTCCATTTTATGGTTCTTATATCTGGTGTGATAAATGCAGGAGGCTTGTAATAAGGTGCTGCACCTTATACATCGAACCTGTATCATGCATTCAGTCCATGCCTGTAGTCGATCTATGGCTTCGAAGAGTTCTATATATTATCTTCTTCGGGTTTTTGTTGTATGTTTCCATTCCATGTGTGTGAGAATCTTTATCGGTCTAGAGGCCTACTAAAACATTATACCAGTGTGTGCAAGAGAATAAAGAACATCTATTGCAGAAATGCTATGACTGCAAAATTTGCCTGGCAAATTTAAACAGAGCAGTTTCCTTATATCTAAGCTCAGTAGTCTTTTTAAAACTACTTGATTGAGTGCTATTATTACAATTTAGATATGAGCTTGCTGCCCGACTTTGGTACTTGATTATTTAAACAAAAATGAGAATTTGAGCTAAAATTGGGTGGGGTGCGCCAGGCCCGAACCATAGTGCAGCGCTTGGGCGACGCTAGAGGAACCCCAGTAGCTTGTGGTGGGTCCTCGCTCTAAAAAAATAAATTTAGGGTAAATCACATAAATGACCACTTAATTATGGGTCAGATTATTTTTAAATTTGTTATAATAATATCACTAAACTATTTAAATGAGTTCAAAATAGTTAACATTTAATGGATTTGTTTGCTTGGCAGATAAAAATGATATGATTAGGACGTGGGTTTTTGTAAAGTTATGTATTCGTGGCGTTGATATCATGCTTTGTTTTCTTTAAATTTGGTCATTACTTATATATGATTTGTTTCCTTGAATTTTCATTTAATCATGTTTGATCCTGATTTAGTTTTTAATTTGTCTAATGTCTTAATTTGGGCATTAACTTTAAAATCCTTTATTCTAGTCATGTATTAATTTGTAGATTAAATCCCTTAGATTTTTGAATTAATCAATTTGATCACCAAGATTAACTTTAATTTTGAATTTTAAGTTAGGTTATAATTTCAATTTAATTTAATAAATTTATTTCTCCTATCAAATTGTGATACATGTCATGTAACACCTCCAACCCGTACCCGATCCGGATTATTACATGTCACAATGTTATGATTATAATTTGAATATTAACTATAATATAAATATATTATCATTAATTATAATAATATAATATTATAATTTGATTATTAAATTATTTTTTAATAATTTCATATATATTATCATTAAAAAATAAATATGAAAAACAATAAATTTAGTTTAAAAATATTAAAATCTTAAATCAATTATAATTAACTATTAGATTTATTTTAGTTATTTAAGTGTTGTCATATTCTCAATTGGTATTTATTTCAATTATTACTTTTATTTTATTTAAGTGTGGTAACAAAAAAATAACTTACATCTAGACTAATTGAGAATATGACAACAAATAAAATAAAAGTGAGAACTTACATATAGACAATTAAAAACTAAATCAAGATCAAATTGGATTAAATGAAAATCCAAGGAAACCAATCATATACAAGTGACCAAAATGGATGAAAACAAAGCGGGTGCCAGCATCACGAATACATAAGTTTACAAGGACCTATGTCCTAATTAAACCAATATTTTTAACTACTACATAAACACTATTTTTAACCCATTTAAAGAGTTCGATAGTATTATTATCACAAATTTAAAAACAATAATCATTTTAAAGAGTTCGATAGTACTATTATCACAAATTTAAAAATAAGTCATTTTACGACCTGACCCACAATTAAACCCATAATTACCTGATCATTTACATAGTTTACCCATAAATTTAATATTATGCGAACCAATAGCCCACGCATCCGATATTACATAATTTACCTTTACCCATAAATTTAATACCATGTGGACTAATAGCCCGTGTATCAAATATTAAACTAATACAAATAGATACTACACTTAACCTTAGTTAAATGGCCGAAAAAGGTATGAATCTTTCCCTCCAACCTAGCTTCTTTTAAATGCTCCTTCTTAGTCTCCTCGCTTTATATTCTAAGGATGTGGGATTCCGCAATGTATTCAGAACCATCGTCGTTGACTGCTCCCGAAAACTAAAGGGTGAACACCATTGATTTAACAGGCAATTCATCGGGAGGGAGATAATCTTTTCTCCTTGTATCATCCCCACAAATCCCTGCCTTCCATTTATGGTTTCAGCATTTTTCTTCATGTCTATGTTGTGAAGAAAGTAACAGATACAAACACTAGAAAGAATTCTGTAACTTTGCTTTTAAGATTCAAACTTAACTACCAGTTTGCAGATTAAATATTTAAGAATGTTAAGTAAATCCTGAATGAGTAATTATAGATGGATGAAAAGCATGAATACTGAGATTATCTCTTCCAACTCAAGCGTCCTGTTTGTTTAAATTTGGAAGAATCTATGATACCTGTGTCGTAACCGTCTTGAGTGGGTCCGGAATCGACTTCCGACTTAATTTTGATGTGATAGAGTCGTTACCGATCATTTAAAAAAAATTAGGTTGACCGAACACCTCAATTTATCATCTTACCTGATCTGCGTTTTACTAGAAATATGTCGGGTTCGGGAGTCGGTTACAGCCAAGGAAGGGTTATCACCTTTGTACTGCCCTTTTGGTACTAATTTAATTTTCCGGTTGTCTTAATTGCAAAAATTTAAAATTTAAAAGTTCGATCCAAATTACTTACCTTTGACCAATCAAAATTGTCCTAAAAAACCAAATTAATGTTAAATAATAGAATAAAATAAAATGAAAACGAAAAACCAAATGAAAAATGAAAAAGTATTAATTAAAAAAATATTAAAGAAAATTAAATTGGAAATTTGAATTAATGATCAAATTGAAGTTAATGGAAGCTGTAAGGGAAAAATAAAAGTTAGGGTACTAATCTTACCTGATCTGCGTTTTACTAGAAATATGTCGGGTTCGGGAGTCGGTTACAGCCAAGGAAGGGTTATCACCTTTGTACTGCCCTTTTGGTACTAATTTAATTTTCCGGTTGTCTTAATTGCAAAATTTTAAAATTTAAAAGTTCGATCCAAATTACTTACCTTTGACCAATCAAAATTGTCCTAAAAAACCAAATTAATGTTAAATAATAGAATAAAATAAAATGAAAACGAAAAAACCAAAAATGAAAAATGAAAAAGTATTAAATTAAAAAAATATTAAAGAAGAATTAAATTGGAAAACATTTGAAATTAATGATCAAATTGAAGTTAATTGGAAGCTGTAAGGGAAAAATAAAAGTTAGGGTACTAATTTAGAGTAAACAAAGAAATAATAAAGTGGATTAAATTGAAATTCATGGACCAAATTGAAATCAGTGGCCAAAACGATTTACATATCAAAACAGCAGGGACGGCATGCATAATTTAAAATTTTGCTAATTGCAAAATGGTCCTCAATATATATATATATATATATATATATATATATATTTATGTAATATGTGTGTGTGCAAACCCCTTTTTATCTCATTTTCTCATTTTCCTCAAAATCACTCTCCCCTTCTCTCTCAAACTTCTTTCAAAACATATCGACTGGCCCATGGCCGACCACCCTCCCGACGAGCCCCCATCGCCCGGTTACCGCCTCCGGTGATCGGAAAAAACCAAGCTTCACCAAAATGCTCCCCTCGACACCCTAAACCCAAATCCGAAGTCTAAATCTCGAAAAAAAATGTTCCAAACAACGTAAATCTACACCTGAATGTTCTTCCTTTACCTTTGCTCGATGTGATTCTTCGATTTTCAGGTGGTCGTTCGCTTCTTCGCTTTGTAGCTTCGAGATGTTGGTTTGATCCCTTTCAGTTTTGACCGAAATAATGCTTTTTCTTTTTGTTTTGGTTGCTTGTTGTATACCTATTTTTTGTGGTTGGACTGGATGCTTTTATAGCCTTGGATCCGACCTTGTGGTTCCGGATATCTCGGTTTTTACCGAGCACTTCAGGGTTATCTTGCTGTAATTACGAGGGCTACTTGCTCCCGGTTTTGCTGTTACTTGCTTTGATTTGGTTATTGCATGCTTCTTTGAGATTCATTTGATTTAATTGTTGTTTGCTTCCTTAATATTCGACCACTAATTTGGTCCGGTTTGGAGTGATTCTGGTTCGTCGAGTTACCCAGAGGTTGTTCTGAGGTCGTTCCCGAGCATTTGACAAATCTTGACTTGATCTTGGTCGTTGGATTGGTTGCAGATCCAACGGCCTAAAATTAGTTGCGACGCCCCTTAGTTGATGTAAAATCCTAAATAGTTTTTGGGTTGGGTCAGGCCCTCTAATCGGGTTTGCTGGGTCAAGCTTACCCGGTTGGGCTCCTTGTTGGACCTCTATTGGACTGTTGGATTTATTAGACCCCTGCTGGGCTCCTTGTTGGACCTTTTCAAGATTGTTGGACTTATTGGACCTTAAAAAAAAGAAAAATAATATTAATAATATAATAAATAATATATATATATATATATATTATGTATACTATATTTATTTTAAAATATAAAAACATTTTAAAGCCATATACTATATGTTTTTAAAAATATTTTAAAAAAACTATATATTATACATTTTCAAGAAAATTATTTTAAAAACTATATATTATATGTTTTCAAAGATATTTTAAAAAAACTATATATTAAATGTTTTCAAAAATATTAAAAAACTATATATTATACGTTTTCAAAAAGTATTTTTTTTAAAACTATATATTATACATTTTCAAAGATATTTTAAAAACTATATATTATATGTTTTCAAAAAATATTTTCAAAACCATATATTATACGTTTTCAAAAATACGTTTTCAAAATATATACTATATACTTTCAAAAATAACGTTTGAAATTATTATATATATTTATATACTATAAAAAAATAAAACCCTTAATGTCCCAGAAAACAATGGGTGTCTACAGCTGCCCCTCTTTGCCCATTTATCGTATGACGAAAAATAGGGCAAAGATAAAAGGACACAAATTTTCATTCTGTAAGAAGAGAGTTCTAAAGTGAATTTTCTAATGTGAATATGATATCTTTCTCTGTGATTGAAATCTGACTCAATGTCTATTGGCTCTCTTATCGAATATCTTTCGTTGCGAAGTTGAAATTTAACTCAAAAATTCTAATAGATAATGACTCCTTGCTGTTGAGTTGAATTACAGGTGACTCATTCGTCATGAAGTTGAATCGGTCTTGGATGCTTCGAGCATGATATCCTTCGCTGTGAAGTTGAAATCTAGTTTGAAATCTGAACTGGAAAATGGCTTCTTATTGCCAAATCGTAGTCAACCTTGGTCTTCTTCATGGCTTAAAGACCTTGGTTTGAAAATTTGACCGTAAAGTAGTTCCTTGCTACTACCATGTGGTTGATACACCCTCGATATGAATGAAATCGAACTCGAAAGTTTTCATTGACATATAGCCCTTCTCGCCTTGAGCTAGGTTGTAAATTAGGCTAGGAGATAGTTCATTGTTGTTGCTGATGACTCATTTGCTTTGAAGTTAAGTCGATCTATTGGGCACGATATACTTTGTTGTGAAGTTGAAACCGGGGGTGACTCCTTCGCGTTAAGTTGAGTCTGTATTGAATAAATTTGCCTTGGGCCATATATCATTCATTGCGAAGTTGAAATCTAACTTGGATAGGCTGCATTATTTCCAATTTTGGAGCTTCCTTTAAATTCAGTATTAAAAAATCTGCAAAATTACGCATATATGCGATGTTATGGATACAATGTTCTTATGTATGCCTAAAATGCATATGTAACATGTTATTTTATGGTTTAGAGAGAAATCTCAATCTCCTGATGTTGGTCTTGATGGCTTTCGACTTTTGACCAACTTGAATTTATGATTCTTGATTTTGGATTCTATGGTCTTTAGCGGGTTTTGATCTGACACCCACTCTGCGAGTTTTGTAAAAAGAAGCTTTATTTCTAGTCTTGATTTAATCAACGTCGCCTCAGTAAACTAGAAGCCATTATCTCGAGTATGGTGCAAAAAACCTTTATTAGTTTCTGAACACATGTACCTTTCGGAAAACCTTTGTACATTAATACGCATTTAACCCCCCAATCATCAGTTTAGTGATCAAAATGTAAGAATTCAAAACTTAGTGGTTTAATTAGAATATTTTGAAAACTTTAAGGATTTATTATGGAATTTTGTGTAGGACTTGTTATCAAATTAGGATTAGTGAAAGGGCATTATGGTCTTTTCACAAGAAGGATTTTTTATCTCTTACTTCTTAAGGGATAAGCAGGTGGATAAGGGAGAAAAGTCTGGAAACATTTCTTGCCTTATTCCTAGTGCCTGTGAGCTCCACTTCAAAGGTAAGTTTATATAAGTTGTTAGTTCCTTCAATTTTTGGGTTGGTGTTGAAAGCTTGGGTGTTATATAAGCTTAAGGAAAGCTTATAAGGGATTAAAACAACAAGAGAAATGAATTAGAAATGGGTTTGTAAAATGAGTTTTGAAATGAATTTTTGATATGGTGTAGTTTTTGGAGTCCTATGGCTAAATTTGACTTGTCAATGAGCTATTGAATGAGATAGAAAGTTTAGAATGAATTAAAAGCATGATTGAAAACATGGTATGATTTTTAGATGTAAGTTTTTTAGTGAGATTTTGTATGTTTGGGAGTAGCAAATGGAGAAAGTTGGTTTAATGAAGGAAGTTTATTTTAAAGGCATAAAAGGAGATAAAAGTAGGAGATTTAGGTAAGTTGAGGTTAAATTTTGATTTGGAGGTGGCAATTCTGGGGTATCGGTACTGGAAGAACAATACCGATACTTCAAGGCAAAATCAGTTGAGTTCGAAGAACAATATCGGTACTAGTGGATGAAGGTATCGATACTGAAATGAGGGTATCGATACCAAGGGTATAGTATCGATACCCTTATTGAGTTATAATTCCAGAATACTGAAATGGTATCGGTACTGAAGGGGGATATCGATACCATAGAAAGAAAGTATTGGTACTCTAGTGGTAGTACCGATACTATTGAGCCTGAAATGACAAATTAAGTGTTTCTTTTAACTTAAGTTCTTATGTTTAGTTATAAACGAATTGAATTTCGATATTTATATTCGATTGTTCTTGTGTGGACATTGAACAAAGTCAAATTCCGGACAACTCGATGCTATAAGTTATCGATCAAAAGTGTTAAGTACTTCGTTTAGGACTTCAGTGAGGCAAAGGTGAGTGTAACTCCTTTGTTTTGTATTAGAATTGAGGAAGACACTCGATAAGCCAACCTCAGTATTTTCGGTCGAAAACCTTTCAATTTCTTTTATGTTATATTTCTAAAAAGTTTTATTCAATTTATATTATTTAAGCTATATTTGATGATTATGTGTATATGATTATGAAAATGTAACATGTGACCATGTGTATACAAAAATACTCAATGTGAAAATGCCTATGTGAATAAGATATACTTCGAATAATGAATGACAAATAATTATGTGGTTAAAAGCCCAAGGTATATATATGAGGATTAGAGGTATAGTTGGCATGCCAAGAGTAGATGGTTCCATGTGATCCTTCGAGACAAACCTATGTGGTCTTTCGGGACAATTATGTGGCACTTCAGTGCAAATTATACGAGCTGTGGTGACAAGATTAGTGCACAACCTCAATGTACTCAAATATCTAGAGTTCTCAGTAGTATACGTTGGGCATTTGAGAAAAAATTATATAGAACAATGCTCCTTTGTATTGATTATCGACAACTCAACAAGGTGACCATAGAGAACAAGTATCCTCTTCCAAGGAAAGATGATTTATTTGATCAACTCAAGGGAGCTGCAGTGTTTTTTAAAATTGATTTACACTTAGGGTATCATCAGTTGAAGATACAAGAAAAATATGTTCCAAAAACGGCATTTAGGATTGGGTATGGTCATTATGAATTTGTAGTAATGCCATTTAGGTTAACTAACGCACCTGCAGCGTTTATGGACCATATGAATAGAGCTTTTCAACCGTACATTGATAAGTTCGTGGTCGTTTTCATTTATGACATTTTAGTGTATTCAAAGACAATAGAGGAGCATGATGCCCATCTTCGTGTGATTCTTAAAACGTTACAAGATAAGAAGCTTTATACAAAGTTCTCTAAGTGCGAGTTTTGGTTAACTGAAGTGTCATTCCTTGGATACGTGGTTTATGCAGAGGGAATTTGAGTGGATTCTCAGAAGATAAAAGTTGTTCGAGAGTGGGAAAATCTGAAGAGTGTGTCAGAAGTTCAAAGTTTCTTGGGTCTCGCATGTTATTATCGAAGGTTTGTCAAGAACTTTTCGATGATATCTCTGCCTTTGACCAAATTGTTAAGGAAATACGTGTCTTTTAATTAGAACCCTGATTGTCAAAACTTCTTTGAAGTATTAAAGAAAGTTTTGACAAAAGCTCTATTGTTAGTGCAACCGGAGTCGAAAAAAGATTTTACGATTTTTAATGATGCTTCACATAATGGTTTGAGATGTGTTTTAATGCAAGATGGAAAGGTAGTCGCTTATGCTTTAAGACAACTTAAACCCCATGAGAAGAACTATGCGACACATGATCTAGAATAGGCAGATGTGGTATTTGCATTGAAAATTTGGCCCCATTATTTATATGGTGAGCGATTATTTATATGGCTACATTTTCACCGATCATAAAAGTTTAAAGTATTTGTTGACTCAAAATATTCTCTCCAAGGCACATTGTAGTCATGTTATATCGGAGTTTGTTGCAAAATGCCTGACATATCAACAAGTGAAAGTTGAACATCAAGTGCCTTCCGGATTGCTACAACCGATATCCATTCCTGAGTGGAAGTGGGAGCGGGTTACAATGGATTTTGTTTCAGGGCAACCTTCGACCTCCAGTAAAAAGAACTTGATATGGGTAATTATGGACATATTAACCAAGACAGCTCATTTTATTCCAGTTCGAGTAGATTACTTGCTAGATAAATATGCAGAATTGTATATAAAAGAGATAGTTTATCTGCATGGAGTGCCTATATCGATAGTTTCTAATTGGGACCCAAGGTTTACTTCAAGATTCCAGAATTCTTTGCACATGGCATTAGGTACTTGATTGAATTTCAGCACAACCTTTCATCTGCAGACAGATGGACAGGCAGAGCGAGCTATTCAGGTATTGGATGATATGCTAAGGGCATGTGTGATTGAGTTCAAAGGATCATGGGAAAAGTATTTTCAATTAGCGGAATTTACTTATAATAACAGTTACCAATCGATTATTAAGATGGCTCTGTATGAAGCCTTGTATGGGAGAAAGTGCAGACCACCCTTAAATTGGTTTGAGCTAAAAGATCGAGACTTAGTTGACCCAGATTTGATGAAAGAAATAGAGATAATCTTAAGATAGCCTCTGATAGACAAAAGGCTTAAGTTGATTTAAAAAGAAAAAAGATTGAATTTCAAGTATGAGACAAGATATTTCTGAAAGTATCGCCCTGGAATAAAGTATTGCGGTTTGGGCACAAAGGAAAGATAAGTCCGAGATTCATTGGACCTTATGAGATTTTGAAAAAGGTTGGACCAATAGCTTATCAGTTAGCTTTACCTCATGATATGGACAATATCCACAATGCATTTCACGTGTCAATGCTTAGAAAGTACCGATCAGATCTATCTCATATCATCACACCCGAGGAAATAGAGATCCGACCATATTTAACTTACGAGGAAGAACCAATACAGATCTTGGCTCGAGAAAGAAAATAACTGCGTAACAAGAAGAGTTCTCTAATTAAAGTGCTTTGGCAAAACCATAAGGTAGAAGAATCTACTTGGGAAAGAGAGTAGAATATGAGGAAATAATTTCCACACCTCTTCGTATCAAGTAATTGTTTAAATTCGAGGATAAATTTTCATAAGGGGGAGAATTGTAATACCCCAAATATCAGGTTGGTGACCATAATGAAAGGATTTAAAACTTGAAGGATTAAATTGAATAAATGGTAAAGTACAATAAATGATTTAGGAAATTTTGCTTAAGAAAATTAGTAAGAATTAAAGAATGAAAGGTCATTTTGGTACCTCAGAGGAAATGAATTTAAAAATTTATTTTAGTAGGGATATTTAAGAAGAGAAAAGGGGAAAAGTTAAAAAGCTAAGTTATTTTTATTCTTCTCATTCTTCTTCCCCATTGCCCATGCTCTCCCCATAGCCAAAGGTAATATTTCTTCAAGTTGGTTTTTCCTTTAGTTTATGAGCTAGTTTTGAAACCTTAAGTAATATAGGTTCTTAAAGAAAGTTCAAGGATGACTAAAACTAAGTGATTTATGAATTATTTGAGATTTAAAAAAATGGATTTTTTAGTGATATGATGAAATATGAGTTTTTATTGAGGTTTACAAGTAAAATTGACTTGTCAAAGAAGTAAATGAGATATTAGAAACCTTGGATGTGATTAAAAACATGTATGAAAAAGTAGTGTGATTCTTGGTTTGGAGTGTTATTTAGAGATTTTTGATGTTATAGGAAGATTAATGAATGAAAGTTAGTTGGGTTTAGTGATGATGAATTTAATGGCATTATTGGAGGTAAAAGTAAGAGAATTAAACGAAATTTGGGTAAAAATCAAAATGAAAAATCTGGGTAAGGGTATCGGTATTGGAATAACATTACCGATACTATATGTGTAAATTTGAGGAAATAGGATGAACAATATCGACACTGATGCAATTAGTATCTATACTGATGTAGGTTTCGATACTAAGAGGAAGGAATCGATACTATGGGTTCAATAATGCAAAAATGGTATCGATACTGAAGGGAGTATTGGTAACATAATATAGACGTATCAATATCATAGTAGGGGTACCGATACTATTGAGCCTGGAATTTTTAGATAGGATGAATTTTAATAGAAATTGGAAATAATAGAACTTTTGAGTATTATTAAATATATAAATGTTAGAGAGTATACTAACATTTGAATGGTATGTGTAACTATGAATGCTTATGTAGATCGTAACCAAGCTCTCGAGTCAAGCAAACAAAAAGCAAGGATAAAGTCATAGAATAGTCGGACTACATCTGTGCATAATAATGAGGCAAACCAGGTGAGTGCGTTTATTATGTACATTGAGAGTTATAGGTGCATGTTGTTAAATGCATATGTTGCATTTTTATATCAGTACTATGTGTATTATCGATGCTAAGTGTCCAACCCACGGAATTCATAATAAGTTTATGAACGACCATATCGACACTAAGTGTGCAACCATCGGAATTCATATTAATTTTATGAACAACCGTATCGGTACTAAGTGTGGAACCTACAAAATTCATAATAAGTTTATGAACGACCATATTGGCACTAAGTGTGCAACCCATGGAATTCATAATAAGTTTATGAACGACCGTATCGACACTAAGTGTGCAACCTACATAATTCATAATAAGTTTATGAACGACCGTATCAGTACCAAGTGTGCAACCTACATAATTCATAATAAGGTTTACGAATGACGGTATAGGCACTACGTGTGCACCCCATGAAACTTCTAATGAGTTGCAATAATTAATTTGTATTTGATAACTATGGCATACTTATGTATTGATTTCACCTCATTATTAGTATTGCCTCACTAAGTAAATACTTAGCTTGTGCTGATTTCACGCGTAGGTCATAGCGATCGGAGTAAGGAATGCAACTGACATCGCAAATCAAGAGTCGCTCATCAGTAACTGTACGACAACTAGGTCTACTTTTGATATTATTAGCTGGCATGTAATAGAATTATGATAACGCTCTGAAAAGTATGACTTATAATGATGTAAAAATATAAAATGTTTGAATTTTAAGTTTTGTTTACATAGTAAAGTTTAATGAAAGTTTTATTATTAAATTAACATGTTTTATGATTTGAAAAAAAAATATTACTAGTTTTCTTTAAAAGCGAAAAGTTTCGAAAGTTATGTGGCATCTGTGACTCGTGTACGGAAAAGTATACTGGAAATGGGTGTTACACCTAGGTTGGCTGCGATTTAGCAAAAAAGAACTATCTCCCAGCCTAATTTATAGAATAACTTAAGTCGAGAAAAGCTATATATCAACAAAAACTTTCGAGTTCGATTCCATTCAGCTCAGATTTTGGTTGAATTCTAAATCGAGGTCTTTAAGCATAGAAGAAAACCAAGGTTGACTACGATTTGGCAACAAGAAGCCACTTTCCAGTTCAGATTTCGAGCTCGATTTCAACTTCACGATGAAGGATATCATGCTCAAATCATCCAAGATCGACTCGGCTTCAGGACAAATGGGTCAACCATGATTTCAATTTCACAACGAATGAGTCATCCGTAATCCAGCTCAACAGCAGGGAGCCATTTTCTATTATAGTTTTTCAATGTGAATTGTAACTCTGTGACGGATGAAATTCGATAAGGAGTTAATAGACATTGAGTCAGATTTCCATTACAGTGAAAGATATAAGGCTCATAGGAACAAATTCGTCTTTGGACTCCCTTTTTACCGAACGAAAATTTGTATCCTTTTATCTTTGCCCTATTTTTCATTACACGATAAATGGGTAAAGAGGGACGGATTTAGACACTCATTTTCGTCAGGGTTTATTTTCATTATATCATATTATATATTATTTTATATAATATATATTATATGGTATTATATATATATATATTATAATATTTATATAGTATATATCATTATATAGTTATATAGTATATTATTATAGTATTATAATATATATTATGTATTAGATTATATATTATATATTATAGTATATATATATATAATCATACTATATATATATTAGTATATTATAATATATATTACGTATTAGTTATTTATTATAGTATATGGTATTATTTATATTTATTATATTATTTTTATTTCCATATTATTTATATTTTGGATTTATTTTATTTAGGTCCAATGAAAAGAGTCCAAGTCCAGCCCAAAAACAGAGCCCAACCAGGTAGTCTGACCTAACAAGCCCGATACAAGCCCATCAAGGTCCAAACCCATTTGTCTGACCCAATAGATATTAGGGTTTCATGAATCCTAAAGTAACATGAGCACCGTAAGCCTGGCGGCTGGCCAACACATAAGTAGTCCCCACGATTCTCGGTGAACGTGAACAATAACCTGAACGAGTCAAATAACAGGGTAATAACCCGAAATGCTCGAAAATAACCCCAAGATACTCGAAAACCACCACTATCAGAGGGGTTATATAAACCCCACCAAGCAATCAAATAAAAACATAATGGAAACACAAGAAAACCAACGGAGAAAGCATAAGCAAACAACAAAAATACCAAGAGAAATCCACCAAGTAATATACAGTAGAAAACCAATCAAAATCGGCAGAAACAAGGCAATATACACACAACAATCGAGTAAAAATACACAAAAATAGCTTGGAAAGTCACACACAAAAAACCAAGGCCAGCATCGGAATAGGCTCGGAGGAAGAACGGTCATCGATAACAAAGGAGCTTCGACGGAAATAGGTAAACACTGAATCTTTTATCTTAGATCTATGTCGTTTATGGGTTGTTTAGGGGATTTGGGGTTTAGATTTGGGGTTTGGTTTTGGTGTTGGGGTGGTGTGGAGAACATTTTAGCTAGGCTTTTAGGTTTCCGACCACCGAAGGCGGTGGTCGGAGCGGCAGTTTAACACTGGCAGGTGGCCTGTTTTCGACTGGCTAAGGGAAGTTGAGAGGATATTTTTAATAGGAGGAGAGTGTTTTGTGAAATGTTAAAAATTAATTTTTTTAATGATTTTAGGGGTATTTATAGGGGACCTCTTTATAATTACAAGATTTTTAAATTATTTTTGTTGCCCTTGTACTTTTGATTCATTATTCATTTTGGCCACCTGTTATAATTTTGCCCTTAAATTTTGAGTTAATTCAATTTAATCCCTTATTATATTTTTTATGTTTTGCAAATTGACCCTCTAACTTTTATTTCTTCCTGCAGCTCACTTTTAGCATCAATTTGACCTCTAGATTTTGATTTATTTCAATATAATCATTTTAATATTCATATTTTTTTCTTTTTCTTTTTAATTTAATTTTTTTATCTAACAATAATTTCATATTTTTAGGCTATTCTAAAATTTGTCAAAAGTAAATAATTCGGATCGAAATTTTAAATTTTAATTTAACTTTTAATTTTCGCATTTAAGACAACCAAGAAATCAACTTGGTACCGAAAGGGTAGTACAAAGGTGCTAATCATTCTTTGATTGAAATCAACTCCCGAATCCGATTAGTTTATGATAAAACGCAGATCAGATAAATGGTAAGTTAAGGTGTCCGGTCAACCTAATTTAAAATGATCGGTAGCGGCTCCAACACATCATTTTAAGTCGGAACCCGATTCTAGGACCACTTGAAGGACGGTTATGACAATCGGTATGGGCAAATAATCAACCTATCAACTCAACTCTTCATGGTTTTGATCTACGTTATTTCACCGTTCCATTTCTTTGTTTGCTCATCCAGATAACTCACAAACTCGTCTTTCTTCAATTATCAGTTGGTTCTTTTTACTGTTGTTGTCTGATGTGTTACCATTTACCAACGGCCTAGCGTTTGGGCGTAGAAAGATCGGTGCAGCCAAGAACGACTTGCCGGCTTCGATTCCGACAAATTACCTTGGGTCTACACTGCTTTTCCTGAGATCTTTCTATGATTACGTTTCATTTAAATGGATCAATGTTATAAAAAGGAATAATTCAGTTATTATTAACGTGGTTGCAGTTAATCTCCGAGATAAGTCATTAGGAACAGCATTCAGTTTTGAATTTTCATATTACCCATATAAAATGATTGGGTGACATTATTGAGCCATGAGAGTGTTGATCCAGTGTGTCGAATAAAACCCCAACTCAATTGACAGTGACCAAGATTTCTTGTCTGGTAAGAAAGACACGTTTCGAGCACCCAGTATCTCAAGGACTAAATTATTTGACAAAGCTTCTTCAATAATTAATAAATGGACACATGGAAACATTAGAGAGATGGGTTTGAATTTGAAAGCAAAAACAAGTCATGGAACAACACATGTTGAACACCTGGGGGAGGAAATAACAAGAGCTTTGAGATTTTGAAAGATTTCGTAGCGGATCCATTTGTTAGAGTACCCCACATTTTTCACTAATCATTCAAAGTGATGAATTTAAATGCACAACCAACCTTATCCAACATTTCCTTTTAAAATTATCTACTCCTTTGCCATCGTTGTCCTTTTTTTTTAATTAAACAGTAGGGTAATAGGTTCAATTCATAAATGCAAATTCATAACAAATATATATATATATAAACATTTCGAGAAAGTATATAATAAAAATCATTAAATTTATCGATATATAACCAAAAAATAATAATTAAATACTACAGAATTCGCTTTTTTTTCCCTGTGAAAAGCTAATGACCTGAATATGTTGTGGCCCTCTTTTGGGTTTCTGGCTTTAATATCTTAAAGCAGTGGTTGATGATGTCCAATTCATTGCAGACAATTCTTGAAGCTTCCATGAGTTGTAGACCATCCAAAACTAATAGATATTATTAACATTAGTTTTTCTTAAAGATGACAAATACTCATTATCCTGATTTCAACACCAAGAGAGAATAAAAAGGGATAAAGGCTCCCCGCATCTATACAATAACCACCAGATTTTTAAACTCACAATGGGGGAACATAAAAATACAACCTCAAAAAATATTCACTAGATATGGTCTGCAAAAGCTCACACCCACCATTGAATCAAGCAGGGCAAGGATCCAAAAAAATAAATCCAAATCGGCCTGCAACTCCATGGGAGACAAGATACACTAGTTCTTCACTTCTAACATTAACATATTAAGACATGGAAGAGGAAGATGAACCAGGGAATAGTAGTCGATAATACTGTACAGCGGGGGTGGCAGAAAAACTAATACTACATCATC
The DNA here is from genome assembly GCF_006381635.1 of Hibiscus syriacus. Taxonomy (NCBI): domain Eukaryota; kingdom Viridiplantae; phylum Streptophyta; class Magnoliopsida; order Malvales; family Malvaceae; genus Hibiscus; species Hibiscus syriacus. The sequence goes on from NW_024063443.1 coordinate 1,356,823, forward strand.
TCCCAGCACCAACCAAGGTTTTCTCCTCGCTGTCTCTCTGCTTTAAGGATGTTGCTGGGACTGAAAGCGGGAGCTTTGTCGTTGAATGAGATGAATCTTGATTTGGTACAAGAGTCTCTTCATGCATGGAAACAGGAGTTGGCTGAACTGGTTTCGTGCGTAGTGGAAGGGAAGGTCTTTGTTTGCAGATAATGCCAAAAGCTCCTTCTCCTCGAGCCCTTTTGTCGGCCCAAGGCTGCACCGGTCTGGTGTGTGTTTGGCTAATGCATCTTTGAATTTTTTGATCTGTTGAATTGTCATTGTAATTTAGAACACATACCATGATAAACATGATTAATACTAAAACGATGGTTATGAACAAATAATCATGCAATGTCGACTGAGATGCAAAATCAGCTGCATCTGATGAGCAGCAATTGGAACTATCCAGAAAAAACAAACGAAAGCAACAAAAATATGCAGCATGCAAATGTCAACGCGTCTAACAATTATATCTTTGAGGAAAGACAACAATAAACGATCAGTTGATCCAAAGTAAGATGCATTTTTCGTAATGAAATCAGAGTCGTATACATTCAAGGGCGTGCATCATACATAAAAAACCATGAGCAGGAAATGGTAAAATAGACTAATTTGGAATCTATCTATGGAACCATGCCTGATAAATTTGCATCTGAAAGGAAGGATTCGACACTGACCGTGGCATTAGTACAGCTAAAGCTGCATACACGTCCCTGAGCGCCTCGATAGAACCGGAAGAAAGGCAACACATGGACATTAAGACTATAGCACATCGACTTATGCTCCTCGTAATTCACCTGAAGAAACTGAACATCTGGATTCATCTCTGCAAATTGGCAAATCTGCCAAATCCAACATCCAAATCCACAATCAATCCGAATCTGAACAAAAAAAGAACATGTAGTACACAACCATGCAAAAGCATGTATAAATATATAGGCACACACCTTGGGATGAAGAGCCTTGCAACCACCACAACCAGGGGAGAAGAAATCAACCACAACAAGCTTATCACCAGCATTCAAAAGAGAATCGACCAATTCTTGAGCAGATGTAACTTCTTTCATATTTGGTTGAAGCCCTTTCTCCCACCATTTTTGACCTCGACTAATAAGTCCAGTTTTCATCTGATTTCATTGAACAAATCCAGAGGTGGGAAAGTGAAACCAACTAATATTTCTTTATCTATGTAACAGATCAAGCTATGGGGACGAAAAAGGTTTAATTCACTATACAAATAAAAATATAGCCACACTTCTCCACAAAAATAAGAAGAAAAACACAGATCTAGAAATTGAAATAAAAAACATGTCAAGTCAATAAAATCAAACCTGTGCTTTGATGGGAACTTGAGGAAACCTTCTCTTGTTCATGTTTTCCTTCTCCATAAAATGCACTCTTTGACCATTAAAATCACTACTCGAAGCGAGAGATTTCACCATCAAAGAAAAAAAACTGTTCTTTTTCAAACAAAACCCAGAAATTTTCTTAGGAACCAAACAAGCTCCACCTTCTAAATTCTTCTTCTGACTATAGTGACCAGTGGGAAACAGATTTGCCTTCCCCAGAACTTCTGCCATAGCTAGTTTTTCTTTTTCTCGCAACAAGAATCAGAAACCAAGATCGAAAATTGAACCCTTTTTTTAATCTCAACGAAAATTAAAATAATAATAGAGAAGAAGAGTTTCTTTTGCAGTCTCTTTAAAGTTTAAAGCAAAAGTGATTTGTTTCTCTCTCTTCACCCTTTTTCTCGGTTGGATTTGGTTCAAGTTTGTTTGTTATTTTAAGGTCTAAAAGTTAATTTCAGCCGTTGATAATTTTGTCATGATGTAATTTAACGGTCTGTGATGGACAATTTTCTATCTGAAAGAGTATCAGAAAACGTATTGGATAAGGTATTTTTTAGGTAAAAATGTGTAAGAGGTATCTTTACTTATTAAAATACTCAATATGATATTATATTTTTATTTTTTAATGTGATTCTTTAATTTAAAAAATATAATTTTTTTATCAATATTTTTTATTATTAACAATTATAGTATTATTGTGTTAATTCACAATATTAATATGACGATCAATAATAATGATGGGATAATCTATATATTATATTTGAATTATTAGTTTAGCCAATATATTATATTAATCTATTATTTTAGATTATTATATTAATATCATAGATTATCACATTAATACCGTACATCATTGTAAATACACAATCAAAGGGAAAAAACAAAGGATTACGTTTTTATGATGGTTTGGATAAGCACATGATAAGTGAATTTGACAACACGTGGCACATGCCTAAGATTTCACAAAAATAAAAGAAGTTTCGGATAATGCTTTGGATAAAAGGTTGTTTCTTTGGCCACCTCATTATTTTTGTGGGCCATCGTGGAATATTTTGCACGTGTATTTTAACAAAAGTCTTTCATATAAATTTTATGTTTTTAAAGTATTTAATATAATATTTATTTTTATAAAATAGATAATCTAACATATTTATTTTGAAAAAAATAATTAATATAATTTAGAGATCTCTCACGAAAATTGCTCTCAATTTAACGTTGGGGCAGCCTACTATCTTACCTCTCCTTACCTCATTATATATGGGAATAAAATTTAACTAATTATATATAAATTATTTAATATATATTATACGTATTTTGTCAAAATGTCTAATATGATACTTAAATAATCATTTCTTACGTTAGTATGGTACTTTGATTAATAAATATCATACATCAATCATCATTTTGTATATTGTTACATTATTTGGTTAATAATATCAACGAATATCATATCAAGTAATGAAAATTTACAAATAGTATAGTAACACACAAAATAATAATTTGTGTATTATATTAACTTTATATATAGGAGTGGCAATAGGGTGGGGAAAATCGAAAATCGTAGGGATCTAAACCGATGGAGATGGAGAATAATCGAAATATTCACCCACAATGATATCAATAAATATTGGAATTGTGGGATAACTAAATCATACTTGTGTGAATAACTGTGAGGATCCCCGAAAAATATCCGTAGGAATCCTTGATATTTTACAAAATTTTTAAAAATATATTTATAATCATTTACCTATATATCCTTAATATATATATTAATAAAAATTTATATATGATAAGATTGTGAGATTACGTATTGCTACTGTTACATCTCAAAGGAACAAAAATTGAAGTTTACATATTTTCTCATTTAATATACATTGATTTGTGAGATTAAAAATTATTAAGATTGTATATATACATTGGGTGTTAGATAAATGTTGACGTTTGAAACTTTCATATTATATATAGAGACCAATTAGAGACAATATGATATATCTTACAAGTTTTAGATGTTGCATTGATTTAAAAAATGTTCGTTTATTTTTTGATGATGGGGATTAATCGGAACCCGTAGGGATCTGTAAGGGATGAGTATGATGACAAAAATATCTACGAAACATATAATGAGGATTCCCAAAATTATACCTGCAAATTTTGAGGACGAATTGAGTAATGCAAAACCATCTCCACCCCCGTTGCCACCCCTATACATGGCAAACAAATATATATATATTAGACATTTAGAAGTGTGAAATAAGTATTAACATATCGAAGACCAGTAGTTATATTAAAAAATAAGTATTAAATATTTAATTCAAAGTATATATATTATATTAGACATTTTTAAAAAATATAGATATCAAATATAATATTATTTTTAAAAGTTACGATAAGATTGTAAATAAAACTATATTTTAAATTTTATATGTAATTTTATTTAAAAGAAAAAATTAATTGAATTATGTCATTTATTTAATCAATCAACTTTAATATATGATTTTTTTATAAATAATTTCTACCTAAGAAATGGGAGAATAGAATCTTTTTTCTTTTGAGCCCATAATAATATAGGAGAGATAAAATATGTTAACTAATAGCTTTTAACCGCTTACTTAGAGATTATTGACTTAATATATAATTTTTAATAATTAAAAATAAGAAAAAATTACAAATTTAGTACCTAACTTATCAGTTTTAGTCCATTTTAATACTTAAATTTTCTCTTTTTTTCTCATAATCATACCTAACGTTTAGTTTTTGTTTCATTTTAGTATCCGCCGTTAAAAACTTAACGCATTTAGTATTTAAACTATTAGTTTTGGCCCGTTTTAGTACCCAAACTTTCAATTTTTTTAAAAACTTAATGTTAAGTTTTGAACGATAGTACTGAAATGAAACAAAAACTAAACTTTAGGTACGATTTCAAAAAAATTGAAAGTTCAAGTACTAAAACAGATCAAAATTGATAGTTTAGATACTAAACACGTCATTTGCCGTAAAATTAACTATTTGTATAATATTCAACACATACGAATGCTTACTAAAAGACCACCGCACTCACTGCACACACGAACGCACACAACTGTTTCGTAAAATCTTATCACCGGAAGTAAAATTGAATTAAAGAAAACATAATTGCCTTGCCTGTAAAATCAAAGGTTTTCCACCCTTTAGTTACCAGGAGCAGTTAACAACGAAGGTGCTGAATACAATCCTCATAATATAAAGGGAAGAGGCTAAGAAGAAGCATTTAAAAGGAACCGGTATTCATATCCAACATTCATTTCACATTTGAATATTGGAATGTTATCTTCATGGATCTTCAAAATACATGAAAAGATTGCAAAAAAAAAAAAAAAAACAAGCCATATTCATTTCTAAAATATATTCATATCTCACCACTAACACTCAAGTATAATATTCAAAATAGCCCAGTTTTAAACACATGAAAGATCAAGTGAAAATGTAACTGGAAGAACCTATAAGAAGAACTAACAAATATCGAAGTAACTTGACAATCAATTAAGGTGCTATCAAAGAAATCCCGGGTATATATATAATCTGACTACAATAATAACAACATTAACTATTTTTATTAAAAAAGGAATTTGGGTAAACATCGTATTTAGTCATCAAATTATTATATATTTTCAAATCATATCTCACGTTACATTTTTTTTAATTCCATTCTGGCTATCCATCGTTAAAACATTAATGGTGATATTGACATGTCATTTCATGGGAACTTCAATTATGTATTGTTCCGTTATGGTTATCCAACAAATTCATGTTCATGTCGGTATATGTTTAAGATTAAACATCTTTGCAATCAATTTTTGTCACATTTCCTTTATGAGTTTAGTTTTTCTAATAAAATGATCATCATTTCATACAATTACTTTTAGAATGTAGCATTAAAACCCTAATATATTCACCATGAATCGTTGGTAGAGTTAACAAATTTCAGCCTTATACCCTTGAAGTGTTACAATATATAAATATTGTGTTTAGATTCTTAATCTAATTTTTTATATTTAAATTTCATTATAAATGATCCATTTCTATAAGTATTAAGCTAGAATATATTTCAATTGTCAAAATATCTATTTTATTTTATAATAATTATTTTTATTGTAATTATATAAATTTATATAATTATATTTATGCATTGCATCAATTAATTTTAATTATAATCATAACTATATATAAAATTGAGACCCATTTACCCGAGTTGTCAAAGTGTCAACCGATGACTCTAATGTATCTTTTTGTCATCAAAAGTAATTTCATAGAAATTATCCTAATTAATTCCATAATTCTAATTTCAGTCTTTTTTTTTTAACTTAAACATCATAAAAAAAATTCATGAGATAACATTCTTCACATATTATTTTTGAGATTAATATCTCTCTTGTCATGTAAAGTAAAAATATGTCATGTCACACATACTTTTCAAAAGACCTTTTTGTAATAAATAAACTTAGCTTATGTAACAAGAAGTCGACCAAACATTTCAAATGTTGCATTGGTAAAAAAGATAGATAATTAGATCAGATACGAATAAAAAAAATTCAGTTTTAGATTATCCAAAAATCCGAAAAGTAATGGGACTTTAACCCTGCACAGTAACAGTGAAAGCTTTCCTAAATTCCAACCTTCTCTCGATAGCCTTTTCTCCACATCCTATCAAAATGGGATTTTATACATTTTTTTATACATGCTTATTCGTGAAATTTATTTTTTTAAAAATAAAATTTACTGTAACTTTTAGCTTATGATTTAATCGATAATCAACTAACTCAACACATAGTTATTGAACGCTACAATCAATCTTCATTTTAAAAACTTGGGTAAATTATAGTTTTCTTTTTTAAAAATAAAGGAGCCAATATATGAAAAATATCAATCTTATCTTAAAAATCTAAAATGAGTAAAACAATATAATTTTACTAATTTCTAATTTATTTTGTTCTCTCTATTAAAATTATATGATTAAACTGTCAAATCAACTAATTCCCAACTTAATTAATTGAATAAATCAACCCGATTTAATTTTTAAACTCATGATCAACGATCAACTCTGTTTGATTTTTAAGTCGTGATTATTCAATTGATATTATATTTAAATATACTAATTAGTTAACAAATTTACGCATTAATTTAATAAAAATTACTTTTATTAAATGATTTTTTCTCGAAGATACCACCAAATCCCATTACTTAGAAAAGGATTAATTTAAGATATGTATTCAGATCAGATAATCAGATATCCAATCTGAAATTTCATATATTCAAAAATTTGGTTACCTGATTTTTTCCGGATAGGATCGGATTCGATATCCAAATTTACACACCCTGATAAGCATGAACACAAACATAAATTAAACTGAAAATAAATGATACATGTACGAAAATAAGAAAAAAATGGTCAAGACATTGAGATAACTCACATTATAAACCAATGATCAATTTATGAGAACATTAATTACTTATTTAATTTAAATTATATGATAGTTATTTATTAGGATGACAATTTTACTAGAACAATATTTTTTTATTTATGTTAATATTACTTTAAAAATTTATTTAAGAAAGTTACACACTATTAATAAAGACACATCACATAATTGCATGAATTTTATCTAAAAAATTGAAATGCATACGATAGGTGTTGAAGAGCACAAGCCGACTAAATAACAATGACGTGCATGTATAGAACCTAGAATGAGTGCGCTTAAAAAGACTATATTCAAACATTTAAAAAATTCATACCTAACCCGTATGAGATTTGAGAATCTCAATATTAAAATTTGATGATTTTGAGTCGTCAAAAAGAATGAACCACTAAATCAAAATCAAAACCAAGAATAATGAACCATTAACCGTCGACACAACTCATTAATTATTGTCAACAATAGTATTTATGCACATGCTCTACTATCGTTGTTCAACAGACTCATACAATCAAGTATTTTTGGTATATTTACTCTTTAAGACAATTACACGTGAATCTTTCTTTCTTTTAGAAAATATATTAATTTTTTATTAGCCTGAGTGTTGTGGAATTCGGGTTAATTTCCACCAATAATAACAAATTCACCTTGAAAACTATTATCTAGGTGACTAGTGTGAAAACGATTGTACTAAAAATCACCCCAAGGTAGATTCCCAGGAAAGAAGAGGGGTCACAATAGTCCCTCTTAAAACCCACTTTCCTTAGACAGAACTACCAAGACAAGTAATTTTAATAGAACAATAATTAACAACAACTATACCCGACAATAACTATTAAATAGACATAAAGAGAACACCAAAATTTAACGAGGTTAGGCCAAAATTATGTCTACCTCCTCGAACACTACTAAAATAATATTTCACTAATAGAGGAAATATTACAAAGAGAGAAAGAGTACAAATAACCTTTAATATAGAAGAAGACTTATATTTGTGGGATGCTTAACTAAGGAAGAGGAGAGCTCTATTTATAACAAAAGAATTTCTCCTCCTCCTTATACACAACCAATGTGGGACTTTGCCAAAAAACCAACAAATCTCCACCTTGGCAAATTCCACACACATCTCTCAAAAATCCAATCTTCAGTAGTGTCTGCAAATTCATCTTTCAATTTGTAACAATATTGACCAAGTCTAAACAATGTTTAAACTTGACCACAGTTACCAATTTTGTCAACATATCAGCAGGATTCTCAGTGGTTCGAATCTTTTGGATTATGACTCCATCTTCTTCTAGAATCTCTCGTACAAAGTGATATCGAACATCGATGTGCTTCGTCCTTGCATGGTAAACATGGTTATTTGCTAAATGAATAGCACTCTAACTGTCACAGTACACTTTGATGCTTCTGTTCCATTCCCAATTCACCAAGCAACCCTTAAAGCCAAATTGCCTCCTTCACAGCCTCTGTAACTGCCATATGCTCTGCCTCTGTAGTAGACAAAGCCACTGTTGACTGTAAGGTGAACTTCCAACTGACTGGTGCCTTTGCAAATGTAAACACATAACCAGTAGTTGATCGACGCTTGTCCAAATCACATGCATAGTCTGAATCATAATACCCAACTACACACTGACCATCTTGTTTGTCCTGCTGAAAGACCAAAACAACATCTACGGTGTTCAAAATATACCGCAAAATCCATTTCATAGCTTGCCAATGCTCATTTTCAGGATCATGCATATACCTGCTCACAACCCCAACTGCCTATGAAATATCGGGTCTCGTACACACTATTGCATACATCAAGCTACCAACATCACTTGCATACGGAACCTTTGACATGTATTCCTGTTCTGCATCATCCTTAGGTGACATGGATGATTCATGCCAAAACGTTTTAGTACCTTCCTCAGATATTCTTTCTGAGACAAACAAAGCCTCCCCAATTTCTTTTCCCTTGATATCTCCATGTCTAGAATCTTTTCGCTTCACCAAGATCCTTCATCTCAAACTCCATGTTCAATTGAGTCTTTATTTTCGCAATTTCTGTCTGACTCCTGGAAGCTATCAGCATATCATCAACATAAAGAAGAAGATATATATAAGATCCCTCTTGTAGCTTGCGTAAATACACACAATGATCATATTTTCTTCTTTTGTATTTCTTCCCTATCATAAACTTGTCAAATCGCTTGTACCACTATCTTGGAGATTGCTTCAAATCGTACAACGATTTTTCTAATTTGCACACCATCTTTACTTTTTCAGCAACGTTCGCTACTAAAGCTAACAAAATTCTGATGGAGGAATGTTTTCCAACTGGAGAAAATACTTCATTATAATCAACTCCCTCCATTTGAACGTAGCCTTTAGCCACCAATCTTGCTTTGTAGCGGATGTTATTCTTGTCAGGAAATCCATATTTCTTTGCATATACCCACTTGCACCCAATTGCCCTTCTTTCCATTCGGAAGACTAGCTAGTTTCCACGTCTGATTCTTTTGAGGGGATTACATTTCTTCATTCATGGCGATCCTCCACTTTTTATGTTCTGAACTTTGGATTGCTTCATTAAAAGTGGCAGGAACGTCATCAATTGCAATTGGTGATGCAAAAGAGACCATATCATCATAACGAGCAGGTTGTCTAATGGTCATCTTTTCCTTTCTGAGTGCAATTGATTCATGTTGCTGTGGAGGTTCTTGGGTCTAAACCTCTTCTTCATCTGACTCTTCTTCTACCATATGAGAGTCAACATCAGTTTTTTTACTGGTTAGGTTAATTCTGCTTCCTTCAAACTCCACCTGTTTGGGAGTTCCATTTGTCTGCTCTAATTTTTCTGAAGTCACCTTTCTCAACATGGTAGATTCATCATAGGTAACATCCTTGCTAAAGATTATTTTCTTTGTTTCTGCATACCAAAGACGATAGCCTTTTACACCAGAGGTGATCCCCATAAAGATTGGCTTCTTTGCTCTTGGATCCAGCTTTGACTTCTTAACATGGTAGTATGCAGTGGAACCAAACACATGTAAGGAATCATATTATGTAGCAGGTACTCCAAACCATTTCTCTAATAGTGTTTTACCACCAATAGTAGTCGATGGTAAGCGGTTGACAAGGTGACAAGCATAGACCAAAGCCTCAGCCCAAAATTCTTTGCCTAACCCAACATTAGACAACATACACCGAACCTTCTCCACTAATATCCAGTTCATATGCTCTGCCACCTCATTCTATTGTGGTGTACTTCTGACAGTGAAGTGTCTGACAATACATTCTTCTTCACAAACTTTCAAAAATGGATCATTTTTGTACTCTCCACCATTGTCTGTACGGAGACGTTTGATTTTTCTACCTGTTTGAGTCTCCACCATCTTTTTTCATTTAAGGAAAAATCCTAGCACCTCATCCTTTGTCTTCATTGTATACACCCAAACTCTTCGGGAAAAATCATCAACAAATGTAACATATATAGTGTTCCTCCCAATGAAGTTGTCTTGGAAGGCCCACATCTGAATAAACATAATCCAAAAACCTTAGTATCATGGATTACTGTTCCAAATTTCACCCTCGTCTTCTTCCCTTTGATGCAATGCTCACAAAAAGCTAATTTACAAGCCCGAGCACCCTTCAATAATCCTTGATCTATTAGTAATTTCAAGGATTTTTCACCAACATGCCCCAAGCGCATATGCCATAACCTGGTTGCTTCTAACTCCTGTTCATCAGTAGAAGCTGCCACTACTGCTGTCCCAACAATTGTACTACCCAGAAAGTAATACACATTATTTCTTTTCCGGATTCCCTTCATTATCACTAGTGCACCAGAGATAATCCTCATCCATTTTGCCTCACTTATAAACCTTTTGACTCTAAGGTTGCCATAAAGATGAGATTCTCATTAAATCTGGTCATAATGGACACATGTTAAGGTTCTGATTGATCCATCCTGATTCCTCAAGTGAATGAACCAATCCCAAGTGTGTCAAGAGGGGAATTATTTTCTGTGTAGACAATTTCACCTTTTAGTTCTTTAAAATCAAAGAACCATTCTCTATTGGGGGTCATATGGTGGCTACAAGCTGAATCTAACAGCCATGAACTGGAACAGCTGGTTGATGGCGTAGCAGCAAATACGAAATCTGAATCTGCATCATCATACTCGACCATATTTGATTCCAAGACAGCCTTTCCCCTTTCAGGTTTGCCTTTATTCTTTAGCCTAGGACATTCTTTCTTCCAGTGCCATTTTTCTCGACAAAAGGCACATTCATCTTTGCTCAATCTGGACTTTGACTTTGATCTCTCTCTCATTCCTTTATTCTGACTCTTTGAACGACCTCTAACAACAAGAGCTTCTGCTTCAACTTGTGTTTTCTTGTTTGTCTTTCTCAATTCATAACTATACAAGGCACAATTACTTCACTGAGAGACACATCAACCTTCCCATGAAGTAGAGTAGTTTCAAGATACTCAAACTCATCAGGAAGTGATCCCACAACAGCTAGATCTTCGTCTTCAAAAGTCATGTCCATATTCATCAGATCAGTCACCAGCTGATTAAAGTAGTAATGGATCATTCATAGTGGTACATGGTATATAGTTGAAGCGGAACAATCTCTTTTGCATACTTCTGCTCTCTAGAAAGACACGATCGAATAGTACCACATTCCAATCTATTGATCATCTTCCATTCTTTCTCCTCAACATCATCTGGTTTCTCTCATTCAATAGCAATGTCTAGACCCTACTGAAATAGGGCATTTAGAACCTCACTTTGCCATATACCGAAATGACTGGTGCCATAAAAAATCTCCACTGTAAGTCTAACATTTGTCACCGATTTCTTACGGATGTTTTTGTGTCGTCTACCATTTCTGCTACAAATTCTATTTAATAGTTGTCAATGCGGAATGTCTATTACCCCAAGGAATTTTTTTTTGATGTGGAAGATCAGCCTAAGCCGCAACCACAGAGCATACTAAAATAAACTAAGAGCCTTGATACCAATTGTTGTGGAATTCGGGTTAATTTCCACCAATAATAAAAAATTCACCTTGAAAACTATTATCTAGGTGACTAGTGTGAAAATGATTGTACTAAAAATCACCCCAAGGTAGATTCCCAAGAAAGAGGAGGGGTCACAATGGTCCCTCTTAAAACCCACTTTCCTTAGACAAACTACCAAGACAAGTAATTTTAATAGAACAATAATTAACAACAACTATACCCGACAATATCTATTAATTAAACATAAAGAGAACACCAAAATTTAACGAGGTTAGGCCAAAATTATGTCTACCTCCTCGAACACTACTAAAATAATATTTCACTAATAGAGGAAATATTACAAAGAGAGAGAGAGAGTACAAATAACCTTTAATATAGAAGAAGACTTATATTTGTGGGATGCTTAACTAAGGAGGAGGAGGGCTCTATTTATAATAAAAGAATTTCCCCTCCTCCTTATACACAACCAATGTGAGACTTTGCCAAAAATCCAACACTGAGGACTAAGGCATTTATAAGATAGTATCTATTTAAAAAATTACCAATTATTTGAAAATGAACGCTCGAACACCCTTATAGACACCCTTACAGAAAAATGCCATAAAATTACATATTCACGACGTTTAAGAGAACTCGCCACAATACGCATACACCTTTCTATAGTAGTATATGGTGGCTTTTTTTTGGAAAAACGGCGCTATAGACACATTTTAGTGGCGTTTGTATAACACACGCCGTAATAATATTCATATAAAGTGGTGTTTTATTTTAAACGCGACAATTATCCAATCATCTATCCCACTTTTCCCTTGTCTCCACTATTACGTTCCAAATCATTAATTATTTCTCATCTCTCTGAATCTCACCAATCATTGTCTGATCGTTTGGTCTCATCATTTATCTCTCTCCGCAGTCGTCGTCACTCACATGTACCATCACTTCTTCTTTCTCTTCTCTAATCTCTCATCATTAAAATGAAAACACCTATGAAGGTCTGAACAATCCTAATTTTTATTAGACTAAAACCCTAAATTAAAAATTCAAAAACTCATGACATAATGCAATTGGAAATCTTCGTTTTACTGTCAAATAATTTATTTAATCTCAAAAGAAATAAAATAAAGAAGTATAGTTAGAAGAAGGGTCGATCCACAAGGACTTGGAATTATTGATGTAGAAGCTTTTGATTCTGGTGATAGGTGAAAAAGTAAAGTAAAGTGGGTTTTAATTGAAAGTATGAGATAAAAGTAAAAATTAAATAACTTAGAAAATAAAAAAGTAGGAGAAAATCAATTTAATAAAAGCAACCTCAAGCTTTCGTTTTGCTTCAATTCCATCGATCCTTGAATAAGATTTTACTCCAGTTAAATGCCAGTATAGTCCACAAGATTTAATCCCCTGTAGCTTCATTTTCCTTTGGTGATTCATTTTCCCAAAACTATTTTAGAAATCTCAATCATTGTTCATTGTGACTATCGTTGTTAACTCAAAAATAATTTAAAAGAGTTGGAAAAGTCCGATTCAAATTATGTTTTCTCTATGAAAATAAACCACAACAACACTCAGCCAAAAGTTATTTTGAAGTGAAAGCATAATGATTTTAAGAAAGACGTTAGCCAATCTAGTTTCCAAAAATTGAGAATTTAACCCGAAAGTATGAAGTGTTTTTCTATCCTCACGACCGAATTGAGTCATCGCTTTAGCCTTTGGCTATGAAAAACTTAGCATTTTTAAAGAAAAATAAGTAAAAGCTTGAAAAGTAAAAACGAAAGAAAAAGGTAAAAACTTTTGTAAAAGAAGAAAAACAAGAACAAAGAAATTTAGGCAATCTGAGATATGTTTGATGCTTACCCCCAATGGGGTATTTATAGTATTCTAAAACCATAAAAAATGACTTAGAAAATGATAAAGATAAATCCTAAAAATTACAAAAGATAAAACATGAAAATATTCAAATTAAATCCTAAAATTAAAAGATAATTCCTAATTTGAATTCAAAATTATGGCTGAGTCATTCGTCTTTCTAGAAACGCTGATTGGACCTTCTAGAAGCTACTGACTAGGGATGGTCAAAATACCCAAACCCGATGGGTACCGACCCAATCTGACCCAATAGGGACATTTTTTTAATTTTTGAGACTCGGGGCGGGTTATGTAATGAAAATTTTTGGGGCGGGGCGAGGTTGGGTTTAAGGTGAAAAATCATCGATATCAACCCGATTTGGTTATTTTATATATATTTATATATATTATAATTAACATTTTAATAATTTTTATTTTTATATTATTAAAATATATTATTTGATTATTAAAATATAAAAATATTTTTAAATATATTTATTTCACAATATAAATATAATAAATAATTATAAATATATTATTTTAAAATATTAATATATCAGGTATAGTAGGGTAGGATTTTAGTTTAAAAATCGGTTCAGGTTTGGGGCGGTAAAAAACTCAAAATTCTTCGAGGTGGTTCGGGGTCGGGTTTTACATATATGTTTTCCGGTCGGGACAAGGACGGCCAAAAACCCAGCCCACCCCCTGCCCATCCCTACTGCTGACTGGATGCCATGTCAGACACAGTCATATCCTACGTCATGCCCACTAGTCCAGCCTTGATTCTAGAAAATAAAAAAGTACAAAATTACGCCATTTTAGCATTGTTTCTGGAACCCAACATCCTACACCAAAAATGAATAAAAAAGCCCCAAATCATCATTATCGAATAGATAACAATGAGTAATTAACAATAAAATAGTGACAAAATTAAACAATTATCAAATACCACCTCACTTATTCAATGCTTGTCCTCAAGCATTTCTCAACCAACACATCAAAACCTCAAGTTACAATTCTCAATTTCACAACAATCCCATGATATCCAAATAAATCAAGATCAATGCAATTATCAAAAATTAAGAAACAATCAACCACAGGCAAGACTAAGAACAAATTTAAGTAAAACTAGACATCACAATAATTCATCAATTTCAATGTTGCAAAACTCAATACCTCACAAGGGCTAACTAATGTCGTTCAGAGTGTTTCGGGTAAAAGAATCGCTCAAGCCTGAAATAGTCAAAAATTACCATAAGCTTGTAACTAAATCCAATCTCCATTACTCAAAATGACATGATGCAAAAATCAATGGGTCTTTGAAAAAGGTTGTAACGAGGCTTAGGTTCGGGTAGAAAAAAGGGCAAAATATGAGTTTAATGTCAAGATGAGAAATACAAATAATTAAATCAAGTCCACGAGATAAACAAGATTAAATAAAAGGGATGCAAAAATATAAACATCAAACCACCCTTTTTATTTTTATTTTTTTCATTTTTTTCCATTTTTTTCTTTTTTCAAATATGTTTTTTCTTCTTTTTCTTTGTGGTTCATGAACATACATCAGGTAACTCGTTCTCCTGTCTTGACAAGGGTAGCAAAAGAGGATAAAATAAAAAGGCTCGGGTTTTCAATGAGGTAAAACAAAGAAAGGAATAAGGCTCAAAATTGGTTTATATAAGGGAAAAACAACAAAGGGTAGACAATGTTTTTGGGAATGAAAATGGTTTAATCTTAAGTACCCCTATCACACTAAAGCATCATATTCAAGCTTGTAGTATTGACAAATATTACGCTACAAGTTCTAGAATCTAAAGAATTAGTTTGGCACACTCAATGAAACAATGAGCAAGAAAAAAACATATGCTCATTAGGCTCAAAACTCTCATGAAAAGGTGAAATACGTACTAAATCATGCAACAAATCAATTAAAAATGGTTGTCCCTTGTTCCCATATATAATGGGATAAGGGGGAGGTAAGATAGTAGGCTACCCCCAAATTATTAAATGCCCTCCATGGGACTCGATCCCACGACCTCAAGATTAAGAACCTTGTGCTCTACCAACTGAGCTGGATAGTCATTTTCCAACAAATCAATTAACAAATACATAAAATGTCTTCTCAAAAAAATTAAAGAAAACCAATAGTCATGCCAATTAGCTATCATGCAACCTAAATTCCAACAAAAGCAAGATCAATATTCACAAGGAAATAAAAAAAAAAAACAAAGTGAAACATGAGATAGGCAACAAGAAATCCCAACATATTTAATCAAGAAAAACTCAATTTATTAATCGAATAAGCAAGGAAAAATCTATACAATTCCACCCCTCACTTAAATCATATTGTCCCAATATGAGAATGAGTGCACAAGAGGGGGAACAAAATTACTCTCCGTTCTAATGACGATCAACCGTAAAGTAAATGAAGGTGATGGAGTAGTTCGGAAAAGTAACCATCAGAATGTGGATTGATGCCGAAATTTCCTGCAAAGCCCAAAGTTAGTACATCACTAACGGGGTAATAAAATTAAACTCGATATTAAGCACAATTTTTTTGATTCGTTATTGATTAGGCGCCAGACAAAAATGATGCGCGATGACCGTGCGAAGGTTTACGTCGATGAACCAATAGTGGGCTGGGATATGCGACTGTCAAAAGTTTGAAATGAAGAGAATGAAGATGGTTATGATTTATTTCAATAGTGTGGGTCCCATGTTTTAATAGAACGTGGAAAGGCACTCAAGCAAACTGGTTTTAGTTTAATCAAAATAAGGTTGCGGTTTAGAGACGTAAGATATTTGAATAGCAGGGGATGGGTCATGCACACAAAATGTTCTTCATGTGGGACCACAATTGGTTCTTTGCTTTGCGATAAGAAATTCCTCAAATTGTTTCCACGCGAAATAAATACTACAATCATATTTTACGGGCTCAATCGAATTTACAGATTCCTTAGGTACCTAAAAATATAAGGAGAATAAACAATAAAAATAAAAAATAAAGAAAATAGTAAAAATGAGTTCCTCTCATTAAGCGATATTTTTAACGCCGTTAGCTCGACGACCTGAAGACTACAAATTCTTATACAAATGCTTCCTCCCCTTCAATCGCTTTTTCCAACTAAAAAATTTCTTATGAGAAATTCAAAAATTCTCATAAATATTTATTTGGATCTTTCCCAATTTTAAAATATTGTCGAAAATAACGGCATCAATACATTTTTTTTACCAAAAATTGATTTCTTCAAACATTCCCATGATGGTTTCGACTTTATTTTTGGTGCATGCAAAAGAAAGGTAACAACTTAGTTTTTGAAGGAGTTAAGCGCTAATCTGATTCAACAAATGAAAGATTTTGCAACTCACTGGATTCGTCTTTTATATCTTCCGATTTTCTGCACACATCATCGAACAAGTGACTCTTTACAAAATCATTTGCCAAAGGATAAAAAATACCAATAAAATTAACACTTGCAACATTGTCCGGGTATTTCATTGCCTTATACACATCAACTTTAATGATCTCACAGTCAAATTCCATAATAAGAATACCGCTTTGAACATCAATTATCGTATGTGTCGTGCTCAGAAAAAGATGACCTATGAGAATTTCAGAACTAGTGTTGTTGCGATCATTTTCCTTATCAATCACATAAAAATCAGCAAGGAAAATTAAGTTGTTTACCTTTACCAAAACATTCTCTAGGAGTCCTTCGAAGTAGATAATCGACCTGTCAGCGAGCTGAAGTGTAACTCTCGTCTCCTTCAAAGGCTCGGTGGAAATTAAATTATAGATGGAGAGATGCATTACATTGATAGAGGCTCTTAGATCACACATAGCTCGCTTGATTTTAACCTTACCAATTTTACAAAGTACTGCAAACATACATTGGTCCTTATACTTTGGTGGAAGCCGTAGTTAGAAAACTACTGAGACATTCTTGCCTAAATTCACTTTCTCGTTTCCGGTAAGTTGTATTTTATTAGTGCAAAGATCTTTAAGGTATCTGACATACCTCAACACTTTCCAAATTACCTCAAGAAGTGAAATATTTATTTCCACTTTCTGAAACACATCAAAAATTTCATTCTCTTCAACTTGTTTATCTCGTTTCATTAACCTTGATGGAAAATGAGGTGGAACAATATAGGGAGATGACATAGAATCAATTTGCGATTCATCATTCTTCTTTTTTCGAGATTCTACGTCAGTCTTTTTCTCTCTCTTAGAATTAGTGTAAGCTTCCTTTTCTTCTCTCTTGGATTTTGACTCTTTTTATTTTTTATGGGATTGTGAGGCACTTTTCCCTAGGATCTTAGGTGCGATAACTGTACCACTCAGGAGAGTGATGGTGCTAACATTTCCTATTGGATTAGACTTAATTTGCGATGGCAGCCTCCCTTGTGACTCTAATCTTCCCACGATTTAAGCCAGTTGACTCATTTACTTCTCGAGCTCTTAAAAGCGAAAGTTTCAGTTCTATTTTTGAATTTCTCCTGGAAAAGGGATTGTCGCTCGATGATTGATTCAAGCAATGATTTCTGTGGCTGGTAAGGTTGTTGTGGGGATGTCCTCAGTTAATAGACTTGATTTGGTTCGAGATTTGGTGCATAATTGAAGTTTGAATGATCTCTCCACCCCGGGTTGTATGTATTTTCGTGAGGGTTGTAAGGCCTCTAGGAGGTCTCGAAATTTTTTACATTGCTTTTACTTGTGCACCAACTTCTTCCTGTAGCATTGGGCAACAGTCTGTCGAATGATCTGACATTGTGTATATTTTGTATCCCCTCGCTATTCCAATTTTTCATGAAATAAGAGAATTAACTATATCAATTAATTTATCAATTTTACTCTCAAGGGAAATAGAACTTAACTCGTGAACCCATTGACTGGGTTCACTTGAAAACTGTTGAGAGTTCGCCACCCTTGTAGAAATTAACTCTGTTACTGCATTTGGAGTCATGTTGGCTAGAGCTCCTTAACTGGTAGCATCGACCATTTTTATCTCTAAGGGAAGCAACCCTTCATAGAAATATTGGAGAAGCATTTGTTCAGATAATCCGTGTTACGGGCAACTTACACAAAGCTTTTTAAATCTTTCCCAGTAATCATAGAGTGATTCTCCATCTTTTTGCAAGATTACAAGGATGTTTCTTCTAAATTCGCTTGCCTGCTTGGAAAAATCTGTCAAGAAAAATTTGGGTTAAACCATTCCATGTATTGATAGAATTTGGTTGTAAATAAAACAACCACTCCTTAGCTAAACTAGATAAAGAAAAAGGAAATCTCGTAATTTAATTTGGTCTTCGGATACTACCTGTGGTTTCATGCTTGAACAGACCATATGAAATTTTGTGAGATGCTTATGTAGATTTTCACTGAGAAGCCCATAGAAAGTAGGAAGAAGAAGAATAAACTCTGTTTTAAGCTAAAACATGGTTTTACCTTGAGGAAAAATGATGCAAAGTGGTTGTTGAACGACAAGTGCCGCAACTAATTCCCAAATTGTTTATTCAACCATCGATATTGGTTATTCTGGTGTAAAATTTGTATCAACATTGAAGGGTGCTTCGGAATTCGGATCTGATTGTTCATGGCATTGCGCTTCTTGTTGTTTCCTCCTTTCCCGAAGTGTTAGTCCATGTAGTCTCCGAGCTAGTGCTTCAATCTCAGGTTCAAAATCTACTAGTTCTGCGGGATTTTTCCTAGTCATAAATCAAAAATAAAATAAATCATTAATTTTACCGAAGTCCTCAGCAACGTTACCAATTTGACAAACATCATTTTACTGTCAAATAATTTCCTTAACCTCTAAAGAAATAAAATAAAGAAGTACATGAGAAGAAGGGTCGATCCACAGGGACTTGGAATTGCTGATGTAGAAGGCTTTTGATTCTGGTGATAGACGAAAAAGTAAAGTAAAATAAGGGGGTTTTAATTGAAAGGATGATATAAAAGTAAAAATAAAATAACTTAGAAATAAAAAAGTAGGAGAAAATTAATTTAATAAAAGCAACCTCAGGTTTTGTTGTTAATTCAAAATGTTTAAAAGCGTTGGAAAAGCCCGACTCGAATTATGTTTTCTCTATGAAAATCGAACCCGATCCCAATTTCTCTTAGCTTGTCGTCGCTAAGTGTGTTCAGGAGAATTCAAATCAATTGATTCTATAATCCCAACGATAAACCATAACAACATTCAAGTCAAAAGCTTTTTTGAAGTGAAAGCATTATGATTTTAAGAAAGACCGTTTGCCAATCTAGTTTCTAGAAAATTGAGAATTTAACCAGAAGGTATGAAGCGCTTTTCAATTCTCACAAATGGAATTGAGCCATTGCTTCAACCTTTGGCTATGGAAAAACTTAGCTAAGTATGATAGAAATCATACTTAGCATTTTTAAAGAAAAATAAGTAAAAGCTTGAAAAGTAAAAACAAAAGAAAAATGTAAAAAATTTTATAAAAGAAGAAAAACAATAACAAAGAAATTCAGGCAATCTGAGATATGTTTGATGCTTACCCAAAAAATGACTTAGAAAATGATAAAGATAAATCCTAAAAATTCAAAAGATAGAAATTAAAAGTACTCAAATTAAATCCTAAAAATAAAAGATAATTCATAATTTAAATCAAAATAGCGATTGAGTCATTCGTCCTTCTAGAAACACTGACTGAACCTTCTAGAAGTTACGGGCTGGACTGCATGTCAGACGTAGTCATATCCACAAGTCCAGCCATGATTCCAAAAAAAAAAACTACAGACGTTACACATTTTGTTGCAATAATTGGATCTCATTGTTTCGATAACTTATTCTTCTAGACATTATTTATTTTTTCTATATGATTTACTTTTTTATTTTTGTTTCCTATATTTTTATATGATTCTTCCTTTAGTGCTAGAATAATGAAATGCACTAGCAGTTTGTGATCTTTTTGAGAAGATCATGAATTTTATGTTATGTTGTTATCATTGTCTGTTTCTACTGCTTGTTGCAATTTTAAATTGTCAAATTTTATGTCAGTAGATTTGTTCATTTTTAGAAATGAATTGGGATCCACATATGGGAGTTTCAATAAATCAACAATAACTACACTTATAATAGTGCTGGCAGCTTTATGGAATATTTTGAAGGTTTTACTTATCAAAATGTCAATTTTATTTTCGATTGTGCTTCCCATGTCCAAGTATAGTTTATTTACATAAAACTTCATTCTTGTGTTTTATATGTCAGAATCTAATTGGATTACTATGTATAATGGTTTTCAAAATATCTATCTTTGGTCAAATTAGCGACAACCAATAATAATGAGTGTATAATTGCATCTTACTGATTGAAGACTTTTTGTTGTTCAATTATAGAGTTTATTCAAGAGTGAATTATATGATATAGACAATGCCCAAATTTTATTGTATCTTTACTGTTTAAGCAGCAATCTCTAACAGCAAAGTTGACAGCAAAAGCATTTATTGCTGCTGCTACTACTGATTCTGCTAGATGCCACCATGATTTTCTCATCTCTTTGGCTTATGTGTAATTGAACTAGACTCTTGATATCAAACAGTAGAGATGGGACTATTAAGATTTGGAAGTGAGTAGCCTAAAAGTTTTGTACAGTTTCTAAGCATGTAGGTTTAGGGATTTGTCTTTATTATTATTAATGCAATGCCTTATTTATCAATGAAAAAGGGGAAATACTATGATCTTATTCTTGCTTTTATGTGCAAAGTTCATTGATATTAAATCTGAACTTTTTTTTATTTTCAATCTCCATGAAATGAGGATTTTGAGATGACCAGAAAAATGAAAGCAGAAAAGTATGAATGAGAATGGAGGTAGAACTTATAGTAGAAAATGTAAGTGTAACCCTCTAGACCTCGTCTGGATGTTACGATCGAATCTCGAAGACCATTTTCATAACCAGATTTAATCAACGACGAAACCTCCAGATTCCAAAACATCCATCGCCATATATCTGTCATAAATCCAAGTTCAAAGAATCAATTTATAACCAAAGCAAAATAAAACGTATAAACCCATAATCCCCTAAAATTATAAACAAAACCAACAGAAAGTAACATAAAAGTCTATAAAAAAAACGTCCATACGATAATTGAAGAAAATGTCTACTAACGATCCTCTAAGTAACAGTCGTAGTCCTAAAGGTCTGAGCAATCTAAAATGACAGAAACTAAATAGTGAACTATGGAACCCAGTGTGTCGTCTAAAGTAAAATCTATATCGCATTAAAACTAATACAACATAATTGAAATACAATGGTAATTCAGATGTAGATATTAAAAAATGCAACATCAATACCACACAATTTTACCTTTTTCACGGAACAATCAAAATAGGGACGTTACCCTCCGAAGAGGTACCCAAAAAGAATCAGGACATGTAATGAAGTCCCATGCAGAATCAGGACGGATAGCAAAGTCCCATGCAGAATCAGGACGAAGAACGAAGTCCCATGCAAAAACAGGACGTGGAACAAAGTCCCATGCAGAAATAGGACGGGGAACAAAGTCCCATGCAGAATCAGAAATGTACAAAATGAGTAGATCATGCTTGAATGATGTCATGTTTTATAGAAATCAGGAATATCATAGATAAATGGAATCAGTTTGCAATCATGCATTCATAGAGTAACATATAACTTAATAGCATAGTACATAAAAAATATTGAACAGACAAAGTTAGAACGGGAGAGAAAGAATGGTATTTCTTTTGCCAAAGAGATAGGAAGTATTCGACAGGGATTAGGACCAATCAAGCAACCGAAGCTGGGTATTAGAAGCCGACTGGAAAAGATAAAGAGATTTTCAAAGGAAAAAGATGTCTAGTTGGGATGATGAAGACTCTTGTTTTCTACCTAGGGAGAGCTCCTAGAGGGGAGAAAACAAATTGGGTCATGCATGAATATAGGCTTGAAGGCAAATTCTCTTACTATAATCTTCCCAATGGTGTTAAGGTAGTGTAACTAAAGTTTCACATGAAACTAATTTATTCTTGAAATTGAAGGACTAATTTGATATCTTTCTTTTACGTTTTTGTGACAGGATGACTGTGTTGTTATTAGGGTTTTTCATAAGAACACAGAGATGAAGAAAAGCACAATTCATGATCACCTCTTAAGAATGAACTTAATTGGGGATGAATTCATGGATCATGCTTCATTGCCTCCCCTCATGGAACCCAATTTTGATTGTGAAAATGAATTCAAGGCCATCAACAAGACCCCAATTTTCAACACTTAAATACCAATTCAAAACCCCATCTTCTTCTATCAAGGGACCAGCTCGGATTCCTGCCCGGGCGGATTCCGAACAGATAACGACGTAGTGAGTGTAAGAGCATTGATGGCCAACAACGGTAGTAGAGATATCGAACACCAGCAGTGCAACATGGAGCAGTTTTCATCAAATCGATCAATGGTCAGTCTGTCACAAGACACAGCAGACACTGCCCTTATCGCTGACATTAACAACAATGAGATTGCTTTAGTGATTTCAAATAGTATTCGACTTGGATGCTGCAACCCTTATGATGATATTGAAGACTTGGTATGTTTATGGAATTGGTCGAAGATTGACTTGATTTGTAATTTAGGAATAAACATATGTTGTGAAACAGTTTTAAAATGCAACAAAATCTAATAGATATATAGATAATTTTATTAAAACAATTTAGTGAAATATTCTTTTAAATAATTTTATATTTTACTGATTATACATCAAAATTTTCGTTCTAATTATTTAATAATTGAATTAAACACAATAAGATATTTGTTAGTATGTTGATTATATTTATAATTTGATAATTTTATTATCAAATATAATATTAAGTTCAAAAATCAAACATCTTTATTAATTTTATGGAAAATGTTGAGCAAACATATTTAATCGGTTGATCAAACAAAAATTCCACGATTGGTCACCTTCTCTCTCTCAATAATCTAGTAATATAGATTAAAACAGGACTACTGACATGGAAGAAAAAATGTCACTATTCACTATTGTTTCTTTTTACCCATCTCTAAGTACACAGGATCGACTTAACATTCTTGAATAATGATAGTCTGGTATATCTCTTCCCGCATTTTATGCAAAGTCGAGTAGAGAAGTTACTAATTTGCTTATGCAAATTCTTGAATATGGAATTCATGTATTAGTTAAGTGTGAATCTTAAAAGCAAATTTCTTGTGTTTGTATCTGTTATTTTCTTCATCATATAGCCATGAAGAAAAATGCTAAAACCAGAAATGGATGGCAGAAGAATACAAGGAGAAAGATAATCTCCAATGACTTGCCTGTAGAATCAAAGGTGTTCACCCTCTAGTTTCTTCATATATAGTCTGATAATTTTATTATGAATGGTTTTTACTCAGTTTTGTTTTATACAGGGTTTTCAAGTGTAAACAATAATACTAGGGTTCACCCTCTAGTTTCCGGGAGCAGTTACCAATGAGACTACTGAATACATTGCCGAGTCCCACATTCTTAGAATATAAAAGGGACGAGGCTAAGAAGGAGCATTTAAAAGAAAACCGGATTGGACAGAATGACTCATACCTTTCTCGGCCTTTTGGCTAAGATCAAGTGTATATCTGTTCTTATCAGTTTAATATCTGATACGTGGGCCATTGGCTCACATGATATTAAATTTATTTTTTGAGGGGAGAGCCCCCACAGTAGCTTGCTACTGGGGTTCTCGAGCGTCGCCCAAGCGTTGCACTATGCTCGGGCACGGCGCACCCCATCAATTGTAGTTCAAAAGCTTGCTTTATTTAGTGTGTGTAAGTATTGTTTATGTAATTTATGCTAGTGGCTTCTTTTCTCCAGAACCCTTACGTGATACATCTAACTGGAAATCCAAAACCATTTTCAGTGCATGTGTGGATGATTGCCTCATCACAGGTCTTATTATAAACCTTGAGACGTTTTCATTCTGTTTCACACTGACCTTAGCAGCAGGATGGATCGAGGGGTTCTGAGGTTTGAAATTCCTTTATATTTTAAGTTTTCTTTTTATTAATTACCTAAATTCGCTCCCCTTAACATAAATTTCTTGGTTCTTCAGTGATTTCAAATAGTATTCGACTCAGAAACTGCAAACCCTTAACAGTTTTAAAGTGTAATAAGATTGACCAGATATATATAGCAAATTTTATCAAGACAATTTAGTCAAATAATTTTATACTCTATTGATTATACATCAAAATATTATATTTCAGTCATTTAACAAATACATTAAAACACGATATTTAAGTCCCTCTACCCTAGCATGAATCCATCTGTTCTCAGTTGCGTGTTTAAGTCCCTCCGTGAATGCCATCACCTCTCTCGATTCAGTTGTGTGGCCCTTGCCCAAGCATCGTGCAACACCACCTATTACCATGCACTATATATTTTGCACATATATTTTGAACTATTTGTGCATTATGGCACCAAGTTATGACTGCATATTGTGCACATACTCGTTCTGACTCGTGTACTTAGTATTTTCATTTTTGTACATTGGCCTATTTGTTAAATGTTCTGAAATGTGCAAGAATGATTGGTTCATTGAAAGTACATCTTTTTTTGAATGATTATATATGTGAAAAATATTATGTGTATTCTGAAATGATACTTTTAGGTATGATGAAAGAAAGGAATTATTCAGTCTATTATTATGTTCTTATATTTTATATAAGACATTTCGTAAGAGATATTTATTTATTCATATGTCGATATAGTTTATTTTAGATAATGCCTCACTGTAGACACTAGTTTTTTTTTCCATTCTTTTTTTTTATATTATTATTATTATTTTAATATTAATATTAATATTATTATTTAATAATATTATTATTATAGGCCCGATACAATTACAACTGAAGCCCGACAATCAGACCCAGTCCAGACTAGACCCATATAACCCAGCAGGACCCGACCCAAATTCAAACCCGGAGGCCCAGATCCGAGAGGCCCAACCCGATCCAGGCTCAAATGCGTCTAGGGTTTCTGTTGAAGCTTTCAGCCGCCTTTCTTCTCATCCGTTAGATTTGGCCTTGATCCAACTGTCCAAAATGACTCCAAAAGCCCTAGGGTTTCATCATTACCCTAGGGTTATGATCTGGTCGCCGCCTCCACGTCCATGTTCTAGCCGCTACCACGATGGCACGCCTCTGCCGAAGCTTCCAGAAGACTAAAGTAAGGTCGCACACGTCGTAGTCCTTCGGTGAGTCACAACCGTAGCTTTGGTGACTCACCGAGGTTTCCCTTATAACCCGGTCCGAGAGCAGTATCATGGTGGCCAATAAAAGCCACTGATCCTGCAAGGAAGAAAACCACGACCAACAACAAACAAAACACCAAAGAAACACGAAGACACGACAGTAAAAACCAATAACCAACAATAAAAATAAAAAAGGAGAAGAGAGAGAAGGAGACTTACCACATCATCGGAGCCTCCACGAACCACAGGAGAACCAAAATGTCGAAGGTAATAATCCTAGACTACGTCGTTTGGTAAGGTTTTAGGTTGAAACAACCTTAGATCGGGCTTTAGGATAAACGAGGCTTTATTTTGGGGTAAGTTTGAAAATTTGACCACCGTAAGCGGTGGTCGGCCGGCGGTGGAGATTGACGTCAGATTACGATGGTCGGATTCCCTCTGGTGAGGGAATCCTAGAGAGAAGGGATAGATTTTCTCTCTTTAGAGAGAAGCAAAATTAAAAATGAGGGAAATGACCGTTAGGGTCGGTTTTTGGGGTTTAAATACCCCTCCCTGAACGACATCGTTTTGGGGAGGGGTGTCTGTGTAATTTTCTGCATGGGAAATTCACGTCCGCGATACCTTTTATGTAAACCTTTCAATTTAATCACTAAAATCAAGTTTTTGTTTATTTTAATTTAGTCTTCAAATTTTTATTTTATTATATTTTAGTCCCTACCATGTATATATATATTTTAGGGTAAAATAACTTATTTAGCCCCTATAATTTTAATAATTTTTATTTTGATCCCGAATTAATTCTTTATGGCCTTACACTAATAGTACCTATATTTCATAACATTTCGAATTAGAGCTATTAATTTATATATTTTTTCAATTTAATCTTATAGTTTTAATTTTCTTTAATTTGATTATTGTTTAATTGAAATTTTATTTTTATTACCCTTTAAGTTTCAATATTTTAATTTAGTACTTTAATTATTATTCTTTATTTTCTCTTTATTTAATTTTAGTCACATTAATATATATATATATATATATATATATATATATATATATATATATATATGAAAATTCATAAGTATTATTTGATTAATTTCACAAATTTATTAAATAATAATATTTATTTATTTTTAAATATTAAGAAAGGGATGTCTTAAAGTAACTAGATGTCCTATTCTGATATTTTAAATAAATAAATATCGTATTTATAAAACCTTAAAAATCAAATATGCCTATTTTAGTCTAATCAAATTATTTTAATATGATATTAATATGATTTTTCGAGGAGAAATTATCATATTCTTATTATTTCAGTCGGAAAGAGAAATATTCATCCTAAAAAATTTTAGGGATTAGTTTCTCTTCAATTGGAAATATTAGAATATTTTCTATTTTTCCTTAGAATTTTCTGCTAAAATTATGCGATTGAATCTGAAATAATAGGCTATAAATTAAATTTATATTCGCTTAGATTTCAACTAATAGAGACAATTTATAATCGACGGGTACCAATTTTGGGCGTTGTGGGGGTGTTAATCCTTCCCCAAGCGTAACCGACCTCGAATCCCTTTTTTTACTAAAAAGAATGAATTTCTGGTTATACGCAGACTGATTTATCTTTTAAAATGATGTTTTCTTAAAACTATTTTAAAAGATAATTTTTAGGTATTCGACTTATCTAACCCAAAAAGGTCGATGGCGACTCCAAAACATTTCATTAAAAAACCCATTTATTCATTCACTTGCTTTTTGGCCAAAGAAAATTCGTGCCCGGGCGAAAACTGGTTACGACAGCTTAGCGACTATGCTGGGAACCCTGATCAAGCCTTAAATCGATTATATATTGTCTCTATAGTTAGAAATTGAATATTCATATTTATTTAATTTAGAGTTCTTTTGATTTCTTTCAATTCTTTATTCTTTATTATTTTTATATCCTTATATACTGATGTTTTTTATTTGATTGATTTTCAGATATTAGGATTCAATTTTTGTGTAATGTTTTGTCAAAGGTTTGAGAATTTCTCATCTCTTACAACACGTGCATTGCATAAACATAAGCTCTATAATCGAGCTCTTTTCCCTTTTAAGTGGGAGTGAAAGCGATGTCTTCATGAGAATTTATTCTCCGTGTCAGACCTAACAAGTAGCTTTCGGGGTTCATATATCCTATGTCTTCGTGAGGATTTATTCTCTGTGTCAGGCATAGGGAAATGTGCCCTCTCGAATTGATCTCGATCCGCTTAAGCTTATAATGGGTAAGGATTGAGGGTTTGGCAACCCAAGGGGCACCAACAAGGACAAGTCGAGTACCTTTACTCTTAGAACTAAAACCCTGCATATAATAAACCCTAGAAATTCACCTGATCTAAAACAATGCTGAAACTTTGTCCGTAGGTGTACACAAAGGAGAAATGCACTCTAACTTTCATTTTTTAATTTATAATATAAATGCATGTGAATTAGAAATCTTGCGGTTTGGTTTATTTTTCCAAGTCGAGTACCTTTACTCTTAGAACTAAAACCCGCAAATGCACTCTAACTTTCATTTTTTAATTTATAATATAAATGCATGTGAATTAGAAATCTTGCGGTTTGGTTTATTTTTCCAAATAAAGCATGGAACTAGAAAGCATGAGGTTAGGATATATATATAGATACCATGATAGATATGATTTTTTCTTTCCATTAATTGTTATTAATCATTTTATTTTTTCTTATTTTTATAGACATTTTATTTTGTTCTAACTTGTTTATATTAATTTTTTTCTTGCATTACATGATAATGGCATGATTAGAAGGTATTAATTCGAGAGTGGTCATCAAAATAAAAAGTTTTCATTAATGGAAAAAGAGTTTTATAATCAAGCAAACTATGACGAATCCAAGGAATGGCATCTTGAGGAAGCTTTTAAAATAGTGGAAAGCTATGCACACAAAGATCATGTTAGATAGATACTAAAAGCATTCAACGGTAAGAGTATCAGTAGGAGCATTCAGAATGAAGGAGGTTTTTATGAAGCTCAAACATGTTATCTGAAGAATGAAAACAAGAAATTGAGTACAAAGATGGAAACCATGCATGAGGATTTCCAAAAGGTTAGTCAAGCCTTTAAAAATGTTGGTATAGGAAATATCCCAGAAGAGTGGATAACAGTGGTCACTAAACTGAAAAAGAACTGTAAGACACATGAAAATCGAGCGAAGAAGTTCTCTAATGATTTACGAACTGTAGAAGAAAGACGCAATACATCTATCATTGAATTGAAAAGATGTCAAGCCGAAAATCAAATGTTGAATAATGCTGTAATCAACGTGGAAGCCTCATATCAGATCCATCAACATGAGATTGATACTGAATTAAAAGCCACTAAAGGTAATAACAATACATTGATGAAGATGGTAGAGGATTATGAGGATTTTGTATAATAACTCTGTAACCATAAAGATTCCCTCACAAGAAAAAATTAATAACATTGCCTACAACTCCGAGAATTGACACAGAAGATGAAGGAAAAAGACAATGTCATGGAGGAAGTTGCTTCTCAAGCAAACAATGTGGGTCATAAGCTGGTAGATTTAACTAGCTTCATGAGAGAATTAAAACAGATTGGCAACTCCACAGCTGAGCATAAGTGGAAGTTAACTTGGCGTTTTAAGGAGATAGAGAAGTTAGGAGTGAAAACTATCCCTTATATGTAGAGTTTTGTTTGATGTATCGAAAATTTTGTGTTCAATGAAAGTTTTTTTTTAAGATGACCACTCTTGATTAACACCTTTTTCATACATGCATTTGCATTCTTATTTTTGCATTTTTGCATTTTTCACATTTATATTTTTTAATATTCAAGTTTATAAGTCATACAGTTCATAACATGTTAATCATGAAAATATGGGAATAATTTGTGGATGATTCCATGACAGAATTTTCGAAATCAAATTGGAGCTAACTTGGTCTTCCTAGAGAAGGATAAGAGCCATGAATGAGATTTTATCAAGGGTTGGTAGAATCGATAAACTCCATGAGCAACTCATAAAGACTCAACAAGAGATGATCGATCGAGCAAAAAAGTTCCAGGATGATTCAAAGGAACAAATGACCAAATTAATGGACATGGTGAATGTTGTGATCCATGGAGAAAACCCGTTGCAAAAGATTTGAATGGGATTATGAATGTTAGTGATGTAGCTGATGCGATGAAAACAAATGACCAGGAACTTGTCAGGGAAAATGGAAATAAAATAAGGCTTCAAAAATAGGGTATGATCCCAGAAAATGTGATAGAGATCAAGTTAAAGAGAAGCATGGAAGAAGTTTAAGTTAAAAATAAGGCTTCAAAAAAATGTCAGTACAACTATTTTCTCATAAATTTAAATTTAAATTTAAAAATGTCAGTACACACTCTCTCTCTCTCTTAATAATCTAGATAACATAGATTAAAGCAACAATAATCTACATAACATAGATTAAAACAATTAAAATAGCAATAATCTAGATAATATAGATTAAAACAGGACTATTGACATGGAAGAGAAAATGTCACTATTCACTATTGTTTCTTTTTACCCATCTCTAAGTACACAGGATCGACTTAACATTCTTGAATAATGATAGTCTGGTATATCTCTGCCCGCATTTTATGCAAAGTCGAGTAGAGAAGTTACTAATTTGCTTATGCAAATTCTTGAATATGGAATTTCATGTATTAGTTAAGTGTGAATCTTAAAAGCAAATTTCTTGTGTTTGTATCTGTTATTTTCTTCATCATATAGCCATGAAGAAAAATGCTAAAACCAGAAATGGATGGCAGAAGAATACAAGGAGAAAGATAATCTCCAATGACTTGCCTGTAGAATCAAAGGTGCTCACCCTCTAGTTTCTTCATCATATAGTCTGATAATTTTATTATGAATGGTTTTTACTCAGCTTTGTTTTATACAGAGGGTTTTCAAGTGCAAAAGAATAATACTAGGGTTCACCCTCTAGTTTCCGGGAGCAGTTACCAATGAGACTGCTGAATACATTGCGAGTCCCACATTCTTAGAATATAAAGGGACGAGGCTAAGAAGGAGCATTTAAAAGAAGCCGAATTGGACAGAATGTCTCATACCTTTCTCGGCCTTTTGGCTAAGATCAAGTGTAGTATCTGTTCTTATCAGTTTAAAATCTGATACGTGGGCCATTTGCTCACATGATATTAAATTTATTTTTTAAGGGGGAGAGCCAACCACAGTAGCTTGCTGCTGGGGTTCTCGAGCGTAGCCCAAGCGTTGCACTACTGCTCGGGCCCGGCGCACCCCATCCAATTGTAGCTCAAAAGCTTTGCTTTATTTACTGTGTATAATTTTTGTATATGTAATTTACGCCTTAGAGTAAAGAATTTAGTGGCTTCGTTTCTCCAGAACCCTTACATGATACATCTAACTGGAAATCCAAAACCGTTTTCAGTGCATGTGTGGATGATTGTCTCATCACAGGTCTTAATATAAACCTTGAGACGTTTTCATTCTGTTTCACACTGACCTTAGCAGCAGGATGGATCGAGGGGTGCTGAGGCTTGAAATTCCTTTATATTTTAAGTTTTCTTTTTATTAATTACCTAAATTCGCTCCCCTTAACATAAATTTCTTGGTTCGATTTCAAATAGTATTCGACTTGGAGGCTGCAAATCTTATGATGATATTGAGGATTTGGTATGTTTACTTAGGAATTAACTATATGTTGTGAAACAATTTTAAAGTGTAATAAGATTGAACAGATATATATAGCAAATTTTATCAAGACAATTTAGTCAAATAATTTTATACTCTATTGATTATACATCAAAATCTTATATTTCAGTCATTTAACAAATACCTTAAAACACGATATTTAAGTCCCTCTACCCTAGCATGTGGGTAAATATGATATATACATATTTTGCATGAAAAGTAATCGAATCGAAATTGATTTTTATGTAGGTAGTTTTTGGGCAGTTTTATTTCTAATTTGATTCAGGATCAAACTGTTAAATTGCTGCCTAAAATCGGATCTGGTCTTAAGATCAAAATATTAAGTTTTAAGTTATGCGATTTATTAATTATGAAAAAGGGAATTAAGGAACATGTTTCAAAAAGATTTTAATTTGACCCGATTTTATTAGCAAATGTTTAAAAAGTTGAAGTGCTATCTTTAATTCGTAATTGAGTACGTTTACGGGTTAAGGGTTTGCAACACTTCTTTATTCTTGGTGGGATGTTGCTGCCCTGGTTTTAAAGTTGAGAGGTAAGAGGGAAGAAGAATAGAGAAGAAAACTTTCTTATCAAACTTTTTCCCTTAAATGTCAGTCAAACGTTTTGGGAGTCAAACTTATGACAAAATAGTGATGCGTCATTGTTTTAACGTGTCACGTTAGCATCCAGTAACAGTTGTTGATGGTGAGTGATCAATTTATTACAAATCGATAATGTTAGTGAAACTTTTGAAACTTCAATAGAGAAAGCGAAAACTTACTCAAATATTTCAGCTATAAAATAGTTTTAATACAAGCAAACATAAATTAGTTTGGTTATAAAATTGGCAAAGTTATTATTATTATATTAGTCATATAAATATATATATTTGTTTAAATAATAATATTTATTTTTTAAATATTAAGAAATGGCAGTCTTAATATAGCTAGATGTCTTATTCTGGTATTTTAAATAAATAAATATTATAAAAATTATATATTTAATTTTTTTTAATTTATTATTTTCGTATTGTTAATATTTATTTATTTATTTAATACTAAGAAAAGGCGGTCTTAAAATAACTGGACGTCTTATTCTAGTGCTTTAAAAATAAATCAATATCCTGCTTATGAAAATATATATATATTTACTTAGTTTTTATTATTTTTTAGGAAAATTATTATGTTAATATTAATATTTATTTATTAATATTAAAGAAAATGCAATCTTAAAGCAACTAGATGTCCTTTTCTGATAATTTTAAATAAATAAATGTCCTATTTACAAAACCCTAAATATATATGTATATATATATTTATTTTTTTCCTTAGAAATATCATATTGAATTGAAATAACACAATCATAAATTAATTCATATTCGAATTTAAATTCTATTATTAGAGACAATTTATAATCAACAGATACCAATTTTGGGCGTTGTGGGGTGCTAATCCTTCCCCAAACGTAACCGACCACGAATCCCTTTTTTTTAAAAGAATGAATTTTTTGTTAAACGTAGACCAGTTTATCTTTTAACTGATGTTTTCTTAAAAACTCTTATGTATTTTTTAATAATAGAAATATAAGAGGCAGACAAAATATAATTAACCACATAAAATAAAAGATTAAAATCAAAATAAAAAAAATTAAGGCCTCCGAAATGAAACATAATTTCGTCCCTGACTGGTGTTATTGTTTTTCTTTATCATTTATAAATTGGTTTCTGAAGATGATATAAGCAACAATACCACTCCAAGTTAATCTTCCCCAAGGATTCTTCTTTGTGCTCGAGTTTCTAACAATATTGTGTTTGGGATTAATCATCTTCATGGTGATGCACTCATTGTGTTTATGTTACTTTCTCATGTCGTAATCATGTTTAAGGTGTTATATCAATGGCGGATCTAGAAATTAAAACTCAATTTTAAAAACTTTTGGATATGCAATTTTATTTTTAACTATTTCTATTAATAATGCAAACTAAATTTAATATTTTTCTCACTCAAAATAATGGGTGTGCAATGGCTCTCCTAGAGAGCCATGTACATTTGCCCCTGTGTCATATATTTAGATTGATTTTGATAAATTCATATATCCGTATTATATCATGTTGTCAGTAGCTACATAAACCCAGGATTTAATGGCACCAACTCACAGGATTCAATGGAAGACAATGAACTCGGGAGAAGAGGTTCAAGTTCAGCTGTTAGGATGCTTAAGGATATGTGTACAATAGGAGCCTGATCTGAATTAGAAAACTCTGAGAATGGTAGTGATAGAAGTGGTAGAATGATCTTGTTTGATCCGATCAATGAAGAAGCCTTGGTCGTTCAAGGTTCATTAGATATCAACCATGGTCGGAACCCGAGTCATAGGTCGTGTAGTTCCTTTGGTGGGGATTACCATGGGACCTTGTTGGGATTTTTGTTGAAGTATATGTCTGAAAACGGTCTGAACTAATACAAAGGAAGCAGTCGAAGCATAGGCAACAGTCTGTCTGTAGTATGCTCGTCTTTTTATTGCTATTGTAAAACTAAATATATATATATCTCAGTAAACTCTTTGTCGCAATCCAGACGGTGAATGTAATTGTCCCATCAGAACACAAATAACACTCCCAGGCTTCAAATCGTCAGCCATTTTTTATAACTCATAGAGATGAGATTCTCATCACCATGTATGCTATAGTCAGTGATGATGGTTATCTCTTTGCCCTGAGTGAGTTTTATGGGCTTCCTGTCCTTCAACAAGCCAGTTCTGATCCCCGATCCCCGAAATTTCATAAACCGATAAAAAAAGAGAAGAAAACATTGCAAGGAAATTAAAACTTCCTCAAATTATGCCCTGCAACTTTTAATATCCTAAAGACAAAGTAACTACAGGCTACATTATTCATGAAAAGTAAAGTTAAAACATGAAAGAACGCAAAGAAATAAGAAAGAGAGTACCTTTGTATCCAACAAGACGAAACAAAGGATAATACTATGAATGGTTTTTACTCAGTTTTGTTTTACATCGAGGGTTTTCAAGTGTAAAAGAATAATACTAGAGTTCACCCTCTAGTTTCCTGTAGAATCAAAGGTGTTCACCCTCTAGTTTCTGGGAGCAGTTACCAACGAGACTGCTGAATAGTCCCACATTCTTAGAATATAAAGGGACGAGGCTAAGAAGGAGCATTTAAAAGAAGCAGGTTTGGACGAGACTGATAATTTTATTATGAATGGTTTTTACTCAGTTTTGTTTTATACAGAGGGTTTTCAAGTGTAAAAGAATAATACTAGGGTTCACCCTCTAGTTTCCGGGAGCAATTACCAATGAGACTGCTGAATACATTGACGAGTACCACATTCTTAGAATATAAAGGGACAAGGCTAAGAAGGAGCATTTAAAAGAAGCCGGATTGGACAGAATGACTCATACCTTTCTCGGCCTTTTGGCTAAGATCAAGTGTAGTATCTGTTCTTATCAGTTTAATATCTGATACGTGGGCCATTGGCTCACATGATATTAAATTTATTTTTTGAGGGGGAGAGCCCACCACAGTAGCTTGCTACTGGGGTTCTCGAGCGTCGCCCAAGCGTTGCACTATTGCTCGGGCCCGGCGCACCCCATCCAATTGTAGTTCAAAAGCTTTGCTTTATTTACTGTGTATAATTGTTGTATATGTAATTTACGCCTTAGAGTAAAGAATTTAGTGGCTTTGTTTCTCCAGAACCCTTACATGATACATCTAACTGGAAATCCAAAACCATTTTCAGTGCATGTGTGGATGATTGTCTCATCACAGGTCTTATTATAAACCTTGAGACGTTTTCATTCTGTTTCACATTGACCTTAGCAGCAGGATGGATCGAGGGGTTCTGAGGTTTGAAATTCCTTTATATTTTAAGTTTCCTTTTTATTAATTACCTAAATTCGCTCCCCTTAACATATATTTCTTGGTTCGATTTCAAATAGTATTCGACTTGGAAGCTGCAAATCTTATGATGACATTGAGGGCTTGGTATGTTTATGACTGCATATTGTGCACATACCCATTTTGACTCGTGTACATAGTATTCTCATTTTTGTGCTTTGGGCTATTTGTTAAATGTTCTGAAATGTGCAAGAATGATTGGTTCATTGAAAGTAAATCTTTTTTTGAATGATTATATATGTTTAAAATATTATGTGTATTCTGAAATGATACTTTTAGGTATGATGAAAGAAAGGAATTATTCAGTCTATTATTATGTTCTTATATTTTATATAAGACATTTCGTAAAAGATATTTATTTATTCATATATCGATATGATTTATTTTAGATAATGCCTCACTAAGTTGTTACTTAGCGTATGAACATTTCATGCGTAGGTAAAGCAAAAGATCAGTCAGTGGAGTAGGGAGCACAACAAACATCACTTTTTGAGGAGCGCACTTATTTCAGTATCAGTATGGTATTTACCACTTTTGACTCAGCTAGTTGGCATGCATATTAAATATGTGTAGTTGATTGCTTTGTTAAATTAGTTTTATAAGTCAGGTTGTATTATATAAATTAATGAGTGGTATACATGTGGGTAAATATGATATATACATATTTTGCATGAAAAGTAATCGTATCGAAATTGATTATTGGGTAGTTTTATTTCTAATATGATTCAGGATCAAACTGTTAAATTGCTGCCTAAAATCAGATATGGTCTTAAGATCAAAATATTAAGTTTTAAGTTATGCGATTTATTAATATTATGAAAAAGTGAATTAAGGAACATGTTTCAAAAAGTTTTTTAATTTGACCCAATTTTATTTAGCAAATGTTTAAAAAGTTGAAGTGTTATCTTTAATTCGTAATTGAGTACGTTTATGGGTTAAGGGTGTTGAAGCACTTCTTTATTCTTGGTGGGATGTAGCTGTCCTAGTTTTAAATTTGAGAGGTAAGAGAGAAGAAGAATGAAGAAGAAAACTTTCTCATCAAACATTTTTCCTTAAATGCCAATCAAAAGTTTTGGGAGTCAAACTTATGACAAAATAGTGATATGTCATTGTTTTAATGTGTCACGTTAACATCCAATAACGGTCGTTGATGGTGAGTGATCAATTTATTACAATCCGATAATGTTAGTGAAACTTTTGAAACTTCAATAGAGAAAATGAAAACTTACTCAAATATTTCGGCTTTAATACAAGCAAATATCAATTAGTCCGGTTATAAAATTTGAAAAGTTTATTGACTATAAAAAAGATGAAGATAGAATGATATATAAATATATGATGATATATGAAAATATGTATTATAAAGCTCATTAATTTTAGAAAGAAAATAAATCAAGTCACATTACTAAAAACGAACCTATTAAGTAGTTTAAAATCAAGCCTACTTGTAACCCAAAAAAAAATAAAAATCAAGCCTACTAACGGGTAACTCATATCATTCTTAAATATATGATAATTATTCTAAACAATTATGGTAATTACAAATATATACATGATTCTGTATTACTCCTCAAGTTGGCACATGAAGATCTTAAATAATTATTTACTTAAATAATAAACATTTTAATGAATAAAAAATAAATTATAAACACAATTATACCTTACTAGATTGAAAATAGATAAGAATGATAGATATTTAGGTGTGATTTATTTGAGTTGGTAAAGGAGGTTTATATAGGCAGCCGGTTGGGGGGAAATATACGGGAGAATTTAGCAGGAGTTCGGGACGATAAGGGGAAGACGTCCCATGGGATGCACCTTCCAGGGTTGTCAGAAAATCCCAGTAAGACGCACCCATGGGGATGCGTCTTCGAGGGATATCATCGGTGTTGGGCGATTTTCAGCTAAGGTGCTTCCCACCAACCACGTTTTCCCTCCAATCCTACTAAAGCACGTTTTACCGAAAGCGCCTCCTTCTCTCAAGTTTTAGATCGGACAATATTTGAAAAACGGTGACTAACAGGTAACATTTTATTTATAGAGCGATTTGTTTGGGTAAAAAATCCCTTAACGACCAGCACTACTACAAGAAGACCACATATATTTGCCACTTGGTTTTCAGTTTCATCCCACGAGGAGATTATAACTCATTACCTTTTACGGAAGTTGATGAACAGTAACTTTAGTGCTTGCGCGATTGGAGAAGCTGATTTGAACAGGTCTGAACCGTGGGATTTTCCCGGTAAACCCTATATCTTTAAAGCTCTATGTAATTGCAGGTGCTAGGGTAAAAGTCTAGTTTGTATTTGCATAATTGCATTATGTTCAATTCTTATCTAATTTTGCTTGATCGGTTCATTTTTTCGGGCAAAGCTAAAACGAGAGAGAAAGAATGGTATTTCTTTTGCCAAAGAGACAGGAAGTATTCGACCGGGATGAGGACCAATCGAGCAACCAAAGCTGGGTATTGGAAGCCGACCGGAAAAGATAAAGAGATTTTCAAAGGAAAAAGTTGTCTAGTTAGGATGATGAAGACTCTTGTTTTCTACCTAGGGAGAGCTCCTAGAGGGGAGAAAACAAATTGGGTCATGCATGAATATAGGCTTGAAGGTAAATTCTCTTACTATAATCTTCCCAATGGTGTAAAGGTATGTAGTGTAACTAAAGTTTCACATGAAACTAATTTATTCTTCAAATTGAAGGACTAATTTGATATCTTTCTTTTACATTTTGTGACAAGATGAATGTGTTGTTATTAGGGTTTTTTCATAAGAACACAGAGATGAAGAAGAGCACAATTCATGATCACCTCTTAAGAATGAACTCAATTGGGGATGAATTCATGGATCATGCTTCATTACCTCCCCTCATGGAATCCAATTTTGATTGTGAAAATGAATTCAAGGCCATCAACAAGACCCCAATTTTCAACACTTAAATACCAATTCAAACCCCCATCTTCTTCCATCAAGGGACCAGCTCGGATTCCTGCCCTGGCGGCTTCCGAACAGATGACGATGTAGTGAGTGTAAGAGCATTGATGGCCAACAACGGTAGCAGAGATATCGAACACCAGCAGTGCAAGATGGATCAGTTTTCATCAAATCGATCAATGGTCAGTCTGTCACAAGACACAGCAGACACTGGCCTTATCGCTGACATTAACAACAATGAGATCGCTTTAGTGATTTCAAATAGTATTCGACTTGGATGCTGCAACCCTTATGATGATATTGAAGACTTGGTATGTTTATGAAATTGATCGAAGATTGACTTGATTTGTTAATTTAGGAATTAAACACATGTTGTGAAACAGTTTTAAAATGCAAAAAGATTGAATAGATATATAGATAATTTTATTAAAACAATTTAGTGTAATATTCTTTTAAATAATTTTATATTTTATTGATTATACATCAAAAATTTTCGTTCTAATTATTTAATAATTGAATTAAACCAAATAAGATATTTGTTAGTAAGCTGATTATATTTATTATCAAATATAATATTAAGTTCAAAAAATCAAACATCGATAATTAATTTTATGGAAAATATTGAGAAAACATATTTAATCGGTTGATCAAACAAAAATTCCACTATTGTTCACGTGCTCTCTATCGCGGCCGTCTTTCGGTTGGGACCGGAATTGGGCTACGACGTGAATAATATGATTTAGAGTCACCACCGACCATTTTAAAACGAATTTAGGTGGGTCGGACACCATCTTACCTAATCTGCGTTGTACCAGAAACGTGTCGGGTTCGGGAGTCGGTTACGGTCAAGGAAGGATTAGCACCCTTGAACCGTCCTTTCGGTACCAATTAATTTATCGGTTGTCTTTAATTACGAAAATTAAAATTGAAATTTAAAAACCCGATTCAAATTATTTACCTTCGATTGAAATTACTCCTGAAAAAAAAAACAAAATGGTAGATGATAAAATAAAATATTGAATGCTAAACAAAAAGAAAAAAATGTATAATAAAATAAATAAATAATAAATAATGTATTATCATTTCCTAATTCCTATTTATTATGACAAATGAACATGAGAAACACCAACATGTGAAATAAACACAACAAATATAGAACTCATCCATTTCAAAATAGTCAGCATTGGTATTTTATAAAGCAGAAAAAAACAACAATTCGTCCATTGCATATCATGGGGTTATCCAACTCATTATTCAAAGACTTTTAATATTCATCTAGTTATAAAATTCTGCAAACAAACACGTTCCAAAACAACAAAAGCAATTAAAAAAAACCTTTCGAATTGCAAATGGAAATTAAAGTCCGTGTATTCAGCTTAGCTACAAAAACTTAGCGCTTCTTCTTGCTTGCTTTTGCACCACTAGTGTAACACCGGACTTGGATTTAAATGTCTTGGGATCGTGTGAAGCAGCAGCACACTGGGTGCTTTGTTTTTCAGACTCTGAAATATGGTCCCACGTTTTTCTCTCTATCTTTTCCTCTTGATGCTTGAGTCTATTTATAGTCTAAAGAAACCTATTTTTAGCTTAGATTTAAAGTCTTACTTGGACTCAAATGCTTCAGTTTTAGTGTTTCAATAGGACTCAAATACGTTGATTTATTTTCTGAATCTCACTAAATCAGGGTTGTTGAGTATGGGGCCTACAAAAATAATAAATAATAATAATAATAATAATAATAATAATATAATAAAATATAATGTTTTTGTAGACCCATCCAAAAACAGGTGTCTACAGTTGCCCCTCTTTGCACATTTTTGTGTTAACAAGAATAGGGCAAAGATGAAAAAGACAACCAGTTTTTGTCCGGTTCTCTTTGATTTAATACTTGATAGTGTTTGTTGTGACACTAAGTCGATCCATTGGGCACGATATCATTCTTCTTGAAGTTGAAACCGTGGATGGCCCCTTCGTTGTGAAGTTGAGCCTTGAACTGGATACCCTTCGTCATGAAGTTGAAATCCAATGAAAGTTGTGATGTTTCGAGTCCAATATCCTTCACCGTGAAGTTGATATTGGATCTGAAACTGGAAAGTTTACTGATAGACACTCATTCCTTGAGTTGGATATCCTTCGTCGTGAAGTTGAAATCAAAATCTAGAGATGGATGCTGCTTGTGTGCACGATTCCCTTCGTTGTGAAGTTGAAACCGTGGATGGCCCCTCCGTCATAAAGTTGAGCCTAGAATTGTATATCCTTCATCGTGAAGTTGAAATCCAAGTAAGTTGTATTGTTCCGAGTCTAATATCCTCCACCGTGAAGTTAAAATTGAATCTGGAACTGGGAAATTGTTTGTTGACAGCCAGCCGCCCCTTCGCATACTGGTAACCCAAAAAAATAAATCAAGCCTAATGACGGGTAACTCATATCATTCATAAATATATGACAATTATTCGAAAAAATTATGGTAATTACAAATATATACATGATTCTGTAATACTCCTCAAGTTGGCACATGAAGATCTTAAATGTTCAACTTGCAAAGAAGAAACTTGTACTATGATTTCTCTGATGCCTTTGTAAAGATTATATTTTTACCGGTTGAGATTCCGATACCATGTTAACAATAGAAAAGACGAACAAAAATTGTTTCATTCATATATAAAACTAAGTATTTATATTCCCAATAAATTTGTCTATGAAATTCTCACCTCTCATCAAACCTGTATACAAACTTATGATAAATTAGGGGTATTTGGATCAAGAAAAAAGATTGTTATCAAGTGGAATAGTCTTTTCGAGAATCACATTACTACGTTTGGTTCAAAAGCGTTCCCACCAAGCGATAATGAAACATTACCGACAGTTCTTTTTTTACCTTGCATTCTCGATAATCTCATTCCTCCTATTTTATTAGGTATTAGGTAATTCCCTCCCCTTTAGACAATACTGCCCCAAAATAATATAATTATTTCAAAATAATCATTC
Organism: Hibiscus syriacus; assembly: GCF_006381635.1. Taxonomy (NCBI): domain Eukaryota; kingdom Viridiplantae; phylum Streptophyta; class Magnoliopsida; order Malvales; family Malvaceae; genus Hibiscus; species Hibiscus syriacus. Next base: position 1,398,277 of record NW_024063443.1, read on the forward strand.
CTTTTGTATATATTCCTTTTGTTTATAATTACACGTGTAAATCTATTTTTTAATGATTTAGGAATTTCTTAATACTCACTATAAAATAATATGATGCATATATATAAAAGTAAAATAAAAATATATCAAATTTTTAATTTATTTTGATTATTTTTACGTAGTGTTCTATTCAAATTTTATTTTTTGTATATGTTTTATTACATGTGTTATTTAAGATTAATTTTCATAAAAGGATATTATATTGTATTTTTAATATTTTCAATTAATTTTACTATAGAATTGATTTGATATTTTATTGTACAACTTAAAAAAAAGTGTAACAATTAACACATACTTATATCGGTGTAAGTATATACATCTCTCAGCCTAAAAAACACATACTTACATGGTGTAAGTATGTACATCTCCCAACCTAACAATAAATATATACTTACATACGTGCATCTTTCGTAAAAATATATATTGTTATTTTTGTATAAATTTATTAAAAAATAATAAAATTAAAAATAAAAAAAATTATATTTTCTATGAGCTTTCATGTATAAAAATATTTTTTTTTTCTTAAATCCTGGAGGATGTTGATCAGTGTATTTTTCATATAAATCAAAACTTTTATTGACTAAAATGTTAGGTAGAAAAAATAGTCTATTAAATATACTTTTTAAAAGATAGGAGTGTCGAGCCAAGATTTCAACTCATATGTATTTTTTAATAATAGAAATATAAGAGGCAGACAAAATATAATTAACCACATAAAATAAAAGACTAAAATCAAAATAAAAAAAATTAAGGCCTCCGAAATGAAACATAATTTCGTCCCTGACTGGTGTTATTGTTTTTCTTTATCATTTATAAATTGGTTTCTGAAAGATGATAAGCAACAATACCACTCCAAGTTAATTTTCCCCAAGGATTCTTCTTTGTGCTTGAGTTTCTAACAATATTGTGTTTTGGGATTAATCATCTTCATGGTGATGCACTCGTGTTTATGTTACTTTTCTCATGTCGTAATCATGTTTAAGGTGTATATCAATGGCGGATCTAGAAATTAAAACTCAATTTTAAAAACATTTTGGATATGCAAATTTTTTTTTAACTATTTCTATTAATAATGCAAACTAAATTTAATATTTTTCTCACTCAAAATAATGGGTGTGCAATGGCTCTCCTAGAGAGCCATGTACATTGCCCCTGTGTCATATATTTATATTGATTTGATAAATTCATATATCCGTATTATATCATCAGTAGCTACATAAACCCAGGATTTAATGGCACCAACTCACAGGATTCAATGGAAGACAATGAACTCGGGAGAAGAGGTTCAAGTTCAGCTGTTAGGATGCTTAAGGATATGTGTACAATAGGAGCCTGATCTGAATTAGAAAACTCTGAGAATGGTAGTGATAGAATGGTAGAATGATCTTGTTTGATCCGATCAATGAAGAAGCCTTGGTCGTTCAAGGTTCATTAGATATCAACCATGGTCGGAACCCGAGTCATAGGTCGTGTAGTTCCTTTGGTGGGGATTACACCATGGGACCTTGTTGGGATCTTTTGTTGAAGTATATGTCTGAAAACGGTCTGAAACTAATACAAAAGGAAGCAGTCGAAGCATAGGCAACAGTCGGTCTGTAGTATGCTCGTCTTTTTATTGCTATTGTAAAACATAGAATATATATATATCTCAGTAAACTCTTTGTCGCAATCCAAGACGGTGAATGTAATTGTCCCAGAACACAAAATAACACTCCCAGGCTTCAAATCGTCAGCCAATTTTTTATAACTCATAGAGATGAGATTCTCATCACCATGTATGCTATAGTCAGTGATGATGGTTATCTCTTTGCCCTGAGTGAGTTTTATGGGCTTCCTGTCCTTCAACAAGCCAGTTCTGATCCCCGATCCCCGAAATATTCATATAAACCGATAAAAAAAGAGAAGAAAACATTGCAAGGAAATTAAAACTTCCTCAAATATGCCCTGCAACTTTTAATATCCTAAAGACAAAGTAACTACAGGCTACATTATTCATGAAAAGTAAAGTTAAAACATGAAAGAACGCAAAGAATAAGAAAGAGAGTACCTTTGTATCCAACAAGACGAAACAAAGGATAATACTATGAATGGTTTTTACTCAGTTTTGTTTTACATTGAGGGTTTTCAAGTGTAAAAGAATAATACTAGAGTTCACCCTCTAGTTTCCTGTAGAATCAAAGGTGTTCACCCTCTAGTTTCTGGGAGCAGTTACCAACGAGACTGCTGAATAGTCCCACATTCTTAGAATATAAAGGGACGAGGCTAAGAAGGAGCATTTAAAAGAAGCAGGTTTGGACAGAAAGACTCATACCTTTCTCGGCCTTTTGGCTAAGATCAAGTGTAGTATCTGTTCTTATCAGTTTAATATCTGATACGTGGGCCATTGGCTCACATGATATTAAATTTATTTTTTGAGGGGGAGAGCCCACCACAGTAGCTTGCTACTGGGGTTCTCGAGCGTCGCCCAAGCGTTGCACTATTGCTCGGGCCCGGCGCACCCATCCAATTGTAGTTCAAAAGCTTTGCTTTATTTAGTGTGTGTAAGTTTTGTTTATGTAATTTATGCTAGTGGCTTCTTTTCTCCAGAACCCTTACATGATACATCTAACTGGAAATCCAAAACCGTTTTCAGTGCATGTGTGGATGATTGTCTCATCACAGGTCTTAATATAAACCTTGAGACGTTTTCATTCTGTTTCACACTGACCTTAGCAGCAGGATGGATCGAGGGGTGCTGAGGCTTGAAATTCCTTTATATTTTAAGTTTTCTTTTTATTAATTACCTAAATTCGCTCTCCTTAACATAAATTTCTTGGTTCGATTTATTGAGGACTTGGTATGTTTACTTAGGAATTAACTATATGTTGTGAAACAGTTTTAAAGTGTAATAAGATTGAACAGATATATATAGCAAATTTTATCAAGACAATTTAGTCAAATAATTTTATACTTGATTATACATCAAATCTTATGTTTCAGTCATTTAATAAATACCTTCAAACACGATATTTAAGTCCCTCAACCCTAGCATGTGGGTAAATATGATATATACATATTTTGCATGAAAAGTAATCGAATCGAAATTGATTTTTATGTAGGTAGTTTTTGGGCAGTTTTATTTCTAATTTGATTCAGGATCAAACTGTTAAATTGCTGCCTAAAATCGGATCTGGTCTTAAGATCAAAATATTAAGTTTTAAGTTATGCGATTTATTAATATTATGAAAAAGGGAATTAAGGAACATGTTTCAAAAAGATTTTTAATTTGACCCGATTTTATTTAGCAAATGTTTAAAAAGTTGAAGTGCTATCTTTAATTCGTAATTGAGTACGTTACGGGTTAAGGGTTTGCAACACTTCTTTATTCTTGGGATGTTGCTGCCCTGGTTTTAAAGTTGAGAGGTAAGAGGGAAGAAGAATGGAGAAGAAAACTTTCTTATCAAACTTTTTCCCTTAAATGTCAGTCAAACGTTTTGGGAGTCAAACTTATGACAAAATAGTGCTGCGTCATTGTTTTAACGTGTCACGTTAGCATCCAGTAACAGTCGTTGATGGTGGGTGATCAATTTATTACAAATCGATAATGTTAGTGAAACTTTTGAAACTTCAATAGAGAAAACGAAAACTTACTCAAATATTTCAGCTATAAAATAGTTTTAATACAAGCAAAACATAAATTAGTTTGGTTATAAAATTGGCAAAGTTTATTGACTATAAAAAAGATGAAGAGAGAATGATATATAAATATATGATGATATATGAAAATATATATTATAAAGCTCATTAATTTTAGAAAGAAAATAAATCAAATCACATTCCTAAAATCGAACCTATTAAGTAGTTTAAAATCAAGCCTACTTGCAACCCAAAAAAAATAAAAATCAAGCCTACTGATAGGTAGCTCATATCATTCTTAAATATATGATACTTATTCTAATATTCTAAAAAAATTATGGTAATTACAAATATTTACATGTATCCGTAATACTCCTCAAATTGGTGCACGAAGATCTTAAATGTTCAACTTGCAAAGAAGAAACTCGTGAAGACACTAGTTTTTTTCATTTTGTTTTTTTTATCTTTATTATTATTATTTTATTATATTATTATTATTATTATATTATTATTATTATATTATTATTATTATTATTTATTTTTATTATTAATATTATTATCATTACAAACAGGCCCAGTTACACGACCCAATTACAAATCGGGGCCCAGAAACAAGAGCCCAATCAGAACCAACCCAGACCCAGATGGCCCAAAACTAACCCTAAACCCAAATAGGGTTTCATCATATCAGCCCCAGCCGCCAACGATCATCCGTGGATCTGAGAGATTCAACGGTCCACAGAAGGTCCAGCATGAAACCCTAGGTTATCATTCCAGCATCCGCCTCCAAGCTTCCAGCCGCCTCTACCGACGCTCCTTTGCCAGATGCCTTGTCCAGCCGTTGCCAATGTTCCACACTGCCACGACTCTACCCTAGCCGAGGACTCCAGAAGCTCTGCTGCCATGACAATGTCCGTCCACGTTTAAAGCTATATGGTGAGTCACCTCATAGTTTGGTGACTCACCAAGGCTTCTACTCTTTAACCGGTCCGATGAGAACCTCGGTGGTGGCTATTAAAGCCACCGAACCCTCTAAAGAAAGAAAAAGACATACCAAACGAGAACCAACAGAGCATACGAATAGATAGAACGAACCAACAACAAATACGCAACAACAACACCAACGATGAAAAAAAAGAAAACAACCAACCAGAAAAGATATAGGAACTTACCCTTGAAGCTTCGATCATCGCCGAAAACACCAAACATCACCGGAAAACCAAAAATACCGAAGGTATTTCTTAGATCTAGGTAATTTCGGGACTTTTTAGAGGAAACGGAGATCAGAACCATCATTAGGGTGTTCAGATCTCTTTTAGGGGGTTTTGTAATTTTCCGACCACCGTCGACGGGTCGGTCGGTGGTGTGGTGGGTGTCGGAGCACGGCTATCGGCCGGTGGTCGGCCCACTTCTGGCAGGAGGTTTGTAGAGAGATGGCAGAGAGAATTTCCATCTCTCTCTTTAGAGAGAGAGAAGAAATGAGAAATGAAGAAAGAATGGCCCAAGAGGGTCGGTTAAAGGTTTATATACCATTTCCGCCATACCTGCAGTTTCGTAACTTTTCGAGTTGGTCACTAAAGTCAATTTATAATTATTTCAATTCGTCTATAATTTTATTTAATTTATATTTTAATCATTATTAGTATACTTACATATTATGGTAAATATTTTATTTAGTCCCTGGTAATTTTAATAAATTTTATTTTAACCCGATTAATTAATAAAGGATAAATTACACTATTAATTATTATTTATAATATTTTGAATTAGAACTTTTAATTTTAATATGTTATATTTTAATCACTGATTTTGATTATTTTCATTTTGACTATTAATTTATATATTTTACATTTTAATCCCTAATATTTAATAATTTTTTATATTTTGCATTTTAATTTTATAATTTTAATTTCTTTATTTTGATCATTATTTATTTACAATTATTATTACTTTTGATATATTTAAATTATTGCTTTAATTATTATTATTATTATATTAGTCATATAAATATATATATTTGTTTAAATAATAATATTTATTTTTTAAATATTAAGAAAGGGCAGTCTTAATATAGCTAGATGTCTTATTCTGGTATTTTAAATAAATAAATTATAAAAATATATATTTAATTTAATTTTAATTTTATTATTTTCGTATTGTTAATATTTATTTATTTTTATACTAAGAAAAGGCGGTCTTAAAATAACTGGACGTCTTATTCTAGTGCTTTAAAAATAAATCAATATTCTGCTTATGAAAAATATATATGTTTACTTAGTTTTTATTATTTTTAGGAAAATTATTATGTTAATATAATATTTATTTATTAATATTAAAGAAAATGCAATCTTAAAGCAACTAGATGTCATTTTCTGATAATTTTAAATAAATAAATGTCCTATTTACAAAACCCTAAATATATATATATATATTTATTTAATATTTTCCTTAGAAATATCATATGAATTTGAAATAACACAATCATAAATTAAATTCATATTCGAATTCTTAAATTCTATTATTAGAGACAATTTATAATCAACAGATACCAATTTTGGGCGTGTGGGGTGCTAATTCTTCCCCAAACGTAACCGACCACGAATCCCTTTTTTTTAAAAGAATGAATTTTTGGTTAAATGCATACCACTTTATCTTTTAACTGATGTTTTCTTAAAAACTCTTTTAAAAGATGATTCTTAGGTATTCGACCTACCTAACCCAAAAAGGTCGATGGCGACTCCCAAACATTTTTTTAAAAAATCAAAATCATTTTTATCCACATTATTTTTCCCGCCAAGTAAGATTTCGTGCCCGGACGAAAACCGGTTACGACAACTCGTACTATGATTTCTCTGATGCCTTTGTAAAGATTTATTTTTACCGGTTGAGATTCCGATACCATGTTAAACAATAGAAAGACGAACAAAAATTGTTTCATTCATATATAAAACTAAGTATTTATATTCCCAATAAATTTGTCTATGAAATTCTCTCTCATCCAACCTATATACGAACTTATGATAAATTAGGGGTATTTGGATCAAGAAAAAAGATTGTTATCAAGTGGAATAGTCTTTTCGAGAATCACATTACTACGTTTGGTTCAAAAGTGTTCCCACAAGCGATAATGAAACATTACCGACAGTTCTTTTTTTACCTTGCATTCTCGATAATCTCATTCCTCCTATTTATTAGGTATTAGGTAATTCCCTCCCCTTTAGACAATACTGCCCCAAAAATATAATTATTTCAAAATAATCATTCCTTTTGTATATATTCCTTTTGTTTATAATTACACGTGTAAATCTATTTTTAATTTAGGAATTTCTTAATACTCACTATAAAATAATATGATGCATATATATAAAGTAAAATAAAAATATATCAAATTTTTAATTTATTTTGATTATTTTTACGTGTGTGTTCTATTCAAATTTTATTTTTTTGTATATGTTTTATTACGTGTTATTTAAGATTAATTTTCATAAAAGGATATTATATTATATTTTTTAATATTTTCAATTAATTTACTATAGAATTTGATTTGATATTTTATTGTTCAACTTATAAATAAAAAAGTGTAACAATTAACATACTTATATCGGTGTAAGTATATACAACTCTCAGCCTAAAAATAAACACATACTTACATGGTGTAAGTATGTACATCTCCAACCTAACAATAAATATACTTACATACGTGCATCTTTCGTAAAAATTATATTGTTATTTTTGTATAAATTTTATTAAAAAATAATAAAATTAAAATAATAAAAAATTATATTTCTATTAGCTTTCATGTATTAAAATATTTTTTTCTTAAATCCTGGAGGATGTTGATCAGTGTATTTTTCATATAAATCAAAACTTTTATTGACTAAAATTCGGTAGAAAAAATAGTCTATTAAATATACTTTTTAAAAGATAGGAGTGTCGAGCCAAGATTTCAACTCATATGTACTTTTTAATAATAAAAATATAAGAGGCAGACAAAATAATTAACCACATAAAATAAAAGACTAAAATCAAAATAAAAAAATTAAGGCCTCCGAAATGAAACATAATTTCGTCCCTGACTGGTGTTATTGTTTTTCTTTATCATTATAAATTGGTTTCTGAAAGATGATATAAGCAACAATACCACTCCAAGTTAATCTTCCCCAGGATTCTTCTTTGTGCTTGAGTTTCTAACAATATTGTGTTTTGGGATTAATCATCTTCATGGTGATGCACTCGTTGTGTTTATGTTACTTTTCTCATGTCGTAATCATGTTTAAGGTGTTATATCAATGGCGGATCTAGAAATTAAAACTCAATTTTAAAAACATTTGGATATGCAAATTTCATTTTTAACTATTTCTATTAATAATGCAAACTAAATTTAATATTTTTCTCACTCAAAATAATGGTGTGCAATGGCTCTCCTAGAGAGCCATGTACATTTGCCCCTGTGTCATATATTTATATTGATTTTGATAAATTCATATATCCGTATTATATCATGTTGTCAGTAGCTACATAAACCCAGGATTTAATGGCACCAACTCACAGGATTCAATGGAAGACAATGAACTCGGGAGAAGAGGTTCAACTTCAGCTGTTAGGATGCTTCAGGATATGTGTACAATAGGAGCCTGATCTGAATTAGAAACTCTGAGAATGGTAGTGATAGAAGTGGTAGAATGATCTTGTTTGATCCGATCAATGAAGAAGCCTTGGTCGTTCAAGGTTCATTAGATATCAACCATGGTCGGAACCCGAGTCATAGGTCGTGTAGTTCCTTTGGTGGGGATTACACCATGGGACCTTGTTGGGATCTTTTGTTGAAGTATATGTCTGAAAACGGTCTGAACTAATACAAAGGAAGCAGTCGAAGCATAGGCAACAGTCTGTCTGTAGTATGCTCGTCTTTTTATTGCTATGTAAAACATAGAATATATATATATCTCAGTAAACTCTTTGTCGCAATCCAAGACGGTGAATGTAATTGTCCCATCAGAACACAAAATAACTCCCAGGCTTCAAATCGTCAGCCAATTTTTTATAACTCATAGAGATGAGATTCTCATCACCATGTATGCTATAGTCAGTGATGATGGTTATCTCTTTGCCCTGAGTGAGTTTTATGGGCTTCCTGTCCTTCAACAAGCCAGTTCTGATCCCCGATCCCCGAAATATTCATATAAACCGATAAAAAAAGAGAAGAAAACAGCAAGGAAATTAAAACTTCCTCAATTATGCCCTGCAACTTTTAATATCCTAAAGACAAAGTAACTACAGGCTACATTATTCATGAAAAGTAAAGTTAAAACATGAAAGAACGCAAAGAAATAAGAAAGAGAGTACCTTTGTATCCAACAAGACGAAACAAAGGATAATACTATGAATGGTTTTTACTCAGTTTTGTTTTACATTGAGGGTTTTCAAGTGTAAAAGAATAATACTAGAGTTCACCCTCTAGTTTCCTGTAGAATCAAAGGTGTTCACCCTCTAGTTTCTGGGAGCAGTTACCAACGAGACTGCTGAATAGTCCCACATTCTTAGAATATAAAGGGACGAGGCACTATTGCTCGGGCCCAAGCGTTGCACTATTGCTCGGGCCGGCGCACCCCATCCAATTGTAGTTCAAAAGCTTTGCAGTGGCTCGGTTTCTCCATAACCCTTACATGATACATCTAACTGGAAATCCAAAATCATTTTCAGTTTTTTTGGATGATTGTCTCATCACAGGTCCTTATATAAACCTTGAGACGTTTCCATTCTGTTTCACACTGACCTTAGCGGCAGGCAGATGGATTGAGGGGTGCTGAGGTTTGAAATTCCCTTATATTTTAAGTTTTCTTTTTATTAATTATCTAAATTTGTACCCTTTAACATAAATTTCTTGGTTCTTCCCATGATTATTCCCAGCTTAGCAGTGACATTAACAACAATGAGATATCGTCAGTGATTTCAATTAGTATTCGACTTGGAAGCTGCAAATCTTATGATGATATTGAGGACTTGGTATGTTTATGGAATTGATCAAGTATCTATTTAATTTCTTAACTTAGGAATTAACTATATGTTGTGAAATAGTTTTAAAGTGTAATAAGGGCACATCCGTCACCCATATATCCAATATCCCACTCAAGTTAGGTGCGGTGCAAACCCTCAATTCGTCGTCCAAATATGGAAACCATTTGAACTAAAATAAAAATATAGTTTTCTTATCAAAATTAAAATGATATTCAAATTATATAAATACAATTAAATAAAAAATTAAAATTAAAAAACGTACCTCTACACCAGGTTTCTGATCAATGAGTAATCGGATATCTTGTAATTCTTGTGGGATATCATGATGACTTTTCTTATTACTTGACCACCTATTTAATATAAAAATATATATATGTCATTCTATAATAATCGAAAACATTATTTAAAAATAAACGTACTATTGATACCTTGAAAGTAACGAAAATACATATAGCTCATTCACGATCGGACACAAAAAGGCATGTGATACCATGCCCACGATTAGTGAAGCATAAGACAACCACCAATAACAGTCTTATAATTTGTAGCCCGACACGTTTCTCTAACAAAAAATGTCAACATTACAGACCCCCAACTCAATTTGTCAGCTACTTCGAAATCGATCAGGTGCCTCAACCACATACAATGGACCTGGTTCCGAGATTTGTCAGACATCAATATACCTCCATTGAGATGTAGTATATATGTTTGGGCAAATGCTTTTGCCTCATCCTCCGAACATTTTTTGCGCAACTCTTTAAATATACTTTTCAGTCACCCTAATGTTATTCGACCACTGTTTAAACTGGGCGAGCAACGTCCTAGATACTCCCTGCATAAACCCTCAATAATCATCTGCCACACCACAAATGGAAGTTCCATTGACGGGTGCACCGGTTGCATTGAAACATCCTCTAGCGTAATGGTACAGTCCCCTCATGGCATATGGAATGTGTGTGTCTCTGGCCTCTATCTCTCAATTAGTGCAGAAATCAAAGCGGGTTCAAGTTTACAACCTCCTTCAGTTTTTGCTAAGTGACCGAATCCAGACATAGACAAATATGGTCATATACGCCTCGGTGTTTCCATCTTCTTATTGCGAATAAAAACTTCTAATATTCGATCATTTTCCTAACAAATAAATTCTAACCATTAAAATTTGAACTACTATTTCAAAATTATTTAAATAAATTCAAATAAATATATTCTAATAATTTAAATAACATATAATCGATTTCATAATATTCATAAATTTCAATATAATATAGTTTTGTATTCTTACCGTATCGAATCGAAATATAATTAGCATCCAATCGCAACAACGCACCTTCCATTTTTTTAAATACATTTAATAAATATTAACTAACTAAATAAGTTTACAATTAAATAATAAAAAAACTAAAATAAAATAAAAATAAAATAATTAATTACTTAAATTATAAACATTTTAACGAATAAAAAATAAATTATAAACACAATTATACCTTACTAGATTGGAAATAGATAAGAAGGAGAGATATTTAGGTGTGATTTATTTGAGTTGGTAAAGGAGGTTTATATAGACAGTCGACTGGGGGAAATATGCGGGAGAACTTAGCAGGAGTTCAGGGCGGGAAGGGGAAGACGCCCCCATGGGATGTGCCTTCCAGAGTTGTCAGTAAATCCCACTAAGAAGCACCCATGGGGATGCGTCTTCGAGGGATATCATTGGTGTTGAGCGATTTTCAACTAAAGTGCTTCCCACCAACCACATTTTACCCTCTAATCCTACAAAATCACATTTTACCGAATGCACCCCTCCTTCTCTCAAGTGTTAGATCGGATAATATTTGAAAAACGACGACTAACTGGTAATATTTTATTTATAAAATGATTTGTTTGGGTAAAAAAGACCTTAACGGTCTTCTCTGCTGCAAAAAGGGCTTCAGATTTCTTCTCACATAACTTTCTGATATTACCAACGGTTCCTTTGCATTATTCGCAGCCTTTTTAAATCTGGGTTTCTTTTGATTTATATATATTCTTAAAGGATTCTTGGATAATGAGTAGTTTTTCTATGGAAGACGTCATTGGTGCTAACAAAGGACAAGAAGACCTCGTATATTTGCCGCCTGGTTTTCGGTTTCATCCCACGAGGAGATTATAACTCATTACCTTTTATGGAAGGTGATGAACAGTAACTTTAGTGCTTGCGCGATTGGAGAAGTTGATTTGAACAGGTCTGAACCATGGGATTTTCCCGATAAACCCCTAAATCTTTAAAGCTCTATGTAATTGCAGGTGCTAGGGTAAAAGTCTAGTTTGTATTTGCATAATTGCATTATGTTCAATTCTTATCTAATTTTGTTTGATCACTTGGTTTTTGCGAGAAAAGCTAAAACGGGTGAGAAAGAATGGTATTTCTTTTTCCAAAAAGACAGGAAGCATTCGACCAGGATGAGGACCAATCGAGCAACCGAAGCTGGGTATTGGAAGTCGTCCGGAAAAGATAAAGAGATAAGAGATTTTCAAAGCAAAAAGTTGTCTAGTTAGGATGATGAAGACTCTTGTTTTCTACCTAGGGAGAGCTCCTAGAGGGGACAAAACAAATTGGGTCATGCATGAATATAGGCTTGAAGGCAAATTCTCTTACTATAATCTTCCCAATGGTGTAAAGGTAGTGTAACTAAAGTTTCACATGAAACTAATTTATTCTTGAAATTGAAGGATTAATTCGATATCTTCTTTTACGTTTTTGACAGGATGACTGTGTTGTTATTAGGGTTTTTCATAAGAACACATAGATGAAGAAAAGCACAATTCATGATCACCTCTTAAGAATGAACTCAATTGGGGATGAATTCATGGATCATGCTTCATTGCCTCCCCTCATGGAACCCAATTTTGATTATGAAAATGAATCCAAGGCCATCAACAAGACCCCAATTTTCAACACTTAAATACCAATTCAAAACCCCATCTTCTTCCATCAAGGGACCAGCTCAGATTCCTGCCCGGGTGGATTCCGAACAGATGACGACGTAGTGAGTGCGAGAGCATTGATGGCCAACAACGATAGTAGAGATATCGAACACCAGCAGTGCAAAATGGAGCAGTTTTCATCAAATCGATCAATGGTCAGTCTCTCACAAGACACAGCAGACACTGGCCTTATCGCTGACATTAATAACAATGAGATTGCTTTAGTGATTTCAAATAGTATTCGACTTGGATGCTGTAACCCTTATGATGATATTGAAGACTTGGTATGTTTATGGAATTGATCGAAGATTGACTTGATTTGTTAATTTAGGAATTCAACACATGTTGTGAAACAGTTTTAAAATGCAACAAATTTAATAGATATATAGATAATTTATTAAAACAATTTAGTGAAATATTCTTTTAAATAATTTTATATTTTATTGATTATACATCAAAATTTTTTTAATTATTTAATAATTGAATTAAACACATAATATTTGTTAGTATGCTGATTATATTTATAATTTGATAATTTTATTATCAAATATAATATTAAGTTCAAAAAATCAAACATCTTTAATTAATTTTATGGAAAATGTTGAGCAAACATATTTAATCGGTTGATCAAACAAAAATTCCACGATTGGTCACCTTCTCTCTCTCTCTCAATAATCTAGATAACATAGATTAAAACAGGACTATTGACATGGAAGAGAAAATGTCACTATTCACTATTGTTTCTTTTTACCCATCTCTAAGTACACAGGATCGACTTAACATTCTGAATAATGATAGTCTGGTATATCTCTGCCCGCATTTATGCAAAGTCGAGTAGAGAAGTTACTAATTTGCTTATGCAAATTCTTGAATATGGAATTTCATGTATTAGTTAAGTGTGAATCTTAAAAGCAAATTTCTTGTGTTTGTATCTGTTATTTTCTTCATCATATAGCCATGAAGAAAAATGCTAAAACCAGAAATGGATGGCAGAAGAATACAAGGAGAAAGATAATCTCCAATGGCTTGCCTGTAGAATCAAAGGTGTTCACCCTCTAGTTTCTTCATCATATAGTCTGATAATTTTATTATGAATGGTTTTTACTCAGTTTTGTTTTATACAGAGGGTTTTCAAGTGTAAAAGAATAATACTAGGGTTCACCCTCTAGTTTCCGGGAGCAGTTACCAATGAGACTACTGAATACATTGCCGAGTCCCACATTCTTAGAATATAAAGGGACGAGGCTAAGAAGGAGCATTTAAAAGAAGCCGGATTGGACAGAATGACTCATACCTTTCTCGGCCTTTTGGCTAAGATCAAGTGTAGTATCTGTTCTTATCAGTTTAATATCTGATACGTGGGCCATTGGCTCACATGGTATTAAATTTATTTTTTGAGGGGGAGAGCCCACCACAGTAGCTTGCTACTGCGGTTCTCGAGCGTCGCCCAAGCGTTGCACTATTGCTCGGGCCCGGCGCACCCCATCCAATTGTAGTTCAAAAGCTTTGCTTTATTTAGTGTGTGTAAGTATTGTTTATGTAACCCTCTAGACCCGGTCTGTGAGTTAGACCCAAACCTAAGTGGTCACATATCTCATTCAGAGGTTTTTTTTATCACTTATAGGACGTTAAATATAATATAGAACATAATATTAATAATACAGATATGTCCAAAACGATAATAAAATACATGTCACCAAACATAACCGAAAAACATATAGAAATTTATGTTCGTACAAAATAAAGTAGTTGATTTCTCCTGATGCCAAATCTGCTAGCTTATGGTCTGCTGTTATCTGAAAAATGGTAAAAACTACAGAATGAGCTAAAAAGCCCAGTGTGTTCCATACAGTGTATATAAAAACATACTGATAAAAATATTCCAGTAAAGTCGGTTTATGCAATCATGTCGTCAAAAAAATATGAACACTACCCCCAGCCCAGCCCATCACAACAGAATGTGTAGGTTCCCCAGAACCATACACCCAGCCCACACAACAAATAAGGCCCTGAGCACAAAGCCGAGGAACCTGCGGATATACTTCCTTCAACAATACCCCCCAATGATGGAGATGTTCATGAATGTATTTGAATGAAAACAATGATTAAATCTTTAAAACATAAAAGTGTTCATGCTTAACAATAATATACAGAAATACGGAAATCAGAAGACAAGTCAGTAGTATACAGGATTTCAGATATCGAATATTCAATATTCAGAAAATCGGTATAAAATACCGTAACCAGAAATCATATCAGAAATATGTGGCAAATCAGATGTCATATACATAATGTTCAGATGTATATTTTAAAACAGAAATAATTAACACTGTCGGGAAACACACCTGTAACAGTCTGAGAAATCAGATAGGGAAGCCTATTACTGGGTCTGTCGATCACGTTCTGCTGCAGCGCTAGATCCTACGAATTGGAAAAATCCATATTGGAATCCTAATATAAATAATCTAAATATTATTTAAATAATATACAGAAACCTACGGGTAATTCTCGTAGTACGCGGTTCAGGCTGATCTAACAAACGGATAATACCAGACCTAATTGATCCTTGCTCAGGTGAAACACGAGTACCTTCATAAAATATTTTATTGAGTAAATCCTTGACCAAATCTCATTTAAATAATCAAAATATTAAAATATTAAGCCTTTTGGGTTTACAAGCTCGATTCGGGAATTTCGGGTCAGAATTTGGCAAAACGGACTTCAGAATCAAATTCAGGACGTCGAAAAATATAAAGTATGACCTTCCGAAATTTCGAATTCTTGGTCAAAATTAAAGTCAATGGGGTTGACTGACGATTTGGAGACTTTTGTGTTTGAATTTAGCAAAACGGACCCCAAAAACGAATTTAGAACGTCGAAAACTATCAGGATAGGTATTCTTGGTCGAAAACAACGGTCGTTTAATAGCTGGTCAAACCCGGTCAAAGTTCTGGTCAAAGGAGGTCAACAAACTGTCAAACATTTTACACAAATAGCACCCTTTTTAAAAAAATACCAAAATAGCACCCATTTCGAATTAATTCCCAGAATAGCACCAAAACCGAATTAATTCCCATAATAGCACCGGTCAACGGTCAACGGGTCGGGTCGGTCAACGGGTCGGGTAAACGGTAAACGGTCGTGGGTAAACCGGTAAACCGGTCAAAACCGGTTACGGTCAAAACCGGTTTCCAGCGTTCACTCGCCTGCGGCGCGCGTGTGGGCGCGTGCGACGTCCTCCGGGGCTCTAAAAATCACGGAAAAATTTCTAAAAATTATTTTGAGCGATTTCGAGATACTTACAAAGATCAGTTCAAATTTTTGAACGGCGGAGAGCTCGATTTCGACTCGGCCAAATCTTTGACTGATCCACCTCCCCACGCGCCGCCGTCAACGGAGATCGAGGATGACACCGGCGGACTCGGAACGGCACAAGGAACACGATGGTGCGGGAGGTGTCGTAAAAGGAGCAACGATCGGCGATGAATTTAGGATTTTCTAGGCGATTGAGCTTAAAAAACGTCGATGCTTTGACTTGAAATTCACAACGTTTGGCAGCGTTTCGCTTCAATTAAATTGAAGGGTTTGTTCCTCGCTTGATGATGAACACGATGGTGGTTTTAAAATGACGATCGGAATTCAGACGGCGTCGGAATCGTCGTCGGAAGTTGAGGTTGGGAGAGGGAATTTGGGAGGAATTGGGTTCTGATTTTCAGAACCCAATTCACGCATATATCATATATACCTAAATTTTTTGGGTAAATTCAGGGCTTGGTCCCTGAATTTTCTTTAACTCTAAAACAAGCTACAAGTTTTAAAACCTTCCAATTTAGTCCCCAAAATCAACCAATTTTCATAATTAAAACCTCAATTCCCAATTAAATATTATTTTGAAATTTTCGGGTTGTTACAATTCTCCCCCTCTACAAGAAATTTCGTCCTCGAAATTTACCTTATAAAAACAGATGAGGAAATTGAACCTCCATTGACTCCAATGTCTCCCAAGTAGCTTCTGAGGGGCTACGATTACTCCACTGCACTTTGACCATTGGAATACGCCTATTCCGAAGAACTCGCTCATCCCTCTCTAAAACCTGAACAGGCTCCTCCTCATATGACAAATCAGGTCTCAGCTCTACCTCATCAACCTGAATGATGTGATCTGGATCTGGACGGTATCGCCTCAACATAGAAACATGAAAAACATCATGAATACGACTGAGCTGGGAAGGCAACTCAAACTGATAAGCAACAGGTCCAACTTTCTTCAGAATACGATACGGCCCAATAAATCGCGGACTCAATTTACCTTTACGTCCAAATCTCAATACCTTCTTCCATGGAGATACCTTGAGAAAAACCTGATCTTCAACCTCAAACTCGATATCCTTACGTCGCTTATCTGCGTATGACTTCTGCCTATCAAATGCCTCTCTTAAGCGATCATGGATCAGTCTGACAGTATCTTCAGTCTCTCGAACCAAATCTGGACCCAAAGTTTTTCTATCATGTAACTCTGTCCAACATATAGGAGTACGACATCTACGTCCATACAGAGCCTCGTACGGTGCCATGCGAATACTCGCCTGATAACCATTATTGTAAGAAAACTCAGCTAATGGCAAGAAATCTTCCCAACTACCACGGAAATCAATCACACAACCTCGTAACATATCCTCCAACACCTGAATCACTCGCTCAGACTGTCCATCAGTTTGAGGATGAAAAGCTGTACTGAAATTCAAACGAGTACCCATAGCCTCATGCAAAGCTTTCCAGAACCTGGAAGTGAATCTCGGATCTCGATCAGATATGATAGACAACGGAACACCATGAAGTCTAACGATCTCATAAATGTACAATTTAGCCAGTTTATCCAGAGAATAATTAACTCGAATAGGGATAAAGTGCGCTGACTTGGTCAGTCGATCAACAATCACCCAGATAGAATCCTTTTTGGAAGGAGTTAGAGGAAGACCAGTAACGAAGTCCATCGTAATACGCTCCCATTTCCACTCAGGAATCTTAATTGACTGTAATAATCTAGATGGATGTTGGTGCTCTGCCTTAACCTGCTGACAAGTCAAACACCTCGCCACAAAATCTGAAATATTTTTCTTCATACCAGTCCAAAAGTAGCACTCTTTGAGATTATTGTACATTTTGTCCCCGCCAGGATGCATAGCATAAGGACTACTATGAGCTTCCTGAAGAATAACCCGTCTCAACTCATCATCTTTAGGGACGCAGTAACGACCGTGAAAACATAAAATACCATCCTGATCCATAGTATACTCCGAACTCGATCCTTGCTTAACTTGTTCAATAATGGGAAGCAACGAGTTATCAAGGAGTTGTTTAGCCTTAATCTCCTCGGCCAAAGTAGGTTTAACCTGTAACTCTGCTAACAAACTATTATCATCAAATAAGCTCAAGTTGGAAAATAAGGCTCTGAGGTCTGATATCGCCTTACGGCTCAAGGCGTCTGCCACTACATTAGCCTTCCCTGGATGATATTCTATCTCAAAATCATAGTCCTTTAAAAGCTCCAACCAGCGACGCTGTCTCAAATTTAATTCTTTCTAAGTAAGCAGATACTTCAGACTCTTATGATCAGTATAGATATAACACTTTTCTCCGTAGAGGTAATGTCTCCATATCTTTAAAGCAAAAACCACAGCAGCTAATTCCAGATCGTGAGTAGGATAGTTACGCTCATGCGGCCTTAACTGATGTGACGCATAAGCGACAACTTTCCTATCTTGCATCAAAACACATCCTAATCCAGAATGAGAAGCATCACTGTAGACAGAAAAATCCCTCCCAGATTCAGGCTGAATCAACACTGGGGCTTGAGTTAGAACAGTCTTCAATTTCTCAAAGCTAGCTTGTTGGTCCTTAGACCAGACAAATGGAACATCTTTCCTTAATAGTTTCGTCAGAGGAGCTGCAATAAGGGAGAACCCCTCAACGAAACGAAGATAGTAACCAGCTAAGCCCAAGAAACTACGGATCTCAGAGACGTTTCTGGGTTGCTTCCAGTTCAGAATAGCCTCCACTTTGCTTGGATCCACCTGAATGCCATCAGCGGAGACGATATGTCCAAGAAAAGTCACTTCGCTGAGCCAGAACTTACACTTGCTCAACTTAGCGTATAGCTTATTCTCCCTTAGAGTCTGAAGAACAATTCTTAAATGCTCCTCATGTTCTACTTCACTTCTAGAATACACCAGTATATCATCAATGAATATCACTACAAACTGGTCCAAATAAGGTCGAAACACTCTATGCATCAGATCCATAAAAGCAGCAGGGGCATTAGTTAACCCGAATGACATCACTAAAAACTCATAATGCCCATATCGAGTACGAAAAGCAGTCTTCGGAATATCCGAATCTTTCACTTTAAGTTGATAATAACCAGATCTTAAGTCTATCTTTGAAAAGATAGAAGCCCCTCGAAATTGGTCAAATATCGTCGATTCTGGGCAGAGGATATTTATTTTTAACAGTGAGCTTGTTTAGTTTTCTATAATCAATACAGAGTCTCAATGTCCCATCTTTCTTCTTGACAAAGAGAACTTGAGCTCCCCACGGTGATACACTGGGTCGGATAAATCCCCTGTCCAACAACTCCTGGAGTTGGATTTTCAGTTCTTTAAGCTCCTTTGGGGCCATACGATAAGGAGCCATTGAAACCGGGGTGGAACCAGAATAGACTTCAATCACAAACTCAACTTCTCTATCTGGAGGTAATCCAGGCAACTCCTCAGGAAAAACATCGGGAAATTCCTTGACAATTCGGATGCTTTCAATATCGGATTGCGATCTTCTAGTGTCCAAAATATAAGCAAGAAACGCCTCGGAACCCTTCCTAATCATCTTCTCTGCTACCAAAGCAGACACAACATTCGTCAGAAATCCACGTCGTTCCCCGATCATTACAATCTTTCGATTATCTGAGGTTTTCAGAACAGCTCTCTTAGTCTCAAAATCAATATTTACTCGATGTTTGTCCAACCAATCTACGCCAAGAATCAAATCGAACTCTTCAAAGGGTAACTCCATCAGGTCAGCCAGAAAAATCTCCTCATTGATCTCTATAGGGCACTCTCTAAAAATACGATCCAACACGATGGATTGGCCTAAGAGACTTTGAACTATCACTGAACGCTCAGTATTCTCAACAGGAATATTTAGACCCTCAGAAACGGAATGTGATACATAGGAATTTGTAGAGCCACTATCAAACAATGCAAACTATGGAACTGAATGAATAGTAACAGTACCTGCAGTCACATTAGGCCCATCTCGATCTTGTCAAAGTCTAGCAGTGTAAACCAATGCAGGTTGTCTGGCCTCAGATCTGATTGGACCCCTACTCTGAGATGCTCGGCCTCTATTAGCCGATCCAGGTGCTCTCTCCTGAGTACGACCACCTACAGGAGTCTGAACAGTACTCTGAGTACGAGCGGGAGTACGAGCTGGCGTCTGAACTGTAGTAACTGATAATGGACAATCCCTTATAAAATGGTCACCAGAACCACATTTAAAACAGTACCAAATTTTCTCCTGCATTCCCCAGGATGAGGTTTTCCACAATAATTACATGGCTGCGAACCAGAATCAACAGGTCTAGAAGATTGAACAGCTGGAGAACCGGATGCTACAGGCCTGGCACTTGCACTACCTCTCTGAAAAGATTCACCCCTGCCCCTCTTGCTAGGATTTGCAGAAGAATTAACAGAACCAGAAGGCCTCCTGAATCGGGTTTGAGCTCGATCACTATCTCTCGGTGCTCCATACCCAGTCGCTCTATTTCCTCAGCAGTCTTGGCTATCTCAACCAAAGCATCAAAATTCCTCTCTCGGGGTAGCGACTCGACTCCTGATTTCATACCTGAGTCCATTCTCGAACCTCAAGCACCGATCTGTCTCAGTATCCACAAGTCCAGGAGCATATCGGCTCAATCGGATGAATTCAACCTCATAATCCATAACAGACATATTACCCTGCTCCAGATTCTGAAACTCCTGGCGTCGCTCCTGCAGATATCTCTCTCCCGATGTAGCGACTTCGGAAGCGCGTCTTGAAAAGATCCCATGTTAATTAGTTCCTCGAAATACTACCAGAAATGGATTGCCACCATCTGAAGCTTTCTTTCTTCAACATAGTTAGGGCCCCCTTTAACTTTTGCTCAGGTCTGAGGTCCATCTCATCCATAATCCTTTCTGTGTCCTCCAGCCAATACTCAGCGTCTGTCGGAGGTCCACCAGTAATACCCTCGAATGGTACTACACCAGCAACAACCAGAGAATTTGAAATCTTCACTGCAGTCTCTCTGAAACATGCGGAAGATAGCTCTATTAATGGCGTCTTCATTCATCTCAGAATCCTCATCTTCAGTGATGGGAGGGTCTCTCATAGGAGTAAACTGATCATCATGACAAAGAGTCGGATCTACTTGCGGAACAGGAGGATCACGTGCTGACATCGGATCGTCTATCGTAATAGAAGGTTGAGTGACTCGCCCTCTACCACGTCCACGTCCTGTCCTACGACCTCTAGCAGTATTCATCGTTGGATCTATAAGGCTCTACAGAAGAATTTGAAACATATGTCAGATTAGCATCAGGGATCTCGATAAAACTTTAAATCATAACATAAGGTGACATTTTTTTTATTTCTTAAAAATTCAAAGTTTAGGACCCATATACAGTCCGAGTGTTTAAAACCGAAAGCTCTGATACCACCAAATGTAACCCCCCAGACCCGGTCTGTAAGATAGACCTAAACCTAAGCGGGTCACATATCCCATTCAGAGGTTTTTTTTCACTTATAGGACGTTAAATATAATATAGAACATAATATTAATAATACAAATATATCCAAAACGATAATAAAATACATGTCACCAAACATAACCGAAAAACATATAGAAATATATGTTCGTACAAAATAAAGTAGTTGATTTCTCCTGATGCCAAATCTGCTAGCTGATGGTCTGCTGTTATCTGAAAAATGGTAAAAACTACAGAATGAGCTAAAAAGCCCAGTGTGTTCCATACAGTGTATATAAAAAACATACTGATAAAAATATTCCAGTAAAGTCGGTTTATGCAATCATGTCGTCAAAAAAAATATGAACATTACCCTCAGCCCATCACAACAGAATGTGTAGGTTCCCCAGAACCATACACCCAGCCCACACAACAAATAAGGCCCTGAGCACAAAGCCGAGGAACATGCGAATATACTTCCTTCAACAATACCCCCCAATGATGGAGATGTTCATGAATGTATTTGAATGAAAACAATGATTAAATCTTTAAAACATAAAAGTGTTCATGCTTAACAATAATATACAGAAATACGGAAATCAGAAGACAAGTCAGTAGTATACAGGATTTCAGATATCGAATATTCAATATTCAGAAAATCGGTATAAAATACCGTAACCAGAAATCATATCAGAAATATGTGGCAAATCAGATGTCATATACATAATGTTCAGATGTATATTTTAAAACAGAAATAATTAACACTGTCAGGAAACACACCTGTAACAGTCTGAGAAATCAGATAGGGAAGCCTATTACTGGGTCTGTCGATCACGTTCTGCTGCAGCGCTAGATCCTACGAATTGGAAAATTCCATATTGGAATCCTAATATAAATAATCTAAATATTATTTAAATAATATACAGAAACATACGGGTAATTCTCGTAGTACGCGGTTCAGGCTGATCTAACGAACGGATAATACCAGACCTAATTGATCCTTGCTCAGGTGAAACACGAGTACTTTCATAAAATATTTTATTGAGTAAATCCTTGACCAAATCTCATTTAAATAATCAAAATATTAAAATATTAAGCCTTTTGGGTTTACAAGCTCGATTCGGGAATTTCGGGTCAGAATTTGGCAAAACGGACTTCGGAATCAAATTCAGGACGTCGAAAAATATAAAGTATAACCTTCCGAAATTTCGAATTCTTGGTCAAAATTAAAGTCAACGGGGTTGACTGACGATTTGGAGACTTTCGGGTTTGAATTTAGCAAAACGGACCCCAAAAACGGATTCGGAACGTCGAAAACTATCAGGATATTTATTCTTGGTCGAAAACAAAGGTCGTTTAATAGCTGGTCAAAGCCGGTCAAAGTTCTGGTCAAAGGAGGTGTTTGTCAAACATTTTACACAAATAGCACCCTTTTTTTAAAAAATTACCAAAATAGCACCCATTTTGAATTAATTCCCAGAATAGCACCAAAACTGAATTAATTCCCAGAAGAGCACCGGTCAACGGTCAACGGGTCGGGTCAGGTCAACGGGTCGGGTAAACGGGTAAACGGGTCGTGACCGGTCAAACCGGTCAAAACCGGTTTCCAGCGTTCACTCGCCTGCGGCGGCGCGTGTGGGCGCGTGCGACATCCTCCGGGGCTCTAAAAATCACGGGAAAATTTCTAAAAATTATTTTGAGCGATTTCGAGATACTTACAAAGATCGGTTTAAATTTTTGAACGGCGGAGAGCTCGATTTCGACTCGGCCGAATCTTTGACTGATCTACCTCCCCACGCGCCGCCGTCAACGGAGATCGAGGATGACACCGGCGGACTCGAAACGGCACAAGGAACACGATGGTGCGGGAGGTGTCGTAAAAGGAGCAACGATCGGCGATGAATTTAAGATTTTCTAGGCGATTGAGCTTAAAAAAACGTCGATGCTTTGACTTGAAATTCACGACGTTTGGCAGCGTTTCGCTTCAATTAAATTGAAGGGTTTGTTCCTCGCTTGATGATGAACACGATGGTGGTTTTAAAATGACGATCAGAATTCGGACGGCGTCGAGATCGTCGTCGGAAGTTGAGGTTGGGAGAGGGAATTTGGGAGGATCAGAACCCAATTCACGCATATATCATATATATAAACCAAATACCTTATTTTTTTGGGGTAAATTCAGGGCTTGGTCCCTGAATTTTCTTTAACTCTAAAACAAGCTACAAGTTTTAAAAACTTCCAATTTAGTCCCCAAAATCCACCAATTTTCATAATTAAAACCTCAATTCCCAATTAAATATTATTTTGAAATTTTCGGGTTGTTACAAAGAGAGGGCTCCAACGATACCGGTGGTGACGGTAACGACCGCGACGATCAGGAAAATAACAAAGCTGAGCAAAAACCAATAAAGATTAGTGAGAAGGGGAGAGAATATGTTAGAGAGAAACGGTTTAAATTTAAGGGCAAGTCCTTTTAATATAGTAACCTTGGTCTAATTGAAGCATGCATCCCTATACTTTTAGCTCACTCACACAATAACACTAATATTTTATATGAATAAAATCTAACTCCATTTTAAGGTGACATTTAAACCTTTTTCCTTTTTCCTTTTTATCAATTAGAAAGAAAGGTTGCTTAGCTTTCAAGCTAAACGCTTTTTTTCCCAGCAAGATTGGTGGGGCGTTTTACTTGAAGAATTGATTTACTTTATTTATGTAAATCAATACCAGTTGCTTCTCCCCGTTAATTAAGTTTGTTAAAATTTTGGGGTTAAGAGGGTTTAAAAAAAAAGATCTGGGGGGAAAGATTTTTAATACTTTTTGAACACTGAAAGATTAGAAGATAGTTTTTAACAATATTATCAAAAAGAATCTAACAGGGCCTAATCTTTAGAAGAAAAGGAACAAAAAACCTTATAATCATATTTAAGATGCAAACATGATACAAGTTGTGTTCAATTCATAGACTAAAAAAAATTAGCTGTCCCTATTTCCATATGTAATATGGAGTAAGGAGAGGTAGGGTAGTAAGTTGCCCCCAACGTCAAATTGAGAACAACTTTCGTAAAAGACCTTCAATTAGGAATTACCAACCATGAGACTCGATTGATGTTTAAAATCAAAACATGGCCCTTTTCTGAGCCAGCTCTCATTGATTTTTTTGGAGTTATTAAATTCATGTTCTCAAATATGGAACCGTTGGGTGTAAAAACAACAATCATGTCAAAAGTATAGAATGAAACACCTCTTCTTGTTATAGGTTCTTAAATATAAATGGGGCAAACAACACAAAAAAAGATTGAAGAAAACCTGGTTGGGGCATACAAATTACAGAGAGTCCCAAGTAATGATACTACTATTCAAGCTCACATTTCATTACTAATAATCACTGAAAATTGTATTTTACCGTGTTTTTTTTTTACAATTAGTTAATGTACATTTTACCTACCAATAACATGTTACATATACCCAAAAAAGGACTAAAGCAATGCTCAGACAGAATCTTACCTTCGTCTTTTATACTGGGAGGTTCAGAAAAGTTATCTATCTTTCCGCATTGTTAATACAATCCAAGAGCAAGCTTGATGAAGATAAATAATATGCAGTCACTTGTAATAAGAGATAACGGGGAAACAAAGGTGCAAGTGGGAGAACAGAACCAGAGGGGCGATCTTGAACAGGCATCGCAATTGTCAAATGAGTTTGAAGGGATTTCACTGGCAATGAAACCTGGTTGAAGCAAGCAACAATCCAAAAGAGTACAATAAGAATCTCACAAAAGCAAATCAGGGACTGAGCCAAAGGGAGGAAGATGGAGCACTTAGAGAATCAGATCTCTTATACACGTCAAAATACGTGTTGGATAGGAGTATTTCAAGAAAACTGAAAAGTCAGATTAACATAGCTTTTGAATAATCAAGAAAACTTCTGAATATTTGATGTTTGAAGTGAATTATTCCGGAATAAGATGGCCGTAACAGGTTCACTAGCAAACCAAACCCAAATTCAACAGAACATGGACAATATTCAAAGAATAGAAACACCAAGTTAAATCAATTTATATTTCAATGAGATCGAGAGATCTGGGGATTAACTGTATTACTTTAAAGTTTCAAACTGCAACTGACAATTGAAAAAAAAGTAAATTCATTACATATCAGCCTGTATTGCTCATAAAATTTGATTTCACGTCATGAATAATAGATGTTGTACTTGCATATGATTTAATGAAGGATTCAAATGGATTGAGTTCTTGTTTCATCAGTATTGCTGGCATGCTTTCACAAACTATTGTATAAAAATAGTTGATTTTTAGTTTCCAACTTCTCACGCATACTTCTTAGTTCAAAATACAATAAGCTAAAGAGAAATTCAAGTGTATAATAAATCTAAGGGTTTTTACCTCTCATTCTCCTCTTCATTGAGTCAATTCACTCCGGTTTACTGATATCTTTGAGACTTGTTCTTCAGCTTCGGTATCATTAACAACACCCCGGCATCTTGGAAAACCACAATAGCATGCCAAACGCTCATCAATGGAAAAGAACCTACAAGACAAACAAAAGTCAGTGTCGAAGATGATTAATGAAAAAAATGATGCTTAGGATTAGAGGAGAACCTATAATCATATGTCAGCTCCTCCCATCGTTTAATATCTCTCTTTGCAAAAATGATAATGTGCTCATCACCATGAACACTAATAACTCTTGAGTAGCAATTGGGCTGCACAAAGGGCAAAAGAGAAAAATTATTAACATCTTTTATATGCATTTTGTTCAACAGAAACTGATAAGTTACAATGCCACATAAGCATTTTTGTAGAAGTATTTCTGCCTGGTCAAGAAACTACAACTCGTATCATACTAGAATAACTTAATTACATCAAAGGAACTTTTATACTCCCCCTGTCATGTTGTCTTTAACCCTATTTCGCTTCAGATAATCTCAAATTTATTCCATGTCCAAGATGCAAACAACAAGCTTCATTAACAATATAAAGAAAACATTTTCATTCATTACCATCTTATAAATACACCATTTAATGGACTCCTAATGACCATGTGAAGGTATAAGTGGAATGAATTTAAACATGCATGACACGAATACCAACTAACAGGAACTACAGAAATATCAGATGTAGCCAGACAAACTGAGACAGAAGGGTATGAAGCAAAATAAATCACAAAAGTTATGGTTACAACTTTTTCAACTTGTACCATTTCACAGACTCATAAAGACCCATGCAAATGAAAAAAATGGAATGAACACAAAAATCTATGGCAAGAATTCTGATACAAACATCTTCTGTAGCCAAATGATTAAAAACAGAAGGGCACAAAGCATACTAAATTACCAAAAGCAAGGGTTAAAAGCACTTACTTCACATGAGTGATTGATTAGATGTGCTATGCTTCCTGCTCTAGTGGCATCAATCACTCTTTCATTATCAATTCGAAACAAATAAGTGCCAGCACCCTAAGAGATAAAGTACTTGGCATCTTTCAAACTTTGACAATGAGCTCTCTAAGATTGATTAGATGTGCTATGCTTCCTGCTCTAGGGGCATCAATCACTCTTTCATTATCAATTCGAAACAAATAAGTGCCAGCACCCTAAGAGATAAAGTACTTAGCATCTTTCAAACTTTGACAATGAGCTCTCTAAGATTGCCCATAGGACAATAATCCAGACAAGCAAATGTATGAGATAATGGAGAACATACCACTAATGAGTTGTAAATGAAATGTTCCCTTCTATCAGCTATAGAAGGTCTAACAAGTTCGCCAGTATATTCAATCACCTACAGATGATAAACATTACATTTCATGCACTCAAGAAAAAAGTCCAGAGAATCCTACAATGTACTAAAGCACATTAATTTACCATGTCTCCTGCCCTATGTGGATGCTTTGCAAAGATTCCAAACCCGTGAATTCCTGATTTCCCTGGAGCCAAATGCAATTCCAATTATCAAAGAAAAACTAGGACAAAAATTAATGCAAAACAACAAAAAGGAACAAGTGACTATTTTAAACTTTCAGATGATTCTTTAAAGGGGAAAACTACTAGCCATAGGTTTGGGATTTGAATAGTATCTAAAATCCCTTATTTTACTCACAAGTTGAAGCCTCCTTTGTGCCAAAAAAAGGATGCTATTCGATTTCAATTCAATGGGACAACCTCCATCCCTTACCAAGCCTTTTTACTTACGCCTTCCTTACACAGAATCAGTTATATGCAATTCAAAATTTGCCCAACCTGGACAACACCTTTAGCCCAAATTAATTCCATATTTCGACCTGTAATAGGTCCCATGAGAAAAGGTACAAGAAGAAATCATTGAATCCAACCGTGCACTGCATTTTTTTTATAAGAAGAAGGCCTCGTTAAAACCCCCCTTCATAACCGTTAAGCTACAAGGTATCTTAACGGACATTGGAAGTTTCTTGTGATAACGTCACAGATCATAATTCTAGGACTTAAAGAATGTTGACTACCATTTTCGTATCACTATCAGCATTTTGTCAGAACACAATGAATAATAACAAAGTTTGGCCAGACCTGCTTCCTTAATACTGAGGAAGTCTTACGCCCATCCCCCCACACATGCACAAACAAAAATGAAAAGCAAATAGTAGTCACTTACCAAATGTCAATCTTTTTCGAATGGTTTGCCTCATGTAATCATACTTCTCAGCTACAGAGAGGATGTTGTTAGGAGCATCAAGCTGGGGGGCTTTAAGCTTGGTAAGACTAAAAGAGAATTTGATACCATTCACTCTATTGTTAGGCACTGTGGTGCCTGACATTGAATGTTGGTAGAAGCCACCAACCAAGTAGCATTGATTCTCTACAAACAAGCGCTTTAGGGATGCAGCAGCAAGGGCTTCAGGTTCTTTTCGGGCTCTTCTTCCCAAATGGCTGTAAGGCTCTGCGCCAAACAAAAAAAGGCTTATAGTATCCAGCTTTGGTCCAACAGTAAAACATAACAATGCACTGAAGCCAAAATTGCTTCTCTAGATAGGATGGATAGGATAACCTTTTATTGAATGCAATTTACCCTTTTTTTTAGTCATTTGAGAGAAGGATAGTAACTTCATAGAAGTAAAATTACTATATGCAAGGGATTATGCAATCAAGAGCGGGATTCAACATTGATAGGATTATGAATAAGCTAAAAACATCTCACTCATACATGAACCAGAAGAAAGATAAAATAAAGGCAAATTACTCATCAACCCGCTCAAGTCTATAAGCAATCTAAAAAACTACTAGCTAACTTAGCCAATAATAACATTTCATTTTTTTTGTAGATCTAAGACACAAAGCCAAGCGCCTTTAAAAAAGGAGAAAGTTAAATAGCCACCCATAGAGCTATCATATAAACAAGCCATGAGCCAAATTTAGATGTACACAATTTGAAATAATATAACTATAAACATCAAAAGCATTACTTAAAACCAATGATTAAAATTGATTGAGGTAGAAATAATCCACCAAAATTTAAAAAATAAATCCTAACACAGAGAAAGCAAGAGACATCAAAGGAATCAAACTGCAACGTAACAAGAATACCAAAAGTACAACCAATGAAGATAAAGCAACAAGCAATAGCATACCGGTCCGAGCACAACCAGATGGATTAAGAGGTGGAGTGTAATCCGAACATTGACGTACTAGTCTACCAACTCGTTCATCGGATGCTTCTATTGGATCATTAGATGGTTGCCTATGCTTCTTGCAAAAGGAAAGTAGCCGAATACATTGATCTTCATCATCTTCATCTACTGAGAGGAGAAACAGTCTCTCCTCATCCTCAAGCTAAGGAACCATAAGAACAAGGCAAATTGGAAGCATATGATCCATGTTATCCATCAGTTACAAACAGGATGACTACAATTCTGAAAACAATGGAAAAATATAACCGCAAAGAACTCCCTAAACTAATTTCATAATAGACTGATACTACCTCAACACAGAGACCAGCAGCACGTGCACAGAGTGGATGGTATGCTACCCGGCACGTAGGGTTTGAACACTGAATAATAAGCATTGTAAAAAAACAAATAAAAGTACTGAAAGTGGGAGGAAAGTTATGCATAGTAAAATAACAAATTAAAAATGATTATTTTGACATAATGTTAAGGTTAAAGCAAACATCAAGCATAACCAAAAAGCACATTGATTTAGGAATTCTACATTCTGCATTTTCTTCGACTCGACTATGGGTGTCAGGCATTGGACTCAACCATTAGTGATATCTGAGTGTCTTATCTAACCATCTTAAACTGAAAGACCAACGAACATGCTCTAAAGGACCCAAACGAAAGATGCTATAGATTTATTCAGCAGAAACATATAAATTTTACTTCTATAGTGCCCATAGCTTTAAAAAGTCTAAATTAGTGAGTACTTTTTTTAAAGTCTAAATTAGTGAGTACGTACTATTTCCATTTTAGGACAAAAGAATAGAAACAATGTTTACAAAATCCTTGAAGCCCAAAGCTTAAAAAAGCGTAGCCTCACCCGATAAGGTTCTTAACAACAGTCATTAGGGGTAGTTTTCTAGTTTTTAAGAAGTCAAGCAAGATAGACAAAATGTAAACATGCTAAAAGGTCATTTTCTTTTTCTATTGGGAGTTGGATTCTAGATAACCATACCACTCTTAAATTAACAACAGCAGAACTGAAACAACATATACTAAAAGTTCTCATATCAATAAGCACCCTAAATGAACATACTCCATCAGAAATTCCATTAGACAACAATATCACGTAGAAACTAACATAATGTGAATGGATGAGTTTCAATAAGAAACTACATCATAGAAACATTAAACAACAATGTGCTGTAAGCGTACTTGAATACAAGCTCCATAAGATACACCACAGATGCTGCATAGCAGCTTCCACCGGTCCTGTAATATGGAATGAAATGATCAGAAAGAAAAGAAAACTTACAATATTTATAAGTCTGATTTGTATGGAAATCATGGGTATATGGAATTTAGCTTTGAATAAAGGCCCAAGATCCTCACCAGACAACATCAAAAAGCACTAAATAAGTCCTGTGAACAAAAATATATGCAAAATTACAGTAAGAGAAGTACCTTGCAGATTCTATTTAGCCCGTCAATGGGTTCCATTCTCTTGACATCAGATAGACATGTTTCTGGAACATAAATGTTTAGTCAGTGCATTATGTATAAAATGTAAAGACAAGAAGAAAAATGGAAATTACAAGGTCACAGACCAGGTATCCATATGGCACAAGCCAGATGAGCCCAACGGCCATCAGTCGTAGGCTTCATTGCACCCCCTAAAAGAGATTGATTCACAGTTTCAGTGATTCACTACTCTTGGCTCTGAACAAGAACTTAAGAAAGCCAAATACCTATAACAGGGCAAAGACAGCAAGGTGGAGGGGACTCGGGTGCCCCAGGGCGGCATAAGTTGCACAACCATAGAATACCATCAACAGGCTCAAGTTCGCCATAGCATCTAGCATGCACCTGTACAATCATCAGTTATAACGGAGAAACTAGAAATTTCAAAAGACAAATGTGCACCCACATGCATAAATCATGTAGGAAGAATATTAATAAAATGTTGTCAAGGCATATGCTTGTGTCTTGCACCTTAGCAATAGACAACAAAAGCACCTCAGGTCCTTTAGGGACGAAGCCCATTTGATCAGGAGCACCTTTCTGTAAGGTGATAGGCATAACAAAAGCCCGTCTGATTGAAGTTATCTTTAATTTCTTTGATCTGTCCCTTTTTTCATTTGATATACCTTTTACTAGTAAGACAGGAATAGTATAAAATTATCTGCTTCTCAAAAATTGAGCATTCAACAACAGAAATGGACCATAAGGAAAGCATATATATTGACCAGTAAAAATTTTGCGTATTTTGTAGATAAAGTAGGCACTCTCTAGCGTTTATTATATACCTTAAGCTTTATATATATATATAGATAGATAGATAGATAGAGAGAGAGAGAGAGAGAGAGAGAAATCACATATGTCCGAATATATTTTACTTTATCACTCAAGTTAGCCCTTTCTTTGCGCCCTTGTGCCTGAGGCAATCAATATACAGATTTTAAAGCCTAAAGTGTGCCCTTGACAATATTGGATTAAAAAAGAATAAGCAACCAATTTCGACTTACAATTGATAGCATTCAATTTTACAGATGAAAACCTGACGAACATCCAGTTGTCTGATCAATGATAACATAAATATCATGTTATTGATATGAAACATGTAAAAGAGCATTTACCATCATTCTGCATTTGTCACACTGGAGAAATAGATTGTTCTCATACTCCTAAAATCAAAGAAACATCAGTCAGGTAACAAAGTCAAGCATCAAAAGCATAAAAGGACAACGAGATTCAACCATTAACAAGGGTAAAGGTGCAAAAACAGAAACTCAGAAAAGCATAATCAAACTAGGATCAGCGTCTCAGAGAGAGAGAGAGAAACAAAACAAAATACTAGTAAAGGATGTTAAAAAGCGAATAGATAAATAAATAACTAAATAAATAAATAAGAACAAAAGAAAAATCAAAGAGTGACCAGGTAAATTGAGTCTGCACTTTTGTGTTATCATATTTTCTAAAAAAGAGTACTTTGACAGCAATTAGCCCCTATTTATGCCAAAAAGAATTTCGAGGAATAATTTTAAAATAAATGATTTTTCATGGCCGACCTGATTAGGTGTCTCATCCTATGTCACTCTTGTTCTAATGGGTTTGTTTAAAGACTTAGATATTATCAACCATCTTCTATATAAAACTGGTAGGTATCTTCTAACTTTCAATTTCTCATCATAAGATTAGAATTTGATAATAATATGGTTTGTTTCACTGATTCACATTTAACTATTTAGGGGATTTACACTCGTCCTACAATTTCATGAAGTCCTCTGCATTACCCTGGCTTCCTCCTCCTTTAGGCTTCATAAAATTGAATGTGGATGCTGCCACCACCAGTGATTGGTTGAAAAGCGGACTAGGAGGTATTTTAAGGGATCATTCGGGAGCAATTTTAGGTTCTTTTCAGGAGCCTAATGGTCCGGGACCTCCGACATTAAAGGAACTCAAAGCTATCCAAAGGGGTCTGATTTTCGTCGCTTCTATTCAAGGGAGGGATAATGTTCGACTGATTGTTGAAAGCGACAGTAAGGAAGCAGTGGACTGGATTAACATTGTTGATTCTTATTCAGTTGTGTATGCTGTTATTGTTAAGGATATTGTTGATAATCTTAGGGTTTGTGGGGGGGATTGTTAGATGGGTTGCTAGGTCAGCTAATTCGGATGTTGATGCCTTAGCAAAGGCTGGTATAGTCTGAATTTTATGTGTTTTGTACTGATCAAGTGGGTTTCTTGTTCTTGATCAGAAGGGAGTTATGACTATTTATAAGGGTTTATGGGATTTTATCTAGGTTGTAATCCTACTTTATTTTAATAAAGTTCTAAGGCGCTCTTTTCCATCTTTCGCTGATTAAGGAGCTTATTCATAAGCTCCATTAATCAAGAAGGTGGTTTTTAATGAGGCCTTCAAATCTTATAAAAAAAAGACGACATGATCCAAATTCACAAAATTGTCCAAGAACACTGACTCAAAGCATCCAATCTAAAACCTGACCACTGAGGCACAAAATATCAGAAAGAAGATAGTGCCACCGTATCAGAACATATTAAAATGCTGTTTACCTCGTCCATGTGGCAGACACTACACTTATCTAGGTCTTTCCAGTCAACTTGAAAAGGTCTATAACCAGCAGGCAGGTCTCGAAACCTTCCAGAGGCTAAATTGGATGCAGAGAACTTTGAAGAAAGTCTAGATTTTAACAACCCCTGTCAGCATGAAAGGAACTCATTATAACCTACAAAAATAACAGAATCATGCAAGTACAGGTCTCAACACTTGCAGTCATATAACCAACAAAGAAAAGAACAAGAAAAGAAATATCATAAAGCGTCCTATTAAAACCAGAAACATTACAAAAAAAGTTTGGGAAGTTAAAACACAAATCCTGCCTTGAACAAATATGGCATATATAGACCCTCACTCAGTTATTAGTTAAACACAGTTTTTATATAAAAAAAATCACAGTTAAAGAATGAAAAGCATAAATTGGTGAGCATAAGTGAACAGATAATTATAAGGACGAAATTGAGGGTTACCATGTATTGGTTAATGGAATTTTTTATTAAAACAGTGTATAAGACAATTAAGATAGATCCATAACATAGTACTGAACAATAAGATTGAAATGTATATGCCACTAAGTGCAAGTGTGCAACCCGATGAAGCACAGACACTTCTGGCAGGGAAGTGTCCAAGGGTCGGATACATGTCCAACCCGGATATAACAACACAGAAAAATACATGTCAGATACACAAGGACACATAAAAAAATCACACGGTCAAAACAAGTTTAGGAGATGGCTTAACATGTCCGGACACAAATAAGATTTATATTATTTTGCTTTTTCCTTCTAAAATACAAAACAAACAATGAGTAATATATCCAATGACTCTTTTAGAAGATAATATATTCAAATTCAAAAGCTATTTGCATGTAAATGTTTAACTGATAAGTATTGGTTTTACACTTTTTATTGACACCTTTTATTATCCATGTCATTTCTAAGAATGATTCGGTAGGGGATTTTCTTAGATCGAATTCGAAGCTGCAAATAGGTAATGGGAAATCAATTTCGTTTTGGAATGATGTATGGGCAGATGAGGTTCCTCTAAAAATAATATTCCCTAGAATCTATGTGCTTTCCATTAATAAAGGGGGGGAGGTTGTTGATTTTGGCAGCTATGGATCGAGTGGTTGGGAGTGGAATGTTCAAACTAGAAGGAATCTGAGTGATTGGGAATTGGACCAGTGGTTGGCTTTGATGACAAAACTTAAGGATTACAATTGTCAGAGCTGGTGGAAGACTCTCTTTCTTGGTCTGCTAGTGGAGATGGCTTGTTTTCGGTAAAATCCTGCAGAAAATCTCTTGGTTCTGTGGATGGGAGTAATGATTTGTGGCTAAAAGGAGTCTGGATGGGTTTTGCTCCACCTAGAGTGGAAGCTTTCCTTTGGCAACTCGCACATCAGAAATTGGCAGTTAAGGCTGAGTTGGTTAAGAGAGGTGTTTCTTTAGGGGAAGATATTCAGTGTCCTTTTTGCAAGAATCATGAGGAAACAGTTCAACATTTATTTATTTCTTGTTTTGTTGTTTGTTCTTTACAGTTAGATTCAGACTTTCAAAATGGTTTTTAGCCAAGTTTCCTACGGTTCATATTCAAGAGGATTTGCTGATTGGTAATCCATCCCTAGCAGATGGGTTTTCTTTATCCAAAGCCAAAGTTTGTCATATCTTGCGTTGGATTCCACCCCTGTTGATTTTCTTAAGATGAATGTTGATGGAGCTGCTAGGCTTGATGGCTCGGGTGGAGGTATTGGAGGTATTTTGAGAGATTGGGAGTGTCGCACGCTTTTGACTTTTTCAGAGAAGGTTGGCCAATGTACTCCTCTAGCTGAATTAAAGGCTATTCAAAG
The DNA here is from genome assembly GCF_006381635.1 of Hibiscus syriacus. Lineage (NCBI taxonomy): Eukaryota > Viridiplantae > Streptophyta > Magnoliopsida > Malvales > Malvaceae > Hibiscus > Hibiscus syriacus. Next base: position 1,433,260 of record NW_024063443.1, read on the forward strand.
AGGCATTGAAATTTTTTTGGCATCACATTGGGTATCTGTTGGGAGATTGATTGTTGAGTGTGATTGCAAGTCGGTAGTGGAATGGATTCAATCACCGGCTTTGGCTCCTGCTTTCTACTCGCCTTTAGTTAATCAGATTTTGTCTCTTTCAAATGGTATGGTTCATTCAGTGAGGTGGATTTCAAGGGCAAGCAATGGGGAGGCTGATAGCTTAGCTAAGAATGGGATAGGTTGACTGTAAGGCTCTATCACTGGATTTTCTGATCCAGCGAGGAGGTCTAGTTGAAAGTAGTTGTTAAGTTTTATGTGATGTAATTTGGTGTAGTGTTTAAATCTTATGTAAACTTTTATTATCAATAAAATTTTTAAGGCGCTCTTTTCCTCCTTCCGCTGATTAAAGAGCTTACCCCTAAGCTCCTTTAACTAAGAAGGGGGTTTTTAACGAGGCCTTCCAATCTTATCCAAAAAAAAATTTATCCATGTCATTTTTTAAAAATTCCCGTATACAGTGTCAGACCTGTATAATTTGTGTCCATGCTTCCGAGGTGGAACTTCAAATCTAAGGAAAAATGAAGATACGACTATACCTGTATTAATTTTATAACTCCAGGATCGGAGAAACCAAACATATCAGAGCCAGATTGAAAGAATCTTCCTTTTGAAGCACTGGAATCAGAAGAATCATTATGTATCTTTTTTATCCTTCTAGATATCTTATTCCAACAAGCTGATGGGTCTGGTCCCTCAAACTGACACAAATACTCAATATAGATTAGGTGCTACACTCGATAATTTTGACAATAAGAACCAATTTAAACAAAAGCAGTGATGATAATATGAATTGCCAGTCCAGTAAGGAATATATGCAAACCATGAATCAAATAACTGATGAGTCTATTGTGGATAAAAATCAAGAAACCAAACAAGGAATATAATCATACTTCTACAATTTCTTAATATATGTGTATTTAGATACTTCAATTACTACTTAATCCATTCTGATAACTGACACAACAAACTCCAAGGTATTGGAATACCAGAGCAGCAGCCATATTCTCCCATCATACAAAATAAAACCCCTGAAACCTTTACAAACACCAAAGATTTGGATATGCAAGTAGAATCTATTACAGGAGATACATTTTTCCAACTGGTAATAAACTTTGATTGATGTTTGGGTTCTGGGTTAACTTAACTTTAATGATCATTTACTTTTTTCTTCTCATCATTTATATAGTTAATTTTTTTACTCATATTCCCTGTAATCAGAGATAAGAACAATAACGGGAAGGAAGAGCATATTTGAACAATTAGCATCCTGAAACATGTGATATTCCCCAAGATGAATGCGCAATGATAAAGTAATGATGATGAAGAAATAAAAGCGGACATGATATCACAAGATTAGCAACAAAAATTCAAATTTATATCCCAATATTCTCATCTAAGAACCTGAAGTAATCCTTAACAAGTTTTTAATGAGTTAATGGACTTCAGATGGTTATTTGAAATCCCAACCACTCTTAAATGTTACTCCAGACTACAACACCAAACAAGAGATAACTCTACTATCTCCCAGGCCTCGCACATGTCATAGTTCTCAGGAAGCATGTACAGCCTAAACCAAGAACAGACGGTGTACAATGACAGCTAACTATTTTACTTGGATCTAACAGAACGTGGAAAACCATATTATTAGCATGTCCAAAAACAGCCAAGTGATGCATCATGAACAGGATCAGACTACTGGAATGAGAAACTCATGAGAAAATGCAAAATGTGCCAAGATTAGCAAATGCACAAAAAACAAGGAGGCAGCATAATACAGTAACTTTAAGATCATTTTACCATGCTAAACAACTAACCTTCTCTCCATCACATGCCACTCTAAATATAGGATGATTCTTTGACTGAGGATCTCTCAGCACTTCCATCCTATACAAGGTACAAATACTTGGATCTAACAGACGGGAAAATCAAATGTCACAGAGTGCCAATAAAATAGGATAATCACAAGAAATTGAAAAAAAAAGTATTATGCATAAAAGACAAAATGCCTTACCTTTTACTGAAATAGATTCCCTAACAACAGTGTACCCTTCAGGCCAGACTATTCCATCATCTTGGAAATATTCGGAGTCCTTGACAACTTTTCCTGTAACAGCAGTCCAACAATCCATGAGTAATAATTAAAATCTCAATCTTTTAGAAAACGGCACTTGATAATCGGAAGTAATCAAATCTCCAGAAACTTTAACCCAGCTATATATCGTTCTAACTGGATTGGCTCTAACTCTAGGAAAGAGTTTGGGCATCAACAATTTACTAACTACTTCCACTAGCATAATTTCCAGCTTACCTCTGATGCACACATATAACAAGCATCTATTTTAACAATACTTGACAATTTGCCAAAAAAAAAAATCAAATTCCAAAATGCAAAAGAGATTTGAAAAGTTGTGAATAGCCAAATATGCCTAACCATCTATGCATCAGATGCAAAATTGTATGACATCTCAACTTGTACAAATAAAGCAATTTAAGGCCACTAGAAATTACCAAGGCTAATTATTTGCATGTCTCCTATTACATAAGAAGAACCTCCAGGTCCACTAAGAGTTATCTGAATCCCCTGATTTTTTTTCCTGTGATCTTCAATGAAATCGATATTTCCTTTATCTTCACAACTTGCATCACCAACATCCTCAGTATTTCCATTTTGTAGTTGTAACATTCTTCTTGGAAGCTTCTGTTCACACAAATAGCTGCTTGGAACAAAAGATAGAAGCACGTGACTATCAACTCTTGCACACAATTGCAAGAGCCAAAAAACCATGCTATTACACATATCACTGTCATAGTAAAGGAACAGTACAACTACAAAGACAGGAGTTACATTAAAGGAGAATACAAAATTGATTCGGAAGCACCAAACTTAAGGAATACCAAAAGTATAAATGCCCATAAATCATTTAGACAAGATGTAATCACCTAAAGAAAGTTGGAAAATAACAAATAGGTTAACAATCCCCACAGCTTACAAGCAAAAGCATAAAAGTCAAGAACGGGAAGCAAGAATGAGTAAGAGGCATATGAAATAACCTGTTTTTCAATTCATTCACTATGTTAGTCCAGACTATGCTTTACAACGAAACAGTTGATAGACATGTTTATTCCATTGGAATTAGAAGAATGGATACATGCGAAGAGAAAAAACTTTCTTTATCACATTCTTTTTCATAACTTGAACTAAATGAACCTTAGCAACTAAAATAACTTACAATTTTGCTTCCTCCAAGCCCATAGTGAAACAAGGTTTCTTGCACTTCCGGTGAAGCGATGAGAGAAGTCCTTTGAGAAAAGAGACCACCTGTTTCAATTTTATTCTGACAATTACAAAAGGAACTGGTGAAATCAGCCTCAAGATATAGAAGTCTAGCATCCATGTAAAACAAGAACCTTATCTCTCACAAAATTAAAATACACACCTTGCAAAATCATGGGTGCCAAAAAATTGAACTGGAACTAATCTTCCACCAGAAATCTTACTCAAACCTTTACGATCACCAATAAGTGATTCATCTACCACAATTGCTGGCCACATTGCATGACCTGCAGTAATAACTCAAAAGATAATCTCATTGAAATATGCATAAATATTGATAATTTTCTCAAAAGAAAACTCATTCATCATTAAATGCATGAAGATATATTTATAGCACTAGAACCCGGAGACATACAAAGAGCTCTTATCAAATTCTGATGAACCTTGCAAAACCATTGCAGAAAAATTGAACAAGTATGATTCTTCACCGAATGCAAAAGCTTCAACAACAAATGATAAAATTCATAGGTACACACAAAATCAACTTCTAAGAACTATGTGACCATCACAGATTAAGAACGAAGGAGTCCTCAAAAATATTTCCCAACTACCAGGTTCATCTCAAACAAATTACTCCAAAGTGTATCATAGCCTATAATCAATTACAGATTGACAACCCTCGAGGCCTTGACATCTCATGTCATGACAGTAAAACACTTTCTATAGTAAGTTGTAACTGTCTCCGAAACATAATATGAATCAGATGGATTTAGCACAAACCAGTAAGTTTTGCCCATATAACATCCCCGTGTTCAAGTTCTTGACAATCATCTTGACTGGCAGCCAACGCAACCATCTCATCGTAGTCATAGCAACCATTATTTGTACTATTAACACTGAAACTCAAGTTAAGGAGCTCCATCTCTTCATGAGAAACATGAAACTTCAGTTTCTCATTAGAAAGCAGCAAATCCTCCTTATCTCCATCTTCATATTCAAACTGCATTAGAACTTGTCAAATAATGAACAAACCAGTCCGTGAAATAAATAATATATCTACACCATTAAATGCAAAAACAATTTCTATAACCATAGAGTAAAAAACTAAAATATATGTATGTATATATATACAATGGACATACATGATGTCTTTTAGACTCCGAATTGTACCCAACAACTCGACCTGAATACCAATCAGCATCCAATGGCCAAAAAACCTGTAATTGACAAAGATTTATGTCAAGATGTAAGTTCAATGTCTAAAAGTAGTAACTTAAAGAGCCATCAAAATGCTTGCCTTGCATTGCAATCCAACGAATGCTTTTGGATCAACACCGTCAAAACTCAACCTATTCAAGTTACAACTTTTTCCAGTTAATATAACCAAAATATATACACAATAATCTGTATTTAAAAATAAGAAAGGAGGAAAATTCAAACAAACTCCTTCTGCATCAAGATTGCAGCCATTTAAACCCGATTCACCATGACTCCTTTTAGCTATTTACTTTTACTTCAAATCCAGAAACAAATTTCATAAAGCAACATCATGATTGATTATAGATAAACCCCGAAAACATAGAAGCCACGCCAATTCCAAATAAATTTCATACATATGTTTGCATTGCACCCAACTGCATTTTTTATATCTCCTATAGAAACAAGATTCAGTAGCAGATATTTAATTTAGATCAGAAAAACAATTAAGTTAAGTCGTCTTCAATATTTACTAAAAAATATATAAAACGAAATAAATTTTAAAAAGAAAAACTGACCTGACCCATCTCTTAGCAGTAGAGGAAACAATGAAACCCCGCATAGAATTCAGAGTAGAAATACGATTCCTTTTCTTAACAGAATTACTATTCACATTATTATTAACACTGCTATTATTTCTACAGTCCCTCAAACGAGGGCGATCTGCCTGACAGAAAACACTCGAGTCAGCCCCCAAATTGGCCAACTCATTACTCCTAATCCTCCTCTTTTTCCTAAAAGGCTCATCAATTTCACCTTTGACTACTGTTTTTTGGCCCTCTTCTTGGAGCAAAGAGTCGTCGGAGTCGCATTGGCGAGGGCGTTTATGGCGGCGAGAGTAGACATGAAGGACGTGGGGATTGTGGGGTTTGAGGAGGTGATCGCTGTCGACAATGAGTTTACGAGCTTTGACCTTCTTGGACATTTCGTTGGATGAGTTGGTGGCGCTGACGCATAGAGAAGCGGCGGAGTAGACGCGGTCCAATGAAACGTGGCGAATCGGAGTGTCGGCGTCTCCCTCGTCACCTCTCTTGGGAAATGCCATGGACGTAAGGAACTGCTGGGGGTTGGAAATGAGGGGTTTGGGGGTCAGAGGAAGAAGAATAAGAGCTTTTAGGGTTTTAAATGGGGATTTGGGGGACTTTGGAGGGAGAGAAGGCACTGGCTTCCTTTTTTTCCTATATTTGTTTGGCCCCAAATTTATCGCTTTCCCGCCGAGCAAGTACAATTGACGTGTTGTTGGGCACCTCTTCCGTGTGAGAAATAATACGCAGAGTAAAAATGTTAGGGTAAAGTATCTGGATAGTCTCTCAACTATAGAAAACTTCTTTACATCCTCTATAACTCTGACAAATTAGAAAATCATCACCCGAGTTAACCAAAGTTACAATGTAATGCGGCAGCTAATAAAACTGAATAATAGCAGCTGCAGCCTTTAAATTTTACACTTCATTTTAATCTAATCCTAATCCTAAAAAAACTAATCCACAAAATTTTAACATTCTATCATTTTTTAATTTATTTTATAATTCTTTAATATTTTTATAGATTTTATATTTATAATTTATGGGGGTGGGAAATTAATGTACAAACATCATTTTCAGTGTATTGAACGCGAGACGGTACCGTTTCTCTCATTATTTTATCTCCATTTCTTACTGTTAGCTTTGAAATCCCAATAGTTTTTATCTGTTGTTCATTAAAGTCAAAATCATGGTGAAAGATGGAATTTTCCCTTAAAAATGGATTTTTTTGTGAATTAATTAAAATATTTATCATTTTAAGTGGAAATTTGTAATTTTTGAAATAGAAAAGCGTTAGTGGTCATATTTGGGGAGGAAAACAAAACAAGAGAAATCAAAGAAATGCTTCAAACCCTATGAATTAATAAATTTCGGAGCATTGACTAAAATGGAACAACTTCCAAATTCAGTGAGCATTTTTCAGAAGCTGGGCTGTTTCGAAAACTTGCTTGATATTCTATGTTGGGCTTATAAAACGAGTTGAGTTGAGTTTAAATATTGATATGTTCGACTGAATTCGAAAAGTTCAAAGTTCAACTTGATTCAAAAACTCGTAAACTTCAAATCATCCGGTTCAACTCAAACTCGAAGTCAAAAATTAAAATTTAATTTGAACTCGAAAAAACTTGAATTTAAAACATTCTCAAATTTAGTTCGATTGAAGCTCAACCACGATTTCAATTCAAACTACGCTCATGCTTATTAATATAATTTTAAAAAAAAGGGTAAATTACGCATTTCGTAACTAAACTATCAATTTTACTCTATTTTAGTACATAAACTTTTAATTTTTTAAAACCATACCTAACGGTTACTTTGTGTTTTATTTTAGTACTCTGTCGTTAAAAACTTAATGAGTTTAGTATCTAAACTATCAATTTTTGTCCATTTTAGTACTTAAACTTTCAAACAAAATTCAAAGCTTAACCCTAAATTTTGAATATAGGTACTAAAATGAAATAAAAACTAAACTTTATATATAGTTTTGAAAAAATTGAAAGTTTAAACACTAAAACGAACCAAGACTGATAGTTTATGTAATAAATGTGTCATTTTCCTTTTAAAAAATTAATGTATTATCATTTTGAGTTGCTCAAGTGCTTTTCGAATCGGGTGTCAAGTAATTTGCTTCGACTCGTTAAGAACTCGAGTCGAGTTCGAGCTCAAGTCATTCAATTCGAGTGTTGACGGAACTTTGACTAAGTCAAACTCGAGTAACTTGTGATCTATCTCATCACATTTACAGCCCTAATCCTAGGGATTTAAAATATAATAAACCATTTTGATATTTAAACTTTTTAAGCGTATTTAAACGATCATATTCTCATACTCTACAATATCAATTGCACATAGATGTATTAATACAAATTGTCGAACCAAAGAAAAAGGATAATAGAAAGTTTCAAAACAGAGAGACATACTAACAGCAATTCACAGCTACTATTACAAATGCCCCATAACATCTGTGCAAAGGCAGCAATGTTTAGTACAGGAACAGGTCCAAAAATTGAGTGATGCAACTATACCAAATTGTTCATTTCTCAATATGTAACCTATTCTTTATATGGCATCTCAATCGTCCGAGGGCCGGTCAAACTCGGTTTCTGGTATCTAGGCAATATCCTCCTACTTTAAGAGTTCAAATTATTACTCCTCCCCTAAAGCATCTGGATGTGAATTTCTAGACACAGTGAAATAGTATCATTCCCCCTATCCCTAATATTTTAGCATCAGAAAGTAGGCTTTTGCCTCATCCATTTTGTTGCAGACCATTTCTCTCCTGATAAAACTTCACATCCGCCATGTATGCCATTTGGATCCGACTGTCCGTCTAGCCCCTAGAAGAAGCAAGCAATGCAAACAACAAAGATAACAAAATCAGATAAATCCTTCTAAATCTCAAACCAAAAATATTTGTTAACACAACTCTCAATTCAATCTCAAAATGGGTAAGTTTATAACACCCTTGTGAAAATATATTGAAACAAGATAGAATTAAGTGTCGAGAAGTTAAACTGAAAAACATGAAGCCTTGAGTGTTATACTGTAAATTATTGATAGACGAGCCAAATAGTAGATGAGAAAAGAAAAGTTCACTGCATACAGAAAGGGCTGTAAATGAGCCGCGTCGAGCTCAAGTATTGCTGAGCTAGACTCGATTCGAAACTCGTAAGCTTAAAATTGTCAAATTTGAACTTGAAATCAAAAATTGAAACTCGACTCAAGCTCGAAAAAACTTGAACTCGATACATTCTCAAAATTTGCTCAATTGAAGCTCAAGTTTGGTTCAAGCTCGAACTCAAACTCAAACTTAAACTCAAACTTAACCTTAAGTACATGAAAACCTTATATTGCATTTTAATAATTTAATTTTAAATTTTAAAAATTAATATATTATTTTTTTGAGTTGGTCTCGAGCTTTTTGAGTTAGGTGTCAAGCAGCTTGCTTTGGCTCGTTAAGAATTTGAGTCGAGTCCATTCGGTTTGAGTGTTGACCGAGTTGAACTCGAGTAACTCGCGATCTGTCGCATCTCATTTACACCCTTGCATACAAAGGCAGGCAAAGCGGCATTTTGAATTTATGAATAAGGGCAGGAAAACGAACCATGCTCCAGAAAAGCATTGCATCCCCTTTGATTGGTTTTACAGACTTCCCCTTCACAATCTTCCCACCACAGTTACAATCACCCGTACCAGCCTGAGATTTTAAATAACATGTTTGACAAACCGATGCAATGAAATGTATAACATCAAAGGTATTTTCAAAGAGAAGTTGACAGAGAAAAACAATCTTTAAAATTTTAACAAGAGGACTGAATTCAAGATCATTCTAAACATTGCGTACCAACAAGTATAGACAATGAGAAACCATTTGCAAGGCAAAGTATAAGGTTTCCGATTTATAAACGGGGCAAGCATCTTGAAGAAAATTCAAATAGACTTGAAGAAGCTAGATAGAAGAAAACACATGAAAGACTAAACGATACAACTCTCTGATAGGATTAATATCTAAATATTACAAGTTGAGAGAATAAATATGAGCTGCCACTACAGAATCACCAGAGATGTAAGCCAAATTTAATACACCATAGACAGATTTCAGAAACCTTCTACGCTTGCTCTTTCTAGAACAAATGCTATGCAAGTCAAGAAAGTACCAAAAGCATACTGACACTTAAGTCTCTAGAAAACTATAAAAGACAAATGAGTTGAATGTCATTGTACATGCCATAGAAGCACCATCTACTTAATATGATTAATCAAGCATCAAATTTCAAGCCACTTTTTCTCTTCTTTTTCTAAATAAAAGTCAATTACCATAGGGAAATATGTTTCTCCCCCTTCAACACCATCACTTAGATACATCAGCATAGTTGCTATTCTTTGACCACCGCTCTTCAAGTTAAACTGCAATAAATAATGATAGCAAAGAAATAGATCAGGATTTCTGCATATCATAAGAACGAACATATCTGGCAACCAATAAATTCACCGTGTCAACTTTGGGAAAGGCGGATAACTTACGGTATCGGAAAAGTAATCATGGTGGGGCTTGAAAAACTGATCCTTTTCATGCTTGTGCTGCACTAAATGTTAGCCTTGATAGCGAACATATTAAGTCTTTTTCCTTCTGATAAATATTATACAGATATTAAGGTCAGACACCCACCTTAAAACTTGGATAAGCTCCCCATTTTCAGCTGGTATTTGAGAAAAGCCAGAAATCAGCTTTTCAATTGCCTTGAGTTCAAAGAAAAAAGAAATGGAGGGAAGAAGCACTCAGTTACACACTACTGCAGAATTGGAGAAGATAAATGTAAAGTTGTTAACAATTGCAATGCTAGAACGGACGCATAATACAGAAGGAAATTCATCTCAAGCTGCTTTAAGCAGAAGAAAGATAAGGTATATCTTTTACCCACAGAAACAAGAGCATAGTTCCTTTGGATAAACGAGAACAAGAGTGCAAACTTTTTTGAAGAGCGTCAGCGAGCGGTTTTAGAAATTATCCCTTGGCCCATCGAAAGAATTTGCGGAGCTTCGTAACAAGGAAATCATATAACCAGGAGATGCTCTCTCTACTTATTACCAGTCTGGTGGGCGCAGGGTTTTAGACTTTAGATTAATGTGATCAGTTCATGGCATTTATAAGAAGTTAGTTCCTCCGCTATGGTCTTTCCCACAAGTTAGATTAATCATGATGCCATTTTCATTAAATAAGGAATTCTAGCAACACCTTCCTTCAACATTCCCATCAAACCAGCTATAATATGTATATGTATTTGTCACTTTGTTGTGTCATTCATATGCCAATTTGGACCAAAGCTTGTGATCTTTTTGTTGGAGAAAAGTCAAAATAGGGGGCAGCTAAATTGATTTCAACATGGGGCAGCTAAATTGGTTTTCAACAAATGCACAATTCAAAGGTGGGCTGCCTAATTGTTTGAAAATGGTAATGGATAGATCATACATTGAGCCATTGTATTTTAGAGTAATTATAAGATTAGTCCCTAAGTTTCAACTATAAATACACTAGCTCATTTAGCTTCAAAATCATCCCAAAAATCATTTATTTCTCCCAATACTAGAGAGCTTTCTTGTGAGTAGTGAGTGTTTTGTAAATACCTGTAAATTTTTTCTCTTAGTAAAAGATTTGCAGCAGTCTGGAGACGTAAGCACAATTGACTGAACTCCGTTATCAATTTCGGGTATTATTTTTCCGCTTTTATTTTGTATTTTCACTAATCTGGTTATAGGGAAATTACTTGTACTCGGTTTATTTTCTAACAACTGGTATCATAGCTTTTGGTTGTGAATTCTGTTAATTTTTTGCAAAGTTACTATTCATGTTACTATTCACGTGAATAGTGAATTTCGTGAATAGTAAAATTCGATCGGCGATACGAGTTTGTCGACGAAGGTGTTCTAACACACGACGGTTCGTAGAAATTGTCAGAAACGATTCAAACGAAGCCAGATTCGAGTGGGAGCGATGGCTGCAGACGAAGGGAAGGTGAAAATTGAAAAGTTCGATGGTGCGGACTTTAGATTTTAGAAGATGCAAATTGAAGATTTTCTATACCAGAAAAATCTATATCAACCCCTCTCAGGAAAACAACCAGAGGGCATGAAGAATGAAGACTGGGCTCTTCTCGACAGACAAGCCCTCGGAGTTATCCGACTAACGTTATCCCGCAATGTTGCTTTCAACATAACAAAGGAAAAGACCACGGCGGGTCTTATGGCGGCTCTCTCCAGTATGTATGAGAAGCCATCGACCTCAAACAAAGTTCATTTGATGAGGCGATTATTCAATTTGCGGATGAAGAAAGGGGCATCGGTGGCACAACACCTAAATGAACTCAACACAATTACAACCCAGTTGAGTTCAGTGGAAATTGAATTCGATGATGAAGTTCGAGCTTTAATTCTCTTATCATCTTTGCCAGACAGTTGGAATGATACTGTTACAGCAGTCAGCAGTTCGTCGGGAAACAGCAAATTAAAATTCAACGATGTTCGGGATCTGGTACTGAGCGAAGAAATTCGACGGAGAGAATCGGGTGAAGCATCAACCTCCTCAGCCTTGCACACGGAGTCCAGAGGGAGAACTTCAGAAAGGAATTCAAATCGTGGTAGATCAAAATCCAGAAGGGGAAAATCAAGAACATAAAATAAAGATTTTATCTGTTATAATTGCGGCAAGAAGGGTCACTTCAAAAGAGATTGCCGAGCACCGAAGAAAAATACCGGCGCACAGGAATCTACCAACGTGACAGAGGAGACAGGTGATGCCATGATTCTAAGCGTCAACAGTCCGATTGAATCATGCATCTTGGATTCAGGGGCTTCTTTCCACTCCACCCCATGCCAAGAAATCATGGATAAATATGTCAGTGGTGATTTTGGGAAGGTTCATCTAGCTGATGATGAATTTTGAAGATCGTCGGAAAAGGAGACATCCGACTAAAGCTGCCAAACCAGACCACATGGAAGCTGACAGGAGTGAGACATATTCCTGGTCTCAAAAGAAATATGATTTCTATAGGACAGCTTGATGGAGAAGGTTATAGTACAACCTTTTTCAGGCTGTGAATGGAAGATTACCAAATGAGCACTCGTCATTGCTCGTGGTAAGAAGACTGGTACTCTCTATGTAACTTCAAATTTAGAGAATATCATTGCAGTCGTAGATGCTGATGGAAAATCAAACATATGGCACCAAAGGCTTGGTCATATGAGCGAGAAAGGGATGAAGACACTTTTATCAAAAGGGAAGCTGTCGGATCTAAAGAATGTAGATGTCGGACTATGCGAGGATTGCGTCTTTGGCAAACAAAAAAAAGTTAGCTTTGCAAAGAATGTTAAGACACCCAAGGCTGAAAAGTTAGAGTTGGTTCATACTGATGTATGGGACCATCTCCAGTTCCATCTCTTGCATGCTCATTATATTATGTCACCTTCATCGATGATTCTACAAGGAATGTGTGAGTTTATTTTCTGAAGAAGAAATCAGACGTCTTTGATACCTTTAGAAAATGGAAGGCCATGGTGGAAAATGAGACTGGTTTGAAAGTCAAGCGGTTGAGGTCTGACAATGGAGGAGAATACAAAAATAGAAGATTCAGAGATTTCTGCGCAAAAAATGGGATCAAGATGGAGACAATAGTTCCCATGACACCGCATCATAATGGCGTAGCAGAGCGCATGAACAGAACTCTGAATGAACGTTCCAGAAGCATGAGGATACATGCCGGATTGCCCAAATTTCTATGGGCTGAAGCTATCAACACTGCAACTTACTTGATCAACCGTGGGCCCTCAGTTCCTTTGGATGGCAGAATACCAGAGGAAGTTTGGAGCAAGAAAGAAATAAACCTTTCACACTTAAGAGTGTTTGGTTGTATTTATTATATACACATAGACTCTACTGAAAGAAGTAAACTTGATGCTAAGTCCAACAAATGTGCCTTTGTTGGTTATGGCGGTGATGAGTTCGGTTACCGGTTTTGGGACTACGAAAATCGGAAGATCATCAGAAGCACAGATTTCATTTTCAATGAGAATGTGATGTACAAAGACAGGTTAATCATATAATCAAATAACTCCAATACCGAAGCTGAAACAAAGGAATTTGCTGAGTTCGAGGAGATTTCTGGAAATGATGTTCAGATCAGTCCTGAAACTGTTCAATAAGAACCAGTCACACCATAACTGAGACGCTCCTCCATAATTCCTAAACCAACCCAACGGTATTCTCCTTCTTTGCACTACTTGTTGCTGACTGACAATGGTGAACTAGAGTACTATGATGAAGCAATGCAAGTGGAGGACTCAGTCAAGTGGGAGTCTTCCATGAAAGATGAGATGGACTCGCTTATGTCAAATCAGACGTGGGAATTAGCTGAATTACCACCAGGAAAGAAAGCGCTCCACAACAAGTGGATTTACAGGATCAAAGAAGAGCACAATGGGAGTAAACGCTACAAAGCAAGATTGATTGTCAAAGGTTTTCAACAAAAGGAAGGTATTGACTACAATGAAATTTTCTCTCCAGTCGTGAAACTGTCTACAATCAAACTGGTGTTGAAAATTGTAGCTGCAGAAAATTTACATCTTGAGCAGTTAGATGTAAAGACAGCTTTCCTTCATGGTGATTTGGAGGAAGAAATCTATATGAGGCAGCCAGAAGGCTTCATAGAGGCAGACAAGAAAAACCTGGTATGCATGTTGAATAAGAGCTTGTATGTTTAAAACAAGCTCCAAGACAGTGGTACAAGAAGTTCGATAGTTTCATGAGTAGCAGTGGTTTTACCAGATGCCAAGCAGATCATTGTTGCTATATCAAGAGGTTTGACAACAACTTCATTATTTTATTGTTGTACGTTGATGACATGCTCGTTGCAGGCTCAAACATGCAAGAGATCATAAACTTGAAGCAAAAATTGTCGAAGCAGTTTGCTATGAAGGATCTGGGCGCTGCAAAGCAGATTCTTGGGATGAGAATCAAGAGAGACACAAAGTCGGGGACTTTGATGTTATCACAGGCTGAGTACATCAACAAAGTACTCTCCAGGTTCAACATGCAATATGCTAAACCAGTAAGTACACCTTTAGGTGTTCATTTCAGACTCTCCAAAGACCAATCACCAAAGACGGAGGAAGAACGTGCACACATGGTGAAGGTGCCGTTGGCCTCAACAATTGGAAGTCTAATGTATGCCATGGTTTGTACCAGACCATATATTGCTCATGCAGTGGGAGCTGTTAGCAGCTACATGAATAATCCGGGCAAAGTACACTGGGAAGAAGTCAAATGGATCCTCAGATATTTTCGAGGTACCATAAACAAAGCACTTTGTTTCAAAGGTGGAGATACGATACTGACAGGCTATGTAGATGCTGACTTAGCCGGAAATATTGACATCAGAAGGAGCACTACAGGGTATGTCTATACTCTAGGAGGAACCACAGTGAGTTGGGTTTCTCAACTACAGAAGATAGTTGCTCTCTCCACAACTGAAGCTGAATATGTCGCTGTTACGGAAGCCAGCAAGGAGATGGTTTGGCTCCAAATTTTCTTGGAAGAGTTAGGCAAGAAACAAGAAAACAATGTCTTGTATTGCGACAGTCAAAGTGCTATCCATCTAGCGAAGAATCCGTCTTTTCATTCCAGGATGAAGCACATACAATTGCGATATCATTTTATCCGGTCTATTCTGGAAGATGGGATTTTGAAACTTGAAAAGATTAGTGGAGCTCAAAATCCGGCAGACATGTTGACAAAGACGGTGACCACAAACAAACTGAAGTTGTGTTCAACTTCAGTTGGCATGCTAGAATAACAAGATCATAAATGCTGTTGCATTGATCGAGGTGTGAAGACAAATTAGAATCAGTCTTCAAGTGGGAGATTGTTAGAGAAAAGTCAAAATAGGGGGCAACTAAATTGATTTCAACATGGGGCAGCTAAATTGGTTTTCAACAAATGTTTGGCACCGCCAAACGCACAATTTAAAGGTGGGCTGCCTAATTGTTTGAAAATGGTAATGGATAAATCATACATTGAGCCATTGTATTTTAGGGTAATTACAAGATTAGTCTCTAAGTTTCAACTATAAATACCCTAGCTCATTTAGCTTCAAAATCATCCCAAAAATCATTTCTTTCTCCCAACACTAGAGAGCTTTCTTGTGAGTAGTGAGTGTTTTGTAAACACATGTAAATTTTTTCTCTTAGTAAAAGATCTGCAGCAGTCCGGAAACGTAAGCACAATTGGCTGAACTCCGTTATCAATTTCGGGTATTAATTTTCCGCTTTTATTTTGCATTCTCATTAATCTGGTTATAGGGAAATTACTTGTACTCGGTTTATTTCCTAACACTTTTCCCCTTAGCCATTAATAGATGCATTGTGCATCAGCAAAATCTAAAAGATCAAAATCATTTATGTTAGAGAGAAATAGCCTGAAAGCTAACCTGTATCATTGGATACTTTCTCTCCATTGGACTAAGGAACATACCAGAGCTTGTCCTAACATTACTCTTAATTCCCTGAAAAACAGCAGTTGCAGTAAGATCAATTCTTGCTAAGAAATATAAGGTCCTAAAAACTAAAAGTTATAGGCCAGATGTAGGAAATATATATATTGTGATAAAACTTATGACCATAACTGACTTCATCAATATAATTATTCGGAGGATTAAAAACTTAAAAAAAAAAACAGCAACATAAGAAGTGGAAGAGTATTTTTAAAATTTGGGTAATGTACACTTAAATGCATGATGCAGCTAAAGAAGGTAAACCAATTCACCAAATTGCCACACTCTAAAACTCAAAATAGTTTGTGCTTAATTTTCCTTTATGATGAAGTAATAAGAAAGAGGGCCCATTGTCTTTACGCACCCTTAGGGGATATTTGGTTTAAGGTATGTAAGATTAACAGTTATGATGAAGAAAATTACCTTGAACCAATAATATGATATTATCAACTAATTTTTTTTCTATATTTTCGAAGTTAACTTTCACTGTCAGCATAGTGTCATCATAACTTTTTTCATCCTTATTTATGTTTACAGATAATTTAATAAAATGTGCTTTCAAGCAACCTTATATTCTGTCAATCAAACACCCACTTAAGTAATGCGGAAGTTTGATTGGCCAAAAGAAGCACCTATGTGGTAGTTACCCACACAAAGTGACAAAAGTGCAAATATAGAAAGAAAGAAAAAAACTAGCAGCATCTCGTAGTCATGTTTTCAAATCAAATCTACTTCAAAAAAATTTGATTTAAGGGGTGGTTTTTACACTTGAAAATATTACATAAAGGATCATATGCACAATCATGTCAAATTAAGAGCAAGACAATATCCACACATTAACTTCCAGCAAACATTTAAAAGTAGATACTTAACATATCAAACATTTTTTTTAAAAGAAGGATACATTACATGCATAAATGAGCATGCTTAGGTAATATGACCTCAGCAAAATATGAAACCTGATATGAGACTTAATAGAGAAGAATATTTTCAATTAGCAAGAAATTAACATGCCAAAACATTTTTACACCATTAGCAAGTAATTCAAGGAAAACAGAAAGTTTTCAAATATACTTTCCCAGTTGTTGCATCTACCACGGTGGAAACTTGAAGTCGAGGGCGGGCAATGGCTCTAAGCTAGTCACATTCCTGCAGAGTACAAAACAGTAGGATATAAAGCTCTTCTGCGTCGAATTACACATGAATATAGCATTTCCAAACTGCTAAAGTTAGGCCAACGTGGTTGTTTTAGAATATTTTCAGTATCATTAAGCCGCCAATGGATGAAGGGTGGCAGAGCACAGATATTCAAAAGGAGCTATTCAGTCTTCTACCCTCCCGCTTTCGGAACAGACAAAGTTTTACTTGGAAAATTTCTTTTACGGCCTCAAAATATATTTCCACCTAGCACTCAATCATTATGAGTTTATTCTTTTCTTTTTCTTGGTACATAACAAAATATATCCAAGTGTCAAAACATCATCTTTCACTTCTACCATATTTTAGAGAGAACTTTTATAAGAGAATTTTCAGCTGAATTGCTCTTACCGTTGTGTGATACAATCCACCATCTCCTAAGGAATCCTAGATTTACAGCTTATGAATATTTTTCCTTCAATTATTCAATTTTCCACGGTTTCTTACAAATTTAGATCTTAAAGCTGCCAAAATGCCTTCATCACATATGTCTTTCTAATTTTCCGTATCAGCTAGTCATTACATAAATCAGATTCACAGTGATAATTTCTAGTATTACAATAAGCTCTCAATCATTGATGGCGTACATACCTCATTGCTGAGGAAACTATGAAGTACAATAATCCGAGGTGCCCAGCTAATTATCCTACATCATCAGAAACAATATTGAGTCGAAATTTTTGTTTTCCTTATGAAATCTCTGGACCAATTTCACACAAGCAGAAAACCATATACCAAATCCAAATAAAGAGTAAATAATTCATTTCCTATTACGATTAAGTCCATACTTTGCTTGCCTCTAATATGCATAGAAAGGCTCTCCTTTTTCTCTCCTTTATATCACAGTTTGCTCAATATACTCCATGTTCAGTTATGAAAGAGCAACTCGACACGCTATTATATAAACAGTGTGACTTCCCCATCTCATTTCCCCCATCAATCCCATCCAAATTCTGGTATATTAATTTATCCAATATAATTTTGCAGCAAATATAACTCCAGTTATAAGATAGGCAACTAGAATGCGTGATTGTCTACGACAAAGCCTTGCAAGTCTTAAGTATGATTTATATTCTGCAAATGGCTTAGAGTTTCAGAGCATAAAAGTTTTGGCGAGATTAAGCTTAGTCTGGAACACCAAGTCCATGGGGCTTATGTTATATTAAGAAAAACATTAATGAATATAGAACATAAGCTTATGTTATATTAAGAAAAATGAAGAAGATAAAACAAAGATTAATACATGCAAACTTATAATATTTTAAAACAGGACAACGCAAAGTCCAATGCACTAATTGTTGAGGGAAATATTTCAATATGAGCTTTATATATTCCTTTTTCCTTAGCAAATTTTAAACACCGACAAGAACAATCCGCTTTCAACGCCCCTTGTATTTCTCTTCCTCCATGTTGTCTATGTGATCTTCAACTTTGAATTACTTGGTTTTTGCTTGTATCTAAGTTCCTCCACTTTCATCCAGCTTGTTTATTACATCATAAAGTAAAGTTTAGATGTGTGAATGATTTGATTTTAAACAAAAGGTTATCTTCATCTTTGATTGTTTATTTTTCAAGGTCTTCATATTTGATTTATATTCTTTTAAATTTTCAATATTATATTCGTGTTTATTTCGTTTAAGGTTCGCAAACATACTCGTTTACAAGTTTATTTAGGATTTGACAACATGTATAGTTAATGTTCGTGACCGTCTTAGTGAATTTACGTCATTAATCCTTAAACTTTTTAGGATTTACAGTTTGAATTATAAAGACCACCTTGTATTCAGTTTAGTTCATACAGACACTTGGGTTTAAAATGTAAAAAGAAAAATAAAGGAGAATCGGGTAAATGAGCATATAAACTAGCTAACAAATGAGTTTGTTTGTAAATATAAATGAATCGAACAAAAATTATTTGTGTATATTAGTAATGTAAATGAGTCGAACTATGTTCATGTTCGTTTGTTTATTTTTAAAGGTGTTTGTGTTTGATTTATGTTTATTTAAATTTTTAGTATCGTGTTCATGTTCGTTTATTTATTTTTAAAAGTATTCATATTATGTTAATGTTCGTTGAAATTTACAATAACACATTCATTTATTTATTTTTTGAAGTGTCCATGTTCGTTTACCTAATGTTCATGGACATATTCATTTAAAGTTTATGAAAATATTTAGTTCGTTTAATGTCAGAGAAGCAACACCCTATTTTTACCATTTCATTTACAAGCCAAATAAAATTGTCAAGTTATGCTAGTAGTCCTTAATTTGATTAGTATTCATACTTTGAACTCCAAAATTAAATATATATTAAATTAAGTCCCTATTTACACTAATATTTGAAATGTAAAAAAATAAAAAGAAAAAAAACTGATAAATGAGATTGTTCATGAACATAAATGAATCAAACGTACCTATGTTTGTGTTTTTTCGTTTATTAAATGAAAATAAAAATTTTGTTTATACTCATTTATCTTGCTTAATAAACGAACATTATACAAACAGTTCATGAACAATTCATCGAACACTTTATTCATTTACCCTATTGTTTATTCTTTAATTAAATGAACATAAATATTTTATTCATACTCATTTATTTAGCTTAGTAAACAAAGACACAAAGTCATACAAACGATTCATAAATAATTTATCTTATCGAGCACTATACTCCTATATAAAATAAAATAGACACACTAAAATTTAAATTCGCAGAGATTATAGCGACTGAGAGAATAATTAGACTTAGTCCCTTTTAAAAACCTAGCTTTAAGCTTAAGCAGAAAAATCGCCTTAACCCTAAGCCCTTCGGTCCTAACATTCCAAATCCGTTCAAGAAGAAGATTACGAAGAACAGTAGCAACAGCCAAAACGGCCCTGGCCAAATCAAAATCAAAACCAAAAGCAAAGCGACTGTCACCGGCAGCAGCAAGAACAACCAAACGCCACCGCCGGCATCACCGTCGCAGCAGCTTAGTTATTTTCTTAGTCAGTTTGAATCCGCCAATGGGGTCCAACTCTCTTCTCTCGTACTGGAATCAATTAAAGGTCATATCGGCGTTATTATTCTGAGGTAAATAAAACTTAAAAAGTGGGGTTGATTTCCCCCCCTGAAATTTATTGTTTAGATAGTTGTATTCTGGATGTTTCTCAAGAGTTGGATAAAGATGTAATGAAGCTAGAGAAACCTATAAAGGAAGCTTTTGGGGCCAAACGGAAGGAAGAGCTTTGTGGAAGCTCATTGAAGGGAAGATTGAAGCAGGAAGTCCTGCTGTTCTTTTTGTGACTCCGTTTGAACTTCTAAGGTTCGTTTGCCTCAGTTTC
This sequence comes from Hibiscus syriacus, assembly GCF_006381635.1. Classification (NCBI taxonomy): domain Eukaryota; kingdom Viridiplantae; phylum Streptophyta; class Magnoliopsida; order Malvales; family Malvaceae; genus Hibiscus; species Hibiscus syriacus. The sequence goes on from NW_024063443.1 coordinate 1,453,425, forward strand.
GTTGTTACTTTTGTTGCCTTTCATTTGTAATCACAGCTATGTTTACTACAGTCATTGGTTAACATTCATTTGGATTGAGAGTTGGAGAGAACAGAACTTCAATGGTTTCTTTCATTTAGATAGCAAAATGGTGAGAAGTGAAAAGTAGAGAAAATTAATCAGAACTTGCTCTTCCTTTGATTCACCATTACTAGGAGTGCATGGCTGCAAGCTAGTGGAAATATTTTAAATTTTGATTTATTTTTTATTCAAGCCAGAGAGGGTCTGACAATTTTATTCTGTTACTCTAGGGCATGCGCTCATGGACTAAAGATTGATGAACAGGTAGGTAGCTTACTATACTCCGAACCTTAAAATTCGAATGCTACATGATATTCATTATATTATTACTCTTTATGAGTTGGAACTTATGGTGCTGGGAGGTTCATATTTTCTTAACGCACTGTTCTCTTGTCATTTATATTTGACAATTTGTTGACTGTATAGTTATATATAAAAGAGCAACTTCAACAAATACAGTTTTACTTGTCTTCAATATTTATAGATTAGATTTGTGCTGGTGGATCAGATAAATTAGTTTATTGTCTTAAGGGTTTGGTTTAAGTTTGATTTCCAATCTAAGGTATAGTTGAATTTAAAGGAATAATAAAGAAGTTGTATTTCTGGATCATGAGATTCAACATATAAGCTACTAAACTAAACACTTCTGGCTGAAGTTCCTGGTTTGACATGATATCACATTGGTATAGAAGTAACATTTATGTGTGACCGGATTCTGATGCTACGGCCTATCTGTGAACAATGGCATTGGTCATATGGCGGCAGCTATCTACTGCTCTTAGATATCAAAGTCCATTATCAAGAGCCAGTAAGATTGCTTTGTAGGGAAATTGATTGTTAGAGGGAGTAGCTTAATATCAATATGCTGTATTTTATCCCAATTTCTTCATTTTTTTTTTAAAAGTATTTATGTTTTGCTAGTTAAATCTGTAATTTGACATCTTGGGTTGGAGTGTATGTGATGATGTGGGGTGATGCAACACGAGAGGCTATTTACTTTTATATGTATTAATATTAGGTTTCGTGTGTCAATTCCAATAATAAACTCAAATGGTCCTGAAATCATTTTCTGATGAAAGGATCCCTTTATTGGTGTGATGAAGTTTTCACATATCCACTAGCTTTGCTGCATTGAAGTACTGTACTGGGGTTATATTCTATTTTCTGGTCTTCAAAAGCAATCTGTTTTCAAGTAAACCATTTGAAAATTTGTTTTCACAAATGTGCCTTGCCGTTGGTGTCAAAAAGTGAACAAGGACAAAATTTTCGTAATTTATTTTTCTGTCTGAGGTTGGATGTTCCATGTAACCTATTGTCATTATCTTCTTTTTTTCTTCTAGAATGCATTGTTTCCAGAAATATTGCAGATAGTTAAGCTTTATGGAATCCAGTTTAGACAGTTTGTTAGATGTTGAATACATTCTTGCCCATGATTGATCAATCATGAGAAAAGAAATTCAATATATGCGCTTGGTTATGACACCATAAACTAGTCGCTGGTACTATTTCTTTGTTGAGTATTCTTTGTAAATTGATGTGGCATCGCTTGTGGATGACTCAGTAAATTGATATATCATTACTACCATGTCTCTGGTTAGTTGATATGTATCATATGAAATTCCTATTTCTTAGTTATTTGTCCGACATGGGAATGTTCTAATTTTATGGTTTTCCTATTTATTTGGAGGGTAGTATACCCATAATCATATCCAAAAATGTACTGGACACGGATTTTTTTTTAAAAAAAAAACCCATACTAACAAAGAACTTGAGGCATGTGCTAGCAGATGATCTTGTAAGAAGATGAATTGTTTGTTGCCTCTTTTTTGTTGAATTAAAATTAATCTATCCAAAAATATAGGTTGAATAGTTACACTGAAGGTGAAATGCTGAATATGTTAAAAATATTTGGTAGGATTGATTTTCTGAATTATTGAATTCAAATTCTAAGTCGTTGTACTTGTGTTGTCTTATTAATTTTATTTATCTAGAGGGTTCTAAATAAAATGGAAAATCAGTAGTCAATTACACACTTTTGTCATGATATTTTTTGGATTTGAGTTGGTAGTGTGATGTGATAAACTGGCAAGGTTCTGTTTGTTTTTCGACATTACTGATTGAATCATGGCTTTGTGGTTATCATGTAATCTGAATTGCAGAATCAAAAAGTTAATTGACATTGAGGCACTAGGGCTTTCACGTTTATCAGTACTTCTGCTTGATATTCTCACGGATGTCAAAGGCTATTCCTTGCTTACACTTCCCCAAGTTGGGTTTGTTTATGAGCTTTTAAGTTATCATTGTGATGGTTATTTTCCTCACTGTTCCATTACATTTTTATGTGTATCTGGATATCATGATCTCTTGCCTTTTGCCATTGTTATTAGGAACATGCTTGTCCCTCAACTACCGGTATACATTAGTGTTTGACTCATTTATCGGTATATATTTTTTATTGTGGCGGGGATGAGTTCTGGGACTCGTATAAGAACTACTTTCACCAGCAAGTCATTTCATGCGATCTGCGCATCTGTCTTTATGGTCCGATTCCAAATGGTAATGAGTTTAAGTGGGGAAGTGTAGAATTAGCTGAAGGAGATAGAGAACAGTTGGATTCATATATATATATATATATATATATATATATATATATATATATATTGATGATTGTCATGCATGTATTCTGCAATTTTGGTTTTAGAAAGGTCATGTGACGTCATTTTTGTAGTCATCCTTTGCTTATGCAAATCTAGTATTCATGAATTTCAATTTCATATTCTGTTATCTTTAGTCCATTTCAAGTTTCTTCCTTTAACCTCAAAGTTTCTGATCTAAAATCATAATCCAAAAGAATATAGATAGAAATTTGATGAATAAGGATCCGGAAAAAAAATGGATAAATGACCCCCTGCACCTTGTTAACACATAGCAGAGAAGTCAACTGCACCCACTATCACTATCATGTTCAGTGGATTCACCACCAATCAGTGTTCTAGAAGTTGACCTATTGGACCATTGATTTTCTTGAACATTATTTCCTTTTTCAATTGCAGTGTTAAGTCTCAAGGAGCATTAGTGTATATGTTGGATGAAGTTTGCTTTACATTCGTGCATTATTTAGACAAAAGGAAATGCATTGTATGTATCTACATTATGTATCATGTTATTGGGTTTTAGTGTAGAAAATCCATATACCCCGATTCGCTTATAATGCTTATGTTCTTTTTTGGAATTATCTCATTAAATTCTACCATTGCTTTTCTAAGTCCCATTTCTAAAACCATTAATGATTATCTTTTCTCCTTTCTGTTGAAAATTTTGCTAGTGGAATGTCAAATGACATTTCAGTCTTCTTTTGGAATGAAAGATGAAAAGTTTGTTAATCGAATGATTAAGATTATAAGAGCGTGTTTAGATGTTACAATATAATTATACAAAAATATATTTTTTATTTTTATTTTTTTAAATATAGTTTTGTAAAAATTATATTTTTGGTTAGCATATTACGATTATATATTTTTTATGTGATGTATAGTATAACATTGTATAGATTTACGTTTTAAAATAGTATTAATTATTATAAAAATGTCAATAATATTTTAAATTTCTAAATGTTCAAATGTTTTTCTTGGAAAAATAATAATTATTGATAAATATAAAAATGAAAAACTAAATGAGGAAAAACGGAGGGCTGGTTTTTCGTTTGTATATACTAATTAAATTACCGATATGATACTATCAATATTTTATTTTGCTTTTGTAAATACAATTATTTATTTTGATTATTTCTCTAGTTGAGTTGATAGATAGTTCAATTATTACTTGCAATATAATGGTATAAATGCATTTATATATTAGTGCATATATAACCGATGATTGAACTTAGTGTCATGGAATTAATAACACCAATTCAATTGAAAGTTTATGTAAAAATAATGTTATTTTACAAGATTAAATAATATTATAATGGCAGTTGGATCTTTTATTTTTTATAGTATCTTAAAAGTTAACTATTTTTAAAAGAGATTCTATCAATAAAAATATTATTATATTCTATTGAACCTTTTTTATTTCAAAATATTTTGTTATCAAATTTAACATTTAATTTTTAAAACTCTTTATTTTTAGTGATATATATATATCATCATCTCTTTCCTCATCTATAAATAAAAAATATTAAACATTTTTTTAAAATAAAAGTTTAGGTCGGGGTGGTTCCCCAGTCTAGGGTTAGAGCATACTTAAGACTAATTGAGATTTATATAAGAGTTTACATATTGCCCACCAAGAGTGATGTTAGCGGGATTCAAACTTAGACTTACAAGCTCTAATTCTTTAATCCTAATCACTTATACTAACACTCGTCCGTAATGTTAAACTTTTAAATATGTTTAATCTCACATCGTTTTATATAGTATATCGATTGCAATACTAATAGGACTAAACTCAAAACATTTAACATTCAATTCATAATTGAACATTTTTTTTCATATCTAAAAGGATATTCTATGTAAAAATATTAATCTTATATAAATTCAACAAAGAAAATAATAATAAATATTATGGTAAACATATTTGCATTTATTTAAAAAATCGAACATGTGATATGAATCATTTATTTCCCACTTGTAACTATTTATTGAATAATATATGTTTTAAATATAAAATATTTGTTTTCAGCTAGATTTGAAATATATATATATATAATTGGATATGGAGCAGACAGTTTTTATTAGTTGCGAGACGTTGTGATAAATGGGCAGAGCCACCAAAGCTTCAGTTTAGGATGGGCACGGTAACTGAATTCTATGGGTTTTAATTTGACCTGATTTAATCAGGTCGATTTAAAAAATCGAGTTCAAATTGAATAGAGTTTGATTTTTTTAAAGGTTGTGTTCAGATCAAGTCGGGTATGAGTTTAGGGTGAAAAAATATAAGGTCCAACTAACCTGAAAAACTTGTAATTTTACCGTATATATTTAGGGATAATTGCAATAATATTCTTATATATATTATTATTTTTAATTAAATCTCTATTTTTATTGAATAAAAGTAATTTTTTTAATAAATATATTATCCCGGATCGGATCATATTCAAATTTTATCTCAAAAAGACGGTCGGATTTAGATCAGATGAAAGGTGTATATTTTTTAAGTCAGATTCAAGTCGGGAGGAAGATGTATAATTTTTCAGTCGATCGGGTTGACCAAAAACCCTAACCAACCGACCTATGCTCATCCTACTTCAGTTGGAATTGATTGACCTTGATTATTTAAAAACTTCGCCAGGTTTGATAGTATCTCATCTTACTTTGAATTTATTATATATTTAATGTGATTTTAATTTTTAAAAAAAAGTTAATTTGATCATTTACAACAACAACAACAACAAAACCTTATTCCCATATGTAATGGGGTAAGGGAGAGGTAGAGTAGTAGGCATGCCCCCAACGCCAGGTTGAGAGCAGCTTCCGTGGAAGACCTCTGACAGTCAGAAAATTAAAAATAAGGATAAAATGCTATGCATGTATAAATAAATAAATAAATGAATAAATAAATACATAGTTGAACAATCTTCATATGCGCGTCTATAATAGAAAGTAATCCCTGCAAAATAAATCACTGCGTAAAAAACTCTGCATATAGACAAAAACGTAAGACCCGACTAAATTTAAAAAGAGGAAACAAGAAGAGAATGATACACAGAAGTCAACGATAGCCAACTACGAGAAGGAATAAAGTCAAAATGGGTTAAAACCTAGACTAAGGCATACTACTCCGCTATCCTAGTTCTAAGCCTTCATAAATTCCAATGACATAAATGTATAAGAAGTAGAAGTCATGGAAATTACTTCAAAGACATTAAAAGAAGACGGAGATGATACACCCTATGGATGTGACCCGCACTACTCGGCTACCCTGGTCTTAAGTCTTCATACTTTCCTATCAGAGGTCATGTCCTCGGTAAGGGCTAAATCCTTCAAATCAGATCTCAAGCAGCCTTTCCACTTCCGCCTTGGTCGTCCTCTCCTTCTGGGACCATCGACTGTAACCGACTCTACCCTCCTGACTGTAACATCCTCAATATCGGGCTAGTGACTTAAAGGTGAATTTTGAAAGTATTGTGTTCAATTTCGAAATAAGTTAAAAAAGTTCAGAATTTTAATTGGAGAATTTTGAGGATGGATTTAATAGTAAAGTTTGAAAGTAATAAGGGTATTATGGTCTTTTCTAAGATAAGATTTTTATTTCTCTTTTAAGGGATATAAAACGTGGGAAATGAGGGAAATGAGTTTCCAGAGTTTTCTTCTTCTCCTTTCTTCTTCACGCATGGAAGCCAAGAGCTAAGGTGAGAATTTTTATTAGTTGATTATTATTTGAATTCTAAGTTGGTTTTGATTCTTTGGAAAGTAAGAAAGCTTAAGGAAGTCTAAAGATAAGTAAAAACTCAAAGATGAAGATGTTAGAAGAGATTAAAGAATATGGGGTTTTAAGTGAAATTTTGAATAAGAAGGTTTAAATGAATTTGGAGGATGAATTTGACTTGTCATCTATAAGAATAAGAAGTTAGAAGTGTTATAATTAATTTTAGATAACATGGAAACTTTGGTATGATTATTGATTTCCATAAGAAAGATGGAATTTTGAGGTTAAAGATGAGATAAATGAATATTAATGAGTTTAAGTATGTATATGTAAGTTAGGAATATGAAAGGGGATGAAAGATGAAGCGTTTGAATTGAATCAAGTGGACTTTCGAGCTCAAAAAAGATTTTTGGGCTAGGGGGAATCGATACCCATTCAAAAGGGGTACCGATACCCTCTCAAACGGGCAGAATTCTAGAATGTCATGAGGGTATCGATACCCCTTAAAGGAAAATGGAAATGTTGATTTCTTAAAGTCGTTTAAGCTATTAGTATCAAGTTATAAGGTTAGATTTTGATAGATTGCCTTAAATTGTATATTTGTGTAGATACCGAGCATAAATCAGTTCCGGAACATTTGGAAAATAAAATCGATCAAGGGAAATATGAGAGATCGATATTAACTTAGTGAGGCCCAGGTGAGTGCATCTTATTTTATAGGATTATAAGAAAATTGGACTTGTGATAAGTCTATTTCTGATAGTTGTTTTATTATGCATGAAGTGTTGATTATAAGTAGGCGAATGACATGAAATGTATGTATGATTGATTATATGAGCTGATATGTTCTTGTATGTGTTATAATTTATGTAAGTGTAAAGAATAAGTCATATGATAAGATCTACGTAATATATAGAATGGAAAATATATGTTTATGAAGAGTTATAAGAGAACCTACATAAATCATATGATAAAGGGAGTATAGGATTATGAAATAAAATATGTAAAAATAAAAGAATATGATGAAAGTGAATCCACGAGAAACGAAAGAAACTAAATAAGATTGAGTTATAGAATGAAATGAGAATAATGTATCAATTAGGAAACTTGAATATAGAGTGATATGAGAAAATTATAGGAGTTATATGAAATTGAATTAAGTAAATTGATTAATTTGTATATAAAAGAAATAATAGAAGTAATATATATGTTTATCAGTATAATATAGGTTATGTAATATAAGTACATACTAAGAAATAAAGAATAAGATAGATGATGCGATGTAAATTATATTATGAATTAATGATATATGAATGTGATATAAATATGTAATAAAACTTATGTGTTGTATGATAAATATGAACATATGAGAAGAAGAGATAAGATAAGTGACTTGTGATAGGAACTATATGACCATAAATTATGTAAATAGGAATAATTTAAGTGATATGTATATATGAATATTTGGATATGTATATAAGTGATGTGATATATGAGGTCATATGAAATATTATATTATATGACTATGTGAGTTTATGAAAAAGAATATAAGTACATGTGAATTATATAGAAATGATTTATGTAAACATGTTTGATATGTATTACATGTATGTGAATATAAGAGAATAGAACATAAACCATATGAAAAGATATAAGTCCTATGATATTACCTATGTGAATATATGAGAAAGTATAAGAGTTATATGTATTACATGATATGTGTGATTTCACAAGAAATGACATGAGCTATGTGATTACATGATTATAAGAGATCAGACATGCGATAAGAGATAAGTAATATGAATGTGTGAATAAGAAATGAAATAAATGATAATGCCCATGTTATGTGTCATGAGAGCTAGGGGTATAGTTGGCATGCCAAGAGTCGAGGGTCTACGCGGTCCTGCGGGATATATATGTATTCTTTGGAATATGTATGGGGTCTGTTGAGACACCTATGTGATCCATGGCATATGTATATGGTTCTTAAGGAATGATATGTGGTCCTTATGGACATTATTATGGCACTACGGTGCAATTCTACGCGGCACTTCGGTGCATTTATACGAGCTGTGGTGACAGCATTTGTACACAACCTCATGCACTCAAATATCTTTAGTTCTCACTAGTGTATCATGGGCTAATAAAGAAACAATAACAAATACAATATATATATATATATATATATATATATATATGATGGATATGTTTTTGATTATACGAAATGCGTTATGAATTGTATGATGTTATGGGTGTTTCTAAGTGAAATGATATGTTTTATATGATATGCAGAAATGATAAATATAAGATCATGTGATAAATAATTTGATGATAATGATATAAATAATGATAATAATATAAATGATAATGCTAAGAAAGTAGATGATGTTATATGTATATGAGTGTATTTGTTATATAAAAGATGTGTGATTTTGTATGAAATTGTTATATGATTTTGTATGATAAGTTAGTATTAAATGTTCATGTGTTTTGTTATGGAATGTTTTATGATTTCTATTATATGTTTTATTTGCCTCACTAAGTCATCGACTTAGCGTGTGATTGTTTCACACGTAGGTTCGAAAAGAATATAGAGAGCAATGTGGAGCTAGACAGGTCAGTATCTCCTTTACAAAGTTCAGATCAGAAAATACATGTAATTGGTATATAGAGGTAGTTGGCATGTAAATAAAGTTTTGAAATTTGATATGCTCTAATTGGTTTGTAAAATCATATGATACTAATTTATGTAAATTAGTCAATTGTATTTAGTAAAAGTTTTAAAATTATTTACTATTTTGTTCAAGTAAAGGTTTTGAAAAGTCAATGTGACATCTCGGACTCGTAGCCGGATCGGGTACGGGTTGGGGGTGTTACACTGACCGCTTCCGAAGGTTGTCTCCTAAGGACATGCCCAAACCACTGTAGTCTTCCCTCCCTCAATTTTTCGGATACAGGCACCACCCCAAGGACATCCTAATAGCAGAGTTTGGTGTCATGTCCCGTAAAGTCCTACCACATGCCCATCAGAGCATTCTCATTTCTGCTGCCTCCATCCTTCTTACGTGATCCTTCTTGATTGCCCAACATTCTGATCCATACATCAGCGCTGGTCTTATTTCCATTCTATAAAATTTTCCCTTAAGTTTTAGAGGCACCTTCTTGTCACACAAAACTCCAGTAGCAGCCCTTCACTTTAGTCATCCCGCCTTTATACGGTGTGTAACGTCATCATTTACACCCCCATCTTTATGTATCATAGACCCTAGGTACTTGAAACAATCCTTTGAGGGGAGAACGTGTCCTTCTATGCATACTTATACATCTTCATCGTTTTGGTTCCCACTGAAGTTTGAACATAAATACTCTGTCTTTTCAATATTAACCTTTAGACATTTTTCTTCCAAAGCAGTCTTCCAGGTAGCCAGTTTACTATTCAGCTTTGTTTTTGTTTCAGCAACTAGGATAATGTCGTCAGCAAAAAGCATACACCATCAAACACTGTTTGGTGTCGCACAATAGATGTCGTCCATAATCAAGGCAAAGATGTAAGGGCTAAGAGCCGACCTCTGGTGGAGTCCGATTTCCACCGGGAATGTCTCGGTGTCGCCAATTGTAGTCCTGACGTATGTAGTAGATCTACAATACATATCACAAATCGCCCGGATATAAGCAATTGGGATCCGTCTCGTTTCCAATGTCTTCCAGATCGTATCTCGGGGAACGCTATCATACGCCTTTTCAAGGTCAATGAACGCCATGTGAAGATCTCTATTTTTCCCTATATTTCTCCATAAGCCGTCGTAGTAGATGAATCGCCTCCGTAGTAGACCTGCCTGGCATAAAGCCAAATTGGTTTTCCGAAACCCTAGTAACCTGTCTCAACCTAGCCTCTATCACCCTTTCCCATAGCTTCATGGTATGGCTGAGTAGTTTAATACCTCTGTAGTTGCCACAACGTTGGGGATCTCCTTTATTCTTATAGATTGGTATCACCGTAGACTCTCTCCATTTCTCTGACATCTTGGCAGTCTCTAAAATAATATTAAAGATGTTGGTTAACCACTTAACTCCCTCTTAAGAGAGATCTTGGTAGTCTCTACATTCCTTTGGCATATTGATAGTCTCTAAAATAATTTGATCATTTACTTGGTAGAAATAATGTTTTTTTAATTAATCACTGATATCCGATCTATTGACCGACTAATCTAGATTGGGTACTGCAGAGGTAAGGGCGACTCTCCCAACCCAATTTACTCCAATAGCAAACGCCAGAATTTGTATCCATGACCTTACTTAAGCTGTTGAGTTAATCGATCGACGAATCGGCCAAGAGGGGGTGAATTGGCAATAAAAATTTCGGTGGAAGCTTTTGCAGAAAATTGAAAAAGATTGCACATCGAATTAGAGTAGTTCGACTTCTCAACCAAGTCTACGTCCACTACCTTAGCTATCCACACTAAGAATTTTCCACAAATTCACTAATTTGTCTTTCTTTTGAGGACAATGAGTAACCTTACAATTCCCTCAATAATTATACCCCTAAATTCTTGAGAACACTCTCTCCCAAAGAGAATATTACAAATTTCGCAAACTTACAGAAAAATCTCACAAGGCAAGATGTTTGCACAATTCTAGAACAAAGAAAGAATACTCAAGAATGAATACAATTGAGTACAAATGGTGTTCTTGAAAGAAAAATGATATTGAATGAAAAATATGCTTGAATTGCTCAAACTTAATGTTTAAGCCTTTTTTTTGTTTATCTCACAATTCTTGTTGATCAATGGATTCATAACTTGTTTAAATACACATTGGATTGATTCTAGTCGTTGGGAATCATTTGGGGTGATGTTAGAGCCGTTGCAGTGTGAAAATCCTCTTAAAAAAGGCTGCTGAGAGCGTGGGGTATCGGTATATCCTCAATGGGTATCAGTACATACAGTGTAAAATTCAAATATTTCGACCGTTAAATGACTAAGGGCATCAGTACCTCTAGGGGGTATCGGTACCCATTGGACATTCTGTTTTTCTCGGAGCCAAAATTAGCACAAGGGAATCGGTACCTATGAGGTGTATCGGTACCCGTTTGGCATTCTGTTTTTTCGGAGCCAAAATTAACTTAAGGGTATCGGTACCTCCTCATTTAAAACTTATTTTTGGCTCGATTAATGTTCGAAATACTTTGTAAAAAATGTTTCAAAAATATTTTAAGACTCAAAAACAATTTTACACTTTAGTAAGGATTAAAATTGACTTTTGAAAAACTTGGTGTAATATTTTTGATATTCGAATAATTTAATCGAATATACTTTAAACTTGATTATAAAATCTTAAAATTCAATAACACTTAATTTGTTATATCGAAACATCAAAATGTTTTCATCAATCTCCCCCTTTTTGATATAACAAAAAATTTAAGTAATTTTAAGATTTTCTTTGAAAATCATTTTTGAAAATTACTCCCCCTTACTTTATTCTCCCACTTTTTGTTAAATCAAAAAGACTCTATAAAACGTTTTTAAACAAGATTTTGAAAATTAGCCAATTGATACTTATATAAAGCTTAATCTGATAAGATCCCAATCAAGAGAAAGATTAGTCATTAGTTCCAAAATCAATATTAAAAAATAATGTGTAATGGTAATTGGTCATAATATTTCTAAAATGTAAATGATGCAAAGTTAATAAACCAATATAAACATGTAGCTCAAATTAAATATTTAAACCAAATATATATAAATAAGCATTTAAGTTTAAACATTCATACCATCCAAAACAATCCAAAAACATCCAAAATGTTTCAATAATAATAAGTTCTAAGTTTAATCAACCTAAGAAAACTAAGCAGGGCAAGGTCTAATCATCCATAGGTGGATCGGGAGGAGGAGGATAATGTGCTCGCATAGCGGCCATCTCAAGTGTGAGCACATTGATTCGTTCGTTCATTGTTTCATTGTTCACGCGCGCATCTCCTGCAGAATTTCCAATTGTTGATCCCCTATAGTGGTTAAATGTGACTCTATGGGTGCAAACCTCATATCAAATAACTCCAAAAACGATCAAAAGTATGGAGACATTTGATCCTCTTGCTGTGTCGGCTCGTCCTCAGGTACGTGATCGTCAATATCTCGCATAAGTTGTTCAAGCTCTGGATCGTCGTCCGCTTCCAGTGCCGGAGGAGCTTGTGAAGAGCTAGCTCCCGGTGTTTTCTCGGTAGATCGAACCTATTGGTTCTTTTCCCTTTTCCATCCCGATTTCTTTAAAGATGTCAAGTTGATTTTGTTTTTAAGAGGGATGGTTACATCAAGCCGTACCTTAAGGTTGGCTTTGATAAACAAGTTACTCAGAAGATAGCCGTAAACTAGAGTTTCAACAAGTTTTTTTATTAGGGACATTGTTTACGGTTTCAACGAGTTCAGCAATGATAATTTGATGTAGGTTTATTTTCTTATTTTTCTGGATACAATGTATCCACCAAAGGTCTAAAGCTCTAAGAGTGGAGTATTTGCTTCCGGATGATCTAAACCACCAAGAGATCATCAGATGAAGAAAACGGTTGTGGTGATCTAACACACTCGCACTCGACTTGGCTTTGTAAGGAGTACATAATAGTTCTTTTTCATTATCTAAGTCGTGATTATCTAAACCAAATGTGTTAGCTATGTAGTCTGAGTCAATATAAATATATTGGCGTAGGAGATAAGACCTAATACTTACTGTGGAGGTGCGAGACTCATTTTGGATGCATACGACATTGGAATAGAAAATTCGAATAAGTTTTTGGTAAACTATTGGTTCAAGTTGAAAAAGTTTATCAAATTTCCAAGTTTGTAGGGTAGGAAGAAATTTAAAGTTCATATCTGTCATTGCTTGAAGAGAAATGATACATTCTTTCCGAATTTTATAAGACTCGAAGAGATAAACAAACCTATGGTAGAGATTTTCTCGAACAGCCAGGTTCGTTAAAACAAGAATTTAGTATAGTTATTTCGGGGTCATCAGGGTTAGGATTTTGTGGTTGAATAGGAGGTGGATTTGGAGATGGGTTTGGAGGCCGGTTTGAACGACTAGACGATGTCCTAGGGCGTTTTGAATGAGACATGGTTCAAGAAATCAGAATAGGATAGATACTTGCAATTTTAAAACATATGTATGCAACAATTATCAATCCCATAACTCAATATGAGTCCTCAATATTTCAAGGTTCTCTAAAACTAATCCTCATGGGCAATTTGGAAAACTATTTGAAAAATGATGTTTGAAAAATCATAATAAGTATAGTTTTCATGAAAACACCATAATTAAATTAAAAACAACAATTTATAAAAAAATAATTTTTTTATTTCAAAAATTTCAAAAGATTTTGAAAAATCTTGTGTTTTTGATGAAATTAGTTGTAGATCCTTGTTCTAAATCAAAATCTAGGCAATGCCAATATCTAAATCAACCTAGAACTAATTAAAACTAGTCCTAAGTTCAAAAAAAATAATAAAATAGGGTTTTTTTTTAAAAATACCTTGTAATTTGAAGATTGAGTGGATTTTGATGTTGTTTGCACTAGTTTGATGATTTTAGCAGGAATATATGTTAAAAACTGAACTAATTCCGACTTTGAATCATTGAAAATGAGCAAAGTGGAGAATTTAGGGCAGGAGAGGAGTGAACGGCGAGAGTGTTTATATTTTGGGGGTTTTGATAAAAAAGAAGTTTTTAGGTATTTAAAACCCAAAACCCGATGGGGGTATCGGTACCCTTATAGGGGTATTGATACACATTCAAATAGGGCATCGATACACATTGAAGGAGTATCGATACCTATAAAAGGGGTATCGATACCTGGTGCAAAGAATTGTCAAAAATCTGAATTTAAACACTTAGAATACTAAATTAATTAGCTCTAGTGGTATTGACAACTAATATATCGAAAATTAACAATGTTCAATCAATCAAATCTATCCTTGAATTTTATTTGAACATAATATTAATTTTCGCTAAAGGTCATAAAATCCCCCTAACTATTAGCAAAGAATGCAATCAAAAATATTATTTTTATAAGTATTTTTCAAAACTAATTAAAAGTGCTAAAATTATTTTAAACACTAAGTCAAGGTAGGTTAGTTAAACCTTATTCTCTCCTAAGTGTCCAAAATCTTTCTTTATCTAAAATTTTTGTAAAAATTTCCGCTAATTGATGCAAAGTATCAACATATTCTAGAACTATATATCATTTAGTGACATGATCTCTAATGAAATGATGTCTAATTTCAATGTGCTTAGTTCTAGAGTGTTGGATGGGATTTTTAGTGAGACAAATAGCACTAGTATTGTCACACTTGATAGGTATAGTACCTACTTCAATTTCATAATCTAAAATTTGTTGTTTCATCCATAAAACTTGTGCACAACAACTACCGGCTGAAATGTATTCTGCTTCAGTGGTAGATAATGCAACACAATTTTATTTCTTTGAAAACTAAGAAATCAATATATTTCCTAGGAATTGACAAGTATCGGAGGTGTCTTTCCTATCTATTTTGCATCCTCCATAATCCGCATCAGAGAAAGCATGCAAGTTAAAGCTAGAGTCTCTATGATACCAAAGTCCTAAACTAGGAGTGTCCTTAAGGTATCTAAAGATTCTCTTAATGGCTTTTAGATGTGATTCTTTAGGACATGATTGAAGTCTAGCACATAAGCAAACACTAAACATTATGTCCGGTCTACTTGCGGTTAGATAAAGCAAAGAGCCAATCATAGACCTATATAATTTAACATCTACACATTTACATCCTTTATCTTTGTCAAGCTTTGTAGATGAACTCATTGGAGTGGCTTGGGGTTTTCCATCTTCCAAACCAAACTTTTTGAGCATATCCTTGACGTATTTTGCTTGATTGATGAAGATGCCATATTTTCTTTGCTTGATTTGGAGTCCTAAGAAAAATGAGAGCTCCCCCATCATGCTCATCTCAAATTCACTCTGCATTAGCTGAGAAAATTCTTGGCAAAGAGCATCATTAGTAGAACCAATATATATCATCAACATAAATTTGAACTTTTAATAAATCTTTACCTTTTCTCTTTAAAAACAATGTAATGTCAACCTTTCCTTTTGAAAAACCTTTTTTCTATTAAAAAAATTGACAATCTTTCATACCAAGCTTTAAGAGCTTGTTTTAAACCATATAAAGCTTTTGTCAATTTAAAAACATGATCTGAAAATTTTGAATCTTCAAAACCAGAAGGTTGTTCCACATACACTTTTTCTTTTATAAAACCATTTAAAAATGCATTTTTAACATCCATTTGATATAATTTAAATTCATTAAAACATGCAAATACTAATAACATTTTTATTGCTTCCATCCTAGCTACAGGAGCGTATGTTTCATCATAATATATGCTTTCTTCTTGAGTATAGCCTTGAACAACAAGTCTAGCCTTGTTCCTCACTATATTACCACTTTCATCAAGCTTATTCCTAAATACCCATCTAGTACCTACAATAGATTTATTACTAGGCCTTTCAACTAATGTCCATACTTTACTTCTCTCAAATTGATTTAACTCTTCTTGCATAGCCATAATCCAATTTTCATCATTTAATACTTCTTGGATATTCTTAGGCTCTATGCATGAGATAAATGTAACATAATTACATATATTTCTAAGAGAAGATCGAGTTGTTACCCCTTTAGATTGATCACCTATAATTTCAACATCATTTGACATAGTTGTATTCTATTGGGTAAGATACTTCCCTTTCTTTAATGGTTAGATTCTCGAAAACATCTTGAGTTTCCTAATCTTTCAATTCTTCTTTTAACGATGGTTCTCCAACGTCATATGTATTTATAATACCTACGTTATCATCAACACAAGAATCCTTCCTCGGAAGGGGATTATCATCGAAAACAACATATATAGACTCTTCTACCACTAAAGTTGTTTTATTAAATACCCGATAAGCTTTATAATTTAAGGAATAACCTAGAAAAATTCTTTCATCGCTTTTAGCATCAAATTTGCCAAGATTGTCTTTACCGTTGTTTAAAACAAATCATTTACATCCAAAAGGATGAAAATAACTAATGTTAGACTTCTTATTTTTGAAAAGTTCATATGGAGTTTTCTTTAAAACAAGCCTAATCATTATACGGTTTACAACATAACAAGCGGTATTTGTGGCTTCCGCCCAAAAATATTTTGGCAAATTGTTTTCACAAAGCATGGTTCTAACCATTTCTTCTAAAGTTCAATTTTTCCTCTCAATAACTCCATTTTTCTTAGGGGTTCTAGGTACTGAAAAATTATAGCTAATACCATTAGAATTACAAAACTCAGTAAATCCAAGATTTTCAAATTCAGTACCATGATCACTCCTAACACTAGTTATGGAGTAACCTTTTTCGTTTTGGATTACTTTTGAAAACGTGATTAATTTTTCTAATGCTTCATCTTTAGTACTTAAGAATAGAACCCAAGTATATCTAGAATAGTCATCTACCAATATAAAGCAATATTGTTTTCCACCCAAGCTAACAGTTCTAATTGGCCCAAAAAGATCTATATGGATCAATTGTAATACTCTACTAGTTGATACATCATTAATGGACTTAAATGAAGCTTTTTGATGTTTTATTTTAGCACAAGCATCACATATTTTATTTTTATCAAATTTTAGCTTCGGCAATCCTCTTACTAAATCTCCTTGAATTAGTCTTTGTAAAACACTCATGCTAGTATATCCTAGTCTCCTATACCATAACAAACTATCATGTTCATCCTTAGCAACTAGGCACAAGTTAGTCATATTAATGGAATTTAAATGCACCATATAAATCTTTCTTATTCTATGACCAATAAGCATAATCTGATTGGATGCAATGTCAACAATTTTACAACCATTTGTTTCAAATAAGACATTGTATCATTTATCGCATAATTGGCTAATAATCAATAGATTATGCTTTAATTCATTCACATATAATACTTTTTCTATTTTTATGGAAGAGGTATTACCTATAGTACCTATTACCTTCAATGTAACCTTTTGCGTTGTCACCAAAGGTTACCACTCCTCTATTTTTTTCGTTAAACTCTATAAACCGGATTTTGTCTCCGGTCATGTGTCTTGAGCATCCACTATCAAGGAACCATGAATTTGAACTTGTATTTTGCGCCTTGTAGTCATGCTCATTTTCCTACAAACATATTTTAATTTTTGATTATTGGTACCCAAATTCTTTTGGGTCCATATTCATTAGTTCCTAAAATCATAGTCCCCTTGGGTATCCATTTGTGTAGGATATCCTTATCTTTAGTAGTAATGAGTTCTTTAGGAACCCATATACTTCTAACGATTTTACCATTAGAGGTTCTTTGGGGACCTCTATGATTGTAGTTTTTAAAACTTTTTCTAACAAAGTTGGATTTTGAACTTTCTCCATTTTCAAAACGTTTTGTTCCAACTTTATTGAAAGAAATTTTAAGATCATCAATTTCTTTTTGATAATCATCATGAACTCTTGAAAGTAAATTATGCAAATCAATATTTTTCTTTTCAAAAACTTCGATTTTGATTTGCAATTCTTTAATTTTACTTTCAATATCATTTTTGGTCTTGGATATGAGATCATTTTCGTTTTTCAATTTTGAAATATCATTTTTGTATTTCAAAATAATTTCTCATAATCCAAAGCCAACCCAGTATATTCCTCTACTAACTCATCAAAAGAATAATCTTCGAAATCGAATGAGTTAGAGTTTACCTGAGAGTCATCCCCGGTGGCAATCAAGCACATGTTCACTACTTCTTGTTCCTCTTCATTTGATGACTCATCATCATCACTCCAAGTAGCCACATGTGTCTTGTGCTTCTTCTTGGATTGACCATTTTTCTTTAATTATGTGCAATCGTATTTGACATACCCGGGCTTTTTGCATTCGTAGCAAATGATCGGGTCTTTCTCCTTTGGTTCATTCTTGAAGCCTTCATTACGTTTGAATTTTCTTCCTCTATTGGGCTTCATTAATTTTCTGAACCTTTTGGCAAATAATGTCATTTCCTCGTCATCGTCATCAGAATCACTCTCATCTTTTGTGGATTTGAGAGCAACTCCAACATTCTTCTTCTTTCTCCATCTCATTCTTTGGCTCATCCCTTTTCTTGAGGTCTTTCTCATCTTGAAGCATCATTTCATGCGTGAGGAGAGAACCAATAAACTCATCGAGGGTTAAAGATTTTAAATTTTTAGCCTCGATAATAGCCATCTTCTTTGATTGCCAAGCTTTTGGAAGAGAGTAAACTAACTTCCTCACAAGCTTCTCGTTTGGAATGATCTCTCCATATGATTTGAGACCATTGAAAATCACGGAAAATCTATTCGTCATAGCTTTGATGTCTTCATCCCGGTTTCATCCTGAAATTTTCATAGCTATGAGTTATAAGACTAATTTTAGATTCTTTTACCTCGTTTATGCCTTCATGAGTGACTTGTAGTTTATCCCATATCTCCTTGGCGGTTGTACAAGATAAAACTCTCTCGTATTCATCTGGTCCAAGAGCACAATAAATAATAGGATAACATTTGAGTTGAGATGGAACATTCTTGTCTCTCCTTCACTCCACAATCTTGAATGAGTGGATGGTATGGTGTATCCATCTTCCACGATATTCCATGCTCTCATGTCACTTGCTTGAATGAATTACCTCATTATATTCTTCCAATAAGCATAATTAGCTCCATTGAAGAAATGAGTCTTGTTGACGGGCATTGAATCAAGACCGAAGGCGACGTTTGAAGGGAAGGTCATTGATGACTTGAATATCGATATAACTCTTCCCGAATCAACTCAAGAGGTGGTTAAACCTTCAAATGAGTACAACTATGATACCAATTGTTGAGTTAATTGATCGACGAATCAGCCAAGAGGGGGTGAATTGACAATAAAAATTTCGGTGGAAGCTTTTGCAGAAAATTGAAAAAGATTGCACAGCGATTTAGAGTAGTTTGACTTCTCAACCAAGTCTACGTCCACTACCTTAGCTATCCACACTAAGGATTTTCCACAAATTCACTAATTTGTCTTTCTTTTGAGGACAAAGAGTAACCTTACAATTCCCTCAAGAATTATACCCTAAATTCTTGAGAACACTCTATCCCAAAGGGAAGATTACAAATTTCGCAAACTTACAGAAAAACCTCACAAGGCAAGATGTTTGCACAATTCTAGAACAAAGAAAGAACACTCAAGAATGAATACAATTAAGTACAAATGGTGTTCTTGAAAGAAAAATGAATATTGAATGAAAAATAGGCTTTAATTGCTCAAACTTGATGTTTAAGGCTTTCTCTTTGTTTCTCTCACAATTCTTGTTGATCAATGGCTTCATAACTTGTTTAAATACACATTGGATTGATTATAGCAGTTGGGAATCATTTGGGTGATGTTAGAGACGTTGTAGTGTGAAAACCCTCTTAAAAAAGGCTACTGGGAGCATGGGGTATCGGTACATCCTCAATGGGTATCGGTACCTACAGCTTAAAATTTAAATATTTCGATCATTAAATGACTAAGGGTATCGATACCTCTAGGGGGTATCGGTACCCATTAGGCATTTTATTTTTCTCGGAGCCAAAATTAGCACAAGGGTATCGGTACCTATGGGGGTATCGGTACCTGTTTGCCATTTTGTTTTTCTCGGAGCCAAAATCAACATAAGGGTATCGGTACTTATGACTTAGGTATCGGTACCTCCTTATTTAAAACTTATTTTTGGCTCGATTAAGGTTCGAAATACTTTGTAAAAATTGTTTCAAAATACTGTAAGACTCAAAAACAATTTTACACTTTAGTAAGGATTAAAATTGACTTTTGAAAAACTTGGAGTAATATTTTTGATATTCGAATAATTTAATTGAATATACTTTAAATTTGATTATAAAATCTTAAAATTCAATAACACTTAATTTATTATATCGAAACATCAAAATGTTTTCAACATAAACGACTTAATGCCTCATCTCACTAGACCAATTAGTTGTTGGTAATAATCTTTTATTATTACAATATTAATACAACAATGCACGATTTACAATATCAAAATAATATCATAACTTTTATAAATAATTACATCAACATTGTAAACAACTGCATCATCTTCATAATCAATGATAATTTTTATTGAACAAATAATTAGATTAATTTTTCTTAGTTTAAAGACAATATCAAATGTAAAATGAATTTACAGGGTATTTTTTTCTTCATATATCATCAAGGCTTTCAAGTTTGAATTAATATATATATATATATATTATTTAATCTTTAATGATACTCATCTTTATTTTAATATCTAACTTTTATTTAATGATGATACTTTACTTATTTTATTTTACCCAAAAATTATAAACTATAAACATTAAATAATAATGTGTAGCATGCTTATTAAGAAATTTTCTTTTTATTCTTGAGTAAAATAAGATAAAATAATAATTTAATTTAATTATTGATATTCGATCAAATGACCGACTAATATGAAACAAATATTGTATACGTCCATTATGAGGGTGACACTCTCAACCTAGTTTATTCCATTCATAACATCATAATTCAAGCTTATGACATTGCTTAAAAGATCTAGAGTCTACTTCTACTGGAATAACTAATTATTAGTAGATAAAAATAATGAATTAAGTAAAAAATAAGAAAAAATAAATATTAAAATAAAAATAATAGTGGAATTATGAATTAAAGCAAAGAGAAAAATAGCAATTATTTTTTTCCAACAACTTCCAATTAAGGGCGTAAACAAGTCAAGCTTGACTCGACTCAAAAATTTTGAAATGGAATTCAACTCGACTAAAAAACTCACGAGGCTAAAATTTTCAAGCTCGACTCTAACTTGAAATCATGAACTGAAGCTTGTAAAAACTCGAAAAAGTTTAAAAAAAAATCTTAAACTTAACTCTATTGAAGCCTCAAACTCCTTGAACCTTAAATACATAAAAATCATATTTCGCATTTAAAAAAAACCAACATATAAATGTTAATATTATTAATAATTTTTTAAAAAATCTTAATATATTATATTTTTGAACTACTCACGAGCTTTTCGAGTTGCAGATAGCTCGTTTCGGCTCGTTAAGAATTCGAGTCAGGCTCAAACACAAGTCGAGTATGTATCGAGGTTTAACTAAATCGATCTTGAATAACTATCGATCTGTCTCGTTTCATTTACAACCTTACTTCCATGTATTCATTTCATTTTGCATTAAATTGTGATCTCGATCTCATTAAGAAATGAATGGGGGGTTTGGTTGTGAGTTATAAAAATTTTAATGGCGGAATCTGTCTTCGTAAAAGAAAAATGAATCCATAAGCGCATGGCACGAGACAGTTGCCTAATTTAAAAGGATATTTAATGTTACTTAGGGATCGGAAAGATTAGCTATTATGAAATAATAAAATGATGTCAAAATCAGAGGCTTTTGTTGCCATAATAAATGATTAGGTATGAAATATGTCATTCATTATTGTGTTCGGAAGGATGCGTCCCTTTCATTTATGTATGCAATAAATAAGAAACAAAAAAAAAATATCATAACACCCTTTTTCTGAGTTATTTGGCCATAAGTAAATTATATAAATTGTTGTTGAAAACTAGTAAATATAATTATTTTAAAAATATTACTATTATATTTGTTATTAGAGTCTTCGACTAACCTACATCCTTTAAACACATGCTTCTAGTAAATTATAACACATATACAATATCTTTGACAGACTCATGTGATGCGCTAGAACGAGATCCAAAGTCTGACTATCATATCTACCTAACATGATAACCTAAAAATAATTTCACCTTACGAATGATATGTGTAATAAAAGTCACTATAAATACTTTCAACCAATACTAAAATAGGATTTGGCTCCTCCACACCTCCTATATTGTCTTATGTATTCACATGATTGATTGATTCTCTTCGATATATAAATATCAATCAACGGTTGTTCACTCATCGATCGTGACTCTATACCCAAATTAGAAGGAGTGAATCGCCAACGACTGATGAGATCGTCTTGTTGTCATCAACAACATCAATTATCATTTACGCAATTTATCCTTAAAATATCATATCATCTTCACATAAGATTACCGTTAGACACTTGACGAAGTTTAACTGTTGAGTGATCATCCTATTACTTTTCGTAACATTAGTGATTATTTCATCATTTTCTAAATATTAGTGAGAGAAACAGAAACTTATTAATACTTATATGACCATCTATATAGTTTACCCTAATAATAATAGGTTATTATTATTATTTTTTATCATTTGATATTTTTACATAATCTGATGTCCTAGTATAGTATGTGTAGTCTTTCTGAATAGATTTTTTTAATAGTTTGAAGTGTTTAATAAATTTTTATTTAATTTAATTAATTATATATATATATATATATATATATATATATATATACAATTATCTGAGATCGGGACGTTTAAAAAGTACCATACTTCTTTTTACTATTGATATTATTCATAATTCTAGATAAATCCCTCACTGAATAAAATAATAAAATTATTTAATTTATTCGAGAAAAGAGTCAAACATGTGATTATACAAATTTTCACTTCTCCACTTGTAAGTGTTTATTGAATAATATATTTTCAAAATATTAAATATTTGAAATAAATATAAAATTGGATAAGGAGGAGAAGACAGTTTGTATTTGTTTGAATAAATATAAAAATACTTTTTTTATATTGTATATTAATTATAAATTAAATAAAATATTAAAATCTATTTGCTTTAAGTAATCATAGTTTTTAAACGTCTGAATCATAAAACATTCAATTATCCAAACAATATAATTTGGATCATTTTATTATTAATTAATTTTTGTAGCTCCACTCTAATCAGTGATTGGTTCTTATTTTATTATTTAAGCTTGTATCTCATTATAGTATTTCTATAATATTTTCGTTTCGTTTCATCTTAAAAGTCATAAAATACTGACACTATAAGAATATGTCATATATTATAATTTTATTGATTTTTAATAAAAAATA
Organism: Hibiscus syriacus; assembly: GCF_006381635.1. Lineage (NCBI taxonomy): Eukaryota > Viridiplantae > Streptophyta > Magnoliopsida > Malvales > Malvaceae > Hibiscus > Hibiscus syriacus. Next base: position 1,476,932 of record NW_024063443.1, read on the forward strand.
ATAATTTAAATGACAAGCATGAAAAATTAAATATTAAAGTAGAAATGATATATAATTTGAGAGTGGAGTTTTATGGAAATTATATTTTAGATTTGGAATTTTAGTAAAGAAAAATTAGAAATTGTTAAAACCGATAAGGAATCGGTAATTTCATATTGAATTGGATTTTTACAAAAATTTGAAGGATGTTATAAAATGGTTGGAAATATTATTTTAATATTTTGGATCAGAGAAATTTGGTCTGGAAATGTGATTTTTTTTAGATTTAATCGAAACAGTAGAATTTAGTGACTAAAATGCAAGTTTTGAAATTTCATGGGAAATTTTGGAAATTAAAGTCAAAATAATTCATCTTTGACTTTGAATTATGATAAGGATGAGTTGTCATGGTTTTATGGTGATAAGAAGATTCATTAAGGGTAATTTGGTCTTATCCCAATTAAGTGAATAATATTCATATAAGTGGATTATAATGTAAAATATTATGATATGCACCAAACATATCATTGCATTTGTTCATCTTCTTCTCCCAAATCAGCCGTCCAAAGGTAAGAGAAAATTTCAACTCCATTTTCAAGCAATTTGATTAGGATTTTGTGTAAGTTGTAAATAGAAAATGGTTGTATACGAAAAACTCTATCTTTTGGTACCAATATGGCATGGTAATCTTGTTGGTGTTCAAAGATCCTAAATTTAAGGGTTTGTGTTCATAAAAAGGGATCATGAAATTGATGATGTATTTTGATGTTTGTGAGGTAGTAGATTCATATTCAAGCATGTGTGATGATTAGAACATGTTTGATCTTTTGAGAATTTGTTCTATGAGTTTTGATCATGGATTGTTTGAGTGAGAAAAAATTATGGAAAAATTATATATGAGTTGGAAATGATGAAGGAAGTATTATACAAGCCTTAGAAAAATTTGGGATCATTTCGTAAGTTTTGAAAAGTTGGAGATCAATTCGTAAATTCTAGAAAATGGAGGGATTGTTGTGTAAGTGTTATATAATTGATGTGCTATACTGGAATTTTTGGTATTAAAGATTTAGGTGATAAAATGGTGAAGGACCATTTTGAGTAAATTGGAAAAGTTGGTTCCAATACTAAAAAGAATTAATAAATGTTAAAGTATTTTGCGGTGAATAGTTTGAAGCATGATTTTGGAATATATTTTGGATATATATTTTTGTTAGTACAATACTAACATATATAAGTATGAATCTATATTTTGTACAAATTGTGATTTACTCGGGTTTCAAAACGATTCGAGTATAAAAGAAAAGGGTTATTGTGGACAATAGTGAGTCTCATATTTTGGAAAATTATAAAGTGTCAAGGTGAGTGCAATACATGCATGAAATTATATAGATGTTTTATACATCATCAGGAAGACTTGCGATAAGTCGACCTTGTTTTATCAGCATGATATTATATCATATTTTTACAAATTGATATGACATTGATATGTCATAGTATGAAATTATAATGCTTTGATTTTTTTTGAAAATGTGATATTTTACCATGAATGTTATTTCGGGTATGAACTGCCCAATGTTAAATTATGATAATGTACTTTGCCATGGATAGACCGAATAAAATTCATTGAGGGACAGTGTATAGTTGGCATGCCATAGAGTATAGCAACTATAGGTTTATAATACATTTTGGTGTATATGGTGGGCACGACCTTATGTGTAATACATTTCGGTGTATATGGTGGGCACGACCTTATGTGTAGCACTACGGTGCAAATATTACTCGAATACCCAGGGTCCTCAGGGTTGTATATTGGGCTATTGTCTATGGTTTTTATAGATTATTGGTTAATAAACGGTGAGCATAAAATTTAGCTTAAGAGCTTAAGGAAATAATGGCAAGTATATTGGTAAGGAATTTTATACTCAGTTACATTATTTTGATCATGGTAAAATATTGGATATACTGATAATATGATTTTAAGGTATTTGGTTTTTATAATAAAATTATGCATGAATTGTATTGCACTGTTAAATGTTTTAATTGCCTCACTAAGTATATACTTAGCGTGTGATGATTTTCACGCGTAGGTAAAAAGTTGGTAGTGGAATAAAGGGTACAAAGCGACATCAAGCATCAAGAAGTATATTTCTATATCAGTAAGACATCCTAAGATGTAATGTAGACTTAATTAGTGGCATGTAATTATTAATGCTTTATTTGCTTGTTGAACAAATTTGGAATTAAAATAGTAATTTTAATGAGTTTTATAAAATGCTGGAATTACTGCAGCAGTTACTGTAGCGGTTATTGTAGCGTATCGATGCACTGTAGCAGTTACTGTATCGATGCATAATATTAATTTGATTTTTTATGCATCGATGCATGCACTGTTCACGTTACTATAGCGCATCAATGCACTGTTCACAGGTTCACAGGTACTGTTTATCACTATTCATAAAAAATCTTTTAAATTGGCTATAACAAAATTTAAATTATATGATATGATATTTTTGTAAAATCAATTACTATTTTAAGAAAGTAAATTTGAATCGTTTTAATAAAGAAAATGGTTTTAAAATTAGGGTGACATCTATAATCTATATATATATAATTATACGGGTTATGGGTGTTACAAAATAGTTATAATATTATACTACTAATTGATTTTAATTTAAAAAAACATTCTATAACCATATCTATGTACATACATAATTCTTCATATGTAATATACATATATCATGAAAAGTTGAGAGTCTCTACTCAAACTTGAAAACGAATCAATTAATTACTAAAATTGTTGATTTATTTGATACTTATTTTATAAATCGACTCAAATTTAAAATTTTCTCAAACCAAGTTTATAAAATTACTAGTCGATTCAAATCGAGTATTTAAACAGAGTCAAATTGAATTTTTTTTTTCCAAATTGAACCAAATTCCATTTTTTTTTAATTGAGAAGAGCTAGCTAGCTAGAGCTAAAGCTGAGATTTCCTAGAATAAGAGTACCCAGCAGCATCCCGGTCGAGCAGATGAGTAACTTCATGCGGAGGTTGATCGTGGAGAATCAGCGAAGGGTGGCTAGGGGTGGACAGTTTGGCCATTTTCTCTGCCACCAGGTTCCCTTCACGACAGATCCAGATAACTTCAGTAAATCAGCAGCGGTTACGTAATTCAGCGATGAAGCGAACCAGCGGGAGTCGGCTTCTATCAGCACTCGGGTCATTGATGAGTCTCACAGCGTCGGAATTATCCACTTGGACCTGCAAAAGTTCGATACCTAGAGACCATGCAACTTGTAAACCAACAAAGACCCCCCATAGTTCGGTTTGAAACGGATTAGAGATGCCAATATGTTTATTAAACCCTGTAATCCAAGTGCCATTGTTGGAACGAATGACACCGCCAATTGAGCTCGAACCAGCAACGACATCCATTGCACCATCAGTGTTTAAACACAGCCATTGAGCAAGCGGTTTTACCCAAGAGACGCGTTCCATGGGATCACTACTCTGAGCGTGCTTCGACGGGGAGAACTCAGTAAAGTGTTTAGCCAAAGCAATGCCTCGGTGGAGAAGGTCTTCCAGAGGCCAACACGATGCCGAGAACACATGGTCATTCTGACGCTTCCATAGAAGCCAAAGAAGGGATGAGAAGAGGTTATTCCATGAAATGCCAGATTGTGAGAGAATCTTCGTTGAGTTCAGATTAGACTGGAGCCAGGGTTGTAATTGGGATCGAAAGAATTCAGTGTCCTTAGGCGCGAGAAGCTTGTTCCAGGGACCACGGACAGCAGCACAATCTCGGAGAGAATGGAGAAGCGTTTCAGGTGCTGAATTACAGACCGGGCAATAGGAGTCAGGTGTAAGATGGCGTTGTGCACGCTCGGACTGCGTCATGAGTTTTCCAAATAAAAAGCCTGATACGTTGCGGAACTTGGAGAGACCTAGCAGCCTTCCAGGAAGGGGATCGCATGTTCCAATTGTTACCTGCCAAACATTCATAAGCAGAGGCAACAGTATGTTGGATATATGAACTGCAAAACTACACCGTTAGCATTGACTGAAAATATAAACAGTAATTAAAAAGAATAAATTCGTAAATCGTGTCGTGGTAAAAACTACTGCCTTAGAAACGAATTCGTCCCGATGTGTGTAATCGTTGCAGTAGGCGGACCGTCCCCCGAGGTTAACACGAACACGACCACGAGCCGAGCCGTGCCAAGCCGAGCCGAGCCGGACGGCGGCGGCGATGCGCAAGAGTCCTCTTGTTCTCTATCACTCAACAAAGAAGTGGAAAGCCAAGACTTAAATACTATTCCCAATAATATTTCTAATACTATGTGGGATTGAGCATTAGTTTATTACTCCAACGCCAATGGCAGGAATCCGGCAGATACGAAACAAGAGGGGGTCGGACTCCGAGGATGTTAGGGATTGCTTCCTGTAGGAAAAGAGCAGATAAACGAGTAAAGTCCCAATCCCCCGACTGGTCAAGAAGGTCCATAAAGCTTGAGTCAGGGTTGATATCATTCGGTCGAAGGGGGGGGTCGGCACCCAAGTGTCATCCCAAAGCTGGACTGATGCACCATTGCCTAAAGACCACGCGATGTGATGTTCGATCGAAAAAAATCCCATTGCTTAAAAATTCCTCTCCAGAGGGCCGAGCAGGAGGGACTTTTGACTGAGAGAAGGCAAGTTTGGGTCATTTTATATTTCTGGCGAGGAAGCGAAACCCAGTAATCGTCTTGTTGCGTTACCAGAGCATAAGCAATTTTGAGAATGAACGCCAAATTATGGCTTCGGGGGTGATGGATGCCAAGACCACCTCGATCCAGAGTTTGCGAACTGTGTCCCAGTTGAGAAGAGAAGGTTTTCTTCCAGAAGTAGTCGATCCCCAAAGAAATTGACGGATTATTTTGTCTATTTCGCTGCATATATGGGTAGATAAAAGAGTCGTTTGCATGAAATAGATAGGGATAGCAGCCAAGACAGATTTGGCAAAAGTCAACCGCCCAGCCATGGACGATATACAGGTTGTCCACCCATTGAGCTTCGAGCGCATACGGTCAAGAATGAACTCGTAGTCAGATGAAGAAAGCCGTTTGTGGATCACAGGAGTTCCAAGATATTTCCCAAGAGACTCGACCATCTGAAAGCCAAGATGAGAGCTTAAAGTGGTCTTTGTCAAAGCATTGGTGCTAGGAGAGAAGAAAATTGGGGTCTTCCGCTTATTAACTTTATGACCAGAAAAAGAGCCAAATTCAGCAAGAATTGAATCCATGATTCCGACTTAGGCCATATCTGCTCTTCCATATAGAATAAGATCGCAGCGAAGAACAGATGGGAGATAGCACTCCCATTACGGACAAGATGGAAAGGTTTCCAAGCTCCCGAAGACACCGTATTATGGATACAGTTTCCCAATCGTTCCATGACCAGAATAAACAGATAAGGAGAGAGGGATTCACCTTGGCGGATGCCTCTTTCAGGCCGAAAGGAAGAGGACCAAATGCCGTTCCACTGAACCTGGATAAAAGACGAAGTAATGCAGTGCATGATTACCCGGATGATGTTGGGAGGAAACGGAGCAACAACCAGGGTATCATGAATAAAGGCCCATTGAACACGTTCGAACGCCTTCTCGAGATCAACTTTGATAGCCATCCACCCTTTAGAGCTCTTGAAAGCCTTCATGGAATGAACCACCTCCTGGTTAATAATAATATTCTCCGTGACTGAACGCCCAACAATAGAGCTCGTTTGATTTGGACGGACGAGGCGAGGCATGATAGGTTTGAGGCAGCGAACAATAATCTTGGTTAGAAGTTTGTAAATTACAGAGCATACGTTAATTGGCCGGAATTCTGAAAAGGTTTGAGGTCTGTTGGTTTTTGGGATAAGGACCAAGGTCATCAGATTAAGACTTGGCTCAAGAAAGCCTCCTCGGAATATGTTCCGAATTGAATCAATGATAGCAGGACCAACAGTGTCGCATTGGCTTTGAAAAAATTCCGCATGAAGTCCGTCATCAAATTTAATTGTCTTCAGTTGCCTGTGAAAAGTGAAAAGTGAAAAGTGAAAAGTGAAAAGTGAAAAGTGAAAAGTGAAAAGAGAATATAGATTTGATTTGTGTAATAAAAGGAAACTAATTGGAGAATGAATCCTTTTAAATCAGCAGAGCCACATGACATGAGCCTGCCGGTTGCCTAATTAGAAATATTAAATATTTATTCAGGTAAGTGTGAAAATCAAAGTTATTATAAAATTATCCAACATTCAAACCAAAAATAATGTCAAAATCAGAGGCTTTTGTTGTTATAATAAATGCGACGCAATGCACAGGTATGAAAGATGTCATCCTATATTATTATAACACTTAATTTCAACATAACGTTAAATTATAATTTTTATTTTAAATCATTTTTTGTTTATGTCAATAAATAAAATATATGATATATTAACCAAAAGTATGTATATTGAAATCGTATCTGGTTATTATTCCCAAATCATAATAATATTTAAAGGGGATATTATGTATTTATAGATGAATCTTAAAATTATTCATTAGGAAATTATGTAATGTAACAGACATTTTAATTCTGTGTAATATAATATATATGTATTTATAGATTTGAAAATCTATATATTCAGATTAAATAAATTATATTTGTATTTCCAAATCGTAATATTATTTAAAGAGATTATTATATATTTATATGAATAAGTACACAAATGATTAAATATAAAAATGATTTCTGATTATATATATTATTTTGTTGAGTCATCTAACTATTAAAAGTTTAAAAACGGTCCCTTAATTATATGATGATGTTTCGTTGAGTCCCACAACTATTAAAAGTTATAAAATGGTCAATGTATTATTCACATGTTCCAAACTCGTCATTTTTCGTTAAAAAATTGACAATAATATGAGTTGGACGTTAACCTACTGACTGAGATATAATAAAATATGATCTTACAATCTCAAACAATTATCATATCTCAATCAACATGTTAATGTCTAACTCATACGATCATTAATTTTTTAACGAAAAATGATGGGTTTGAAATATAATGAATAGTTAAGACAATCATTTTATAACTTTTAATAGTTGATAAACTCAACAAAGTAGCACCACATAGTCGATGACCATTTGCAACTTGTTTTGGACAATAAAATCATTTGTAATTTTTAATAGTCAAATAACTTAACAAAACGATATCCTATAGTTGAGAGACTATTTATATACTTTACCCTATTTATATATACTATTGAAAGATTAATCATTTATGTCAACAGTTTTGTGATATCATGATGTTTGAATAAAATTTTGTATTTTTTAATTAAAAAAAATCAGAAACTAACTATAAATAATAAAAACATATAATTTAATTAGTATATTTTTAACATATTCATATAATGTTTGTAGGATTTTTTAGAAAAATAATATTTCTGCCTAAAATTGTATTACCCCAAATTTTGACCGGTGACTAAAATGTAAGTTTTGAAAGTTTAGTGGCTAAAGTATAAACTTTAAAAAGTGTAGGGACTGAAATTTGTAATTTTAAAAGTTATATATTTTAGCCTGTAAATGAACAGTTTGGATTAAAACAGAGATTTTAGTGAGAATCAGATTTTTGATACAGGAATTGTGTTAAAAGCTAGAAGCAGTAAAGTTCGATATTGAAATCGAATAATTGAATCGAGCCGAAATTTTACGAAAATTGGAAGGATGTTAAAATGATTGGAAATATTATTTTCATATTTTAGATCAGAGAAATTTAGTTCAGAACAAATCAATTTTTCAGATTTGACCGAACAGTGGAATTTTAGTTACTAAAATGAAATTTTGGAATATTTAAGGGTCAAAAAGAAAATTTGAGAGATGAGAAATTTACAGCTATTTTAATAATATTAAAATTAAGATGAAGGAGTGGCATGGAGGTAATTTTGGGAATTTATTAAGGGTAATTTGAGTTTTTGGCCTAAAATGAATATAAAATTCATTTTTAATTATATATTAAAGATAAGGGGGAGAGATTTTTCTTATAGAAATCTCACGAACTCTCTCTTTCTCTCCATCTTCAGCTACTATCAAGCCTACACAACAAGGTAAGGATTTTTATTTTGATTTTTGAAGTAATATACTTGAATTTTGGGATTTAGTTATTAGATAGAGAATTAATCTACATGAAATTCTCTATCATTTGGTACCAATATTTCATAGTGAAGATGATTATGTGATGAGATTTTATGATTTGGAGTTATGAAGAGTTAAGTGGTTTTAAGGAATTGATTGTAAGAATTGATGAAGAACCTAAGGATACAAATTAAGGAAAACAGTTTAGATTTTGAATCTGGTAGTGAGTTTGAGAATTCACCAAAAATTCTATAAAAATGATTTGGAGGTGATTTTTATATAGTTGTGTTCGTATATCAATATAGTTTTGTTTAAAACAAACGAGGATCAATTTCAAGGTGTATAAAGAAGATATGAATTTTTAACAGAGGAAATGTCAGAAAAACGGGTAGCAGATTCTGCACAAAACATGTTCTGTCAGTCAACTTTGAATATTCACCATAAATTGTACAAAATGAATTAGAAGGAGTTATTTATATGGATAGATTCGTATTCGAGTCAAGTTTTCAATGGAAGAAACGAAATTAAATTCCAGTATGTATATCAATACAAAATACTGATTCTTTAAAGGTTGTGCAAGTTGTCTGAAAATAAAAATTTTAGAATTTAAGTTGAAATGGATTAGAAGATGAAGAATAATGTTTAAATGTTGAGTATAATTTTGGATGCTTGGAATTGAAGTTAAATGGAAAGAGACCATTTTGAATAAATTGGAAATGTTGAGAAGAATTCTAAAAGAATTCATTTTAATGGTTAGATGGTGGAATTTGAAAGGTTCCAAAACTTTGGGGACTTGTTTACAAGTTCTTAAATGAAGAAGTATTATTTGGGTATTTTATTCAAGTGCTGGAATTTTAGTAATTAATGTACAATTATCATAATGGCGAAGGACCATTATGAATTAAAGGAAAAGTTGAGTTGAATTCTAGAAAGAATTTAAAATATGTGGTTTGATTTTATAATTGGTAAAAGTTGAAGATCATGTTGGGAATAATTATTTGTGGAATTGAATAACTGTTTCGAGAAGTTTGAAGTTATAATGGAGTTATGAGTTAGATTGATATTGATTTAGTTATCCATTTTATTTTTATAGATTTTCAAATGTCAAAATGAGCTTATGTTATAACGATACTAATATGTAGTTTAAACATTTTGTGTTATAATTTGGTATTGTCAGATTTCAATAAAACTAGCAATCCGAACGATCTGAAAGGAAAGGACAAAGCTTGTGACTGGTATTATCGTATACAAGTTCTGTAGTGAGACAAAGGTGAGTGCATTTTATTTATTTAATTATTTTGATCGATGACGACTTACGATAAGTCAACCTCACCTTGTTTATTTCAAAGATATGAATTATGTTTTGATTATGGAATTATATCCATAATATTTTTAATAAGTTTTATAAAAGTTTTTGGGTATGAACTGCCCATGTCACATTTTACGAATGTGAATTAAATATATTTCTGACTATGATATGATGTTTATCAAATGATTATGAAATGAACTGAAAGCCAATTGTATGTTATATAGAGAGTCAAAGGTACAATTGTCATGTCATTAGGTGGAGTGATTATCTGTTCTGATTCTGATATACTGTGGTGTACCGGAGTTTACACTAGTATATATATATTCTGATATGAATGCACTTGGTGTGCATATTTTTATTTCCGATGTGATAGCACTGTGTGTGCTTATCTGTTCTGACTCTGATGATCTGATATTTGTATTGCACACACTCGTCTGACTCACGTACCTTATATTCTCTTAAAATATACTTTGGGCTATAAATATGAAATAAGAAAGTTCTGATAAGTGTTTAACCACAAAGGAATATGGACTGATTATTCTGTCTGATCTGATTTATTATAATCTTGTGAAAATTATCAGATGATTCTTTTCAGGTTTATGATAAAGTTCAGCATGAGATATCTAGTTTGAACATTCTGAAAAATTTAGTCTGTTTTATTTTAATGATTTTATATATTTCGATATTTTATTTATTTGTTCTCACCTTTAGTATTACTGCCTCACTAAGTTATACTTAACGAGTGATGATTTTCATGCGTAGGTTCTGATTGAGACACAGACGTTTTGTGAGGAGCCTCCCAACATCGTGTGCAGATCATTTGTAATATCAGTATCAGTAAGACATCACCGATGTTTCTTTTGACTAGTAGTGGCATGTATATTTATATTATCAACCTAGTTTATCAGTTATGACTATATGGTCTGTAATAGTAAATTAGGACTGTTTAGTTTCATTATATTAGCTTATCAGTATTTTTAAAAAGCCTAAAATTATATAGTAAATAAAATAATATGTTATAAATGGTATGAAAATTCAAGTAGATAAAAAAAATAGTTGAAACTATGAATGTTTAATAAAAAAAATTAAAATTAAGTAATTGTGATTAGAAATTGTTAGTCAGTTTAATGTGACATCTTTAACTCGTATATCGATACTTATATAAGTTATGGGTGTTACAAAAATTATTAAGAAAATACAACATATGATAAAAATATTTTAGAATTTATAACATTTATTATATTAATCTTAAAAAATTAGTAGAATTTTTTAAAATGGATTATAAAGAATATTATTTTATTAAAACTCTCCGAATAATAATTGAATAAAAAATTAAAATCTCATTATAGACTCGTAGTAAATGTCATACATCCCTGAAGAAAAGGTTAATGTCTTACATTTTCTTAATATTTTTAGACGAGAACATTATTTCTCTAAAGACTTAATATTAAAATAAATGTCTAAATTATACATAAATTTTAGAATATATGTCTAAAATATTTTTTGATCTATACATGTGTCTAATGTTACAAACGTTATCCGTTTAGGTGCTCGGACCATCAGTGGCGTTAATTCTCTCGTTAAGTTATACGTATCACAATCTAATGATTTTGAAATTTATTTTTAAAGAAACATTATTATATCTATAAAAAAAACTCTAATTTCTCTTAAATTATAAAAAATCACTAAAATACCTAAAATCCCCAAATACTATTCTTAACCCATCGATGCCCTTCATTCCAGCCACAATCACTGCCGTCGACATAGTCCATGTCATCGTCCTAGTCATAAGTCGTCATAGTTGTTGTTGATTGACTGTCGAGATCACATGGGACCACGATTTCCATCATAGGATTCGCGATGTATAAAATGTTGATTCATCGTCGAATCGACCTTCGATCGGTCATGATTTTATGGGGGTTTTGCTTCGTCGACGGTAAAGGGCGATAGTTGTGGGTTTAGGGATTGGAACGAAAGTTTTCAAAGTTTTTGGGGTTATTTCAAAATATTTATATTTTTCTTATATATATATATATAATTTTATCTTTTTGATTTTAAATAAAATTTATAAAATCATTAAATTGTGACACATATCACTTAACGGATAAGTTAACGCCTGGATAACGTTTATAACGTTAGACACCTAAATGGGTCAAAAAATAATATAGACACCTCTTCTAGAATTTAGATATAGGTTGGGCACTTATATTGGTATTAAGTCTTCTCTAAAAAGAATAATGATGATGATGACAAAAGCTTGACATCATGATGATGATGGGTGGAAAAGAAATAAATGGGTCCTTTGTTTATGTAATTCCCCACGCCTCCCTTTATGTCATACCCTCCGACCAACCCTCCCTCCCTCTGTTTATTTCTTTTTTAATTTAATTTTGTAGTCTCAATCACCCCTAAGGTTCAGTACTTGTATATAAACCCCCCGTCATCACCCACATCCAAATCTCAATAAACCCAGAAAGACAAAGTTTCATATTCATCGATTACAGACACCAAAGGAAAAACATTGTTAGAAAAGAACAGAAAAGAAAAGAAACCATGTCTGCATCCGACCAAACCTGTTTCAACCAGCCCAGATTGGTCACCAAGAAGGTTCTCGCCAAGCATCAACGCGAGGGCGACGGTGCAATTGTTCGCCGATGCATTGGAAGGTTTCTTCTGTTCTTGTTATCTCCGCGTTTGTTTCTCTATTTTCATTTTTTTTTCTGATTATTTGTGTTTGGTTTCAGGAGTGAGTTGAAGTCTTTGGATCCATTTCTCATGATGGATGATTTTACAGGTACGCGTTGACGATGTCTGTTTTGTAAACAAGATTTCATGTTAAGGAATAACTTTTAAAATTTTAAGACGGATTCTTTTGCCAATGATTTTTGCAGTGTCTCCACCAGCTGGATTTCCTGACCATCCTCACAGAGGTTCTTGAATTTCTCACTATAAATGTGTTGGGGGGGGGGGGGAAGCAAGAAAACGCTCTCTTTATAGTGGTTTTGAATCATATTCTTCTGATGCAAATGTTGTGCTTTTTCTTACAGGGTTTGAAACTGTTACATACATGTTACAGGTAAAATTCTTGTTTCATTAATTTCTGCAAAAACACACCACAGACAATTTGATCACTGAGACATGTGGGACCTTTTTTTTCTTTCTGGATTTTCAGGGAGGCATTACCCATCAAGATTTTGCGGGGCATAAGGGTACAATTCATACTGGTGATGTGCAGGTGATTGTTTTGTCGGTTTAAATGATAAACCTGCTCAAATTTCTGGGGTTGTCTTAAAGAATATGTTTTTGGGGTTTTGGATTAAGCAGTGGATGACAGCAGGAAGAGGGATAATCCACTCTGAAATGCCTGCTGGTGAAGGTGTTCATAAGGGCCTGCAGCTTTGGATCAACCTCTCCTCCCAAGAAAAAATGTAAGAAAACATAGTTTTATTTCAAAATAAAATTGGGATTCTGTGCGTGGATAATTCTAAAATTTCAAATTATCTTATATTTTAAATATATTTTCATAAAATTGTATATCTTAACACAAAATTACACGTCGGTCCTGATTTTGTGTTCAATTTAAAGCAACAGATGACCATTTAACATTGGAAACTTTTGGTCATACTTTATGTCAAAGTATTTTTGGCTAATTAATCAAATAATTTGTGGCCAAACATAATTGACAACAAATATGAGCTGTGTTGTTTTCTTCTGGAAAAAAAACGCACTATTCTTGTCTTGTTTTATCTGCAAAAGTCATGACATCTTCTAGAATATTTCTTGTTTACCAGAACCCCGTATCTTTTCCAATAGTACACTACAAGTCAAGCGAGTTTATCTTTTGAGTTGGATATTTCATTGCAGGATTGAACCAAGGTATCAGGAGCTTTTAAGCGAGGACATTCCAAGTGCAGAACAAGACGGAGTACAAGTTCGAGTCATAGCCGGAGAATCGATGGGAGTCCGATCTCCGGTCTACACCCGAACTCCGGCGATGTACCTCGACTTCACCTTAATGCCGAGGTCAGAAGTTCACCAACAAATCCCGGAATCATGGAATGCGTTTGCATACATAATAGAAGGCGAGGGCGTGTTTGGGTACCAAAACAAGTCACCCATATCGGCCAACCATGTGGCGGTTTTGGGACCGGGAGACGGGGTTAGCGTGTGGAACAAGTCATCGTCGAAGACATTAAGGTTTGTGCTGATCGCGGGGCAGCCATTGAACGAACCGGTGGTTCAACATGGTCCCTTTGTGATGAACACACAAGCCGAGATTGATCAGACCATAAAGGACTACCACTGCAGCCAAAATGGGTTTGAAATGGCAAAGTACTGGAGATCACATTGAATGATGAAAAGTCCATTATCAATAAGGATGAACCACCAACAGTCTACTTCAAAAAATTTAAATTAATATATATTTTAGATTTTTTTTATATTTTATATCAATAATCTATTTTTATAATTTCCATAATCATATATGATCTTCTTAAAATATTTATTAAATTCTACGCCCGTCGCTATTTATCAAATATATCTCCATCTATTAGATAGGAGAGGTGAAAAGGAAAGATTTCCTACTCATTGGAGCAAAAGCTTCTGGAAGATTCAAAGTGCAGGTGGAGATTGTTTAGCGCTAAGTGATGGTGATGATTTGATGGGATTGCCTTACCTTTTAGTTTAAGTATATTTCCTAGCTTTTGGTATTATTTCTTATGGTGCTGGATATTATGGTAGGGTTTTATTTCTTCTCATATTTGTTGAATTTTATTTTTAATCATATCTACTACGCACAAAGTTGACTTATTTATATAATCCACACCCCAACTTCAAGATCCACTAAGAGGTCCAAGGGAAGGGAGGGATAGATTTTGGTCATCATCCCATTAAACTAAAACTTGAAAGGTGGGGATGGACCATAAATTAACATTATCATCCCACAAATACATATTTAAATGTTTTATTTTATATTTATGTATTTAGAAGACATATTTTAATATTTACATTTAAAACTAAGTTTAATAAAATATGATATACTAACAATTAAAAAAAGATGTAAATCGGAAATTAAAGATATGTCCCTCTATATCGCTTTAAACATAATCTTTACGCAGCAAAGATGTAAATTCTCTGATAAAATTGAGGGTAAATTACATGCTGAGTTGATATATAAACCCCAATGACATACAAAATGAAGACTTCTTCTATAGCTTTTCAAGCATTCTCTCGACAGCTTTTCATCTATATCCGTGTCACGAAAGTTATAGATCAACAATCGGATCATTACCGATTATAGATCCACGTCCAAATCAAGAGAAATGAATAGTTTACAATCGATATAATTCATTATTTCCATCAACAGATAAACATATTATTATATTATGCTAAATATTAAATTAATGTAGTATCATCCAATACAATATTTTATAAAATTAACATTTTTCAAGGAATAATTATTTGGCTAGTTTTTCTAACGTACATGGACCCCTTTTCTTGTTTTAAAAGCACAAGGTTCAAAATATACTCTTTGCTATGATAATGGGGACTTATACAAGAATTTTACCACAGTTTTGCGATAAAGTGTATATAGTTTAGGGTAAACTACATAAATGACCACATAAGTTGAGTCTTGAAATGACCAACATTTTCAAATTTGCATCAATATGAGCACCGAACTATTTAAATGGTTTCAATATAGCCACCTGCAGTTAATACTTAACGGAAGTGTCTACGTGGTAATTAAATTAATTAGTATAATCAGAGCGCAGGTCCTTATAAAGTTACGTGTTCACGGTGCTGACATCTGCTTTGTTTTCTTCCATTTTGGTCACTATTTGTATATGATTTGTTTCCTTAGATTTTCATTTAATCTAATTTGATCCTGATTTTGTTTTTAATTTATCTAATGCCTTAATTTGAGCATTAACTTTAAAATCTTTTATTCTTATCATGTACTAAATTTGTAGATTAAATCCCCTAAATTTTAGAATTAATCGTTGAGTCAATTCTCAGACTTGTTATCAAGATAATATATGTGTTATATAAACTTGTTCAAGTTTAGGCAAAAAAAAAAATCTTAATTGCATTTGAACCCAATATCAGTTAGTAACCAAACAAAGCCTTAACTAATAGGCTAAATCTAATATTTATGAATCAATTAAAATAATTTTAAATATTATATATTATAGTTAAAGATAGAAATAGACAAGTGATACTTAAATCGAGGCCAATTGAAAATATAATAACACTTAAATTACTAAAAAATCTAATATATTATTTATAAATAAGATAAAATTTTAATATTTTAAATTAAAGTTATTTATTTTATATTTATTTATTAATGATTTTAATTTGAATCTTAAATATATTTTTCTTATGATTGTAATTTGAATATTAAATTATTTTTAATGATTTCATATATATAATCATTAAAAAATATCTAATATTTAGGAATCAATTAAAATATTTTTTATATATTATAGTTAAAGATAGAAATAGACAAGTGAGGACATAAATCTAGGCCAATTAAGAATATGATAACACTTAAATTGCTAAAAAAACTAATATATTATTTATAATTAATATAAGATTTTAATTTTTTTTAATTTTAAGTTATTTATTTTATATTTATTTATTAATGATTTTAATTTCAATCTTAAATATTTTTTCTTATGATTATAATTTGAATATTAAATTATTTTTAATGATTTCATATATATAATCATTAAAAATAAATATGAAAACAAAAAAATTAGTTTAAAAATATTAAAATCTTAAATCAATTATAAATAAACTATTAGATTTATTTTAGTGATTTTAGTGATGTTATATTTTCAATTGGCCTAGATGTAAGTTCTCACTTATTCATTTTATTTTTTTATCATTAACTATAATATATATGTAACACCCCCAACCCGTACCCGATTCGAATACGAATCCGATGTGTCACATTGACTTTTCAAAACATTTACTTGTACAAAATAGAAAATAATTTTAAACTTTCACCAAATACAACTGAATAATTTACATAAATTATCTCAAAACGGTTTATAAAACTTATTAGCGCATAAACGGTTTAAAGCTTTAGTTACATGCCAACTACAATCAGTATTACAAAATACTTAATATTCAATTCTTTTCTGATCTGATCTTTGGAAAGGAGAAATTGACCTGTCTTGTTTAACTTTTATCATTCTTCTTCTTCTCGGAACCTACGTGTGAAACAATCACACACTAAGTCGTTGAATTAGTAAGGCATATAAAACATATAATAGAACCATAGAACATTTCATATAAAAAAATGCATACATGCACATATGCCATTATTATCAACATCATTATCATGATTTCTATCATTATCATTAACCCATTTAAAACATGTCATCTTGTACTTAACCTTTGTAACATATCATATAATACATTTCACCAAGCAATACACACAGTATCGCATATAAATCATGTAATATACTTCATATAACAAAGCATATACATCACATACAATGTATTTATGTTATATCTTTAATAACCCATATACTAGCTCATGTATACTTTTGATATCTTTTGTAGGCCCATGTACATTATTGATAACTCAAGGTATATGAGTACTTTGAGGTTGTGCACACATATGTTGTCACCACAGCTCGTATAATAATCTGTCCATATGTCCCGAAGAACATAGGTAATCTGTCCATATGTCCCGAAGAACATAGGTAATCTGTCCATATGTCCCGAAGAACATAGGTAATCTGTCCATATGTCCCGAAGAACATAGGTAATCTGTCCATATGTCCCGAAGAACATAGGTAATCTATCCATATGTCCCGAAGAACATAGGTAATCTGTCCATATGTCCTGAAGAACATAGGTAACTTGTCTCGAATGACCTATCATATGTCCCAAAGGACGACATGTATGTCCCGAAGGACTACTCCTTAAGAATCACATATATATTCCAAAAGACCAAATATGTGTCCCAAAGAACCGCATATATGTTCCAAAGGATTACATATATATCCCGAAAGACCACATAGAACGCTCAACTCTTGGCATGCCAACTATACCCCTAGCTCTCATATCACATAACATGAGCATTATTATTTATAACAGTTCACATCCCTTGTATCATATAAACATGTAATCTCATAACTTATTATCATGTAGCTTATATAACATTCTTGTATGATCTCATAGATCATTGTGTAACATTCTTGTATGATCTCATAGATCCCTTTTCATATAACCCATATCACATATATCACATGTGCATGTAATCATGTAGATCATATCATATAACTTATATCATTTCTCATATATATTTATGTAGTTCAGTATCACATATCGCATATACATGTAATCATGTAAATCACGTCGCATATAATAACATATGACACATATACCCACTTTCATGTACTCATGCACACATAAGCATCATATCAATCACATGCTTGTACTTATGGAATCATGCATTCCAACATGGGAAATAGACTTATCGCAAATCCTATCCAATGATGTATAAAACATCCATATATAATGTTATGCATGCATCACAAATCAAATAACATTTTAGGAGTCACTTCTTACCATAGTAACTCTGTCACTGGCTCATCGCAAGCCGATATTTATTCTATAACACAGGTACAAATTAAATTTGCACTCACCTTGACACTTTATATACCCAAAAGACGTGTCTCATTATAATCCACAATAACTCTCTTATACTTGACTTGTCTTAGTCACAAATCAATCACGATTTGTACAAATCACAATTTCATAACGATACATATGTTACTATTATACTAACATAAACAGATCCCAAAACAAAATCCATAAGATACTTGAAACTCATTTTCTATCAAAATACTTAACACTTAATAATTCATTTTTAATATTGGCACAAACTTTTTCCAATTTACACAAAATGGTCATTCACCATTTTATCACTTAAATTTTAAATACAAAAAATTTCAGTACTGAAATTATTACCAACCAATTACTTTTACAAAGGTGCATTTACCTTGAAGCACCCCAACTATGTGAATGTTGCACTTAAATCACCAATCTTTTCAAACTTCCAAAATGGTCATATTTCACATCTAAATGCTCATTTCAATCCCAAAACAACAACTTACATCATAGTAAATCAACTATTAGACAATTATACAACCATTCACAGCTTTTCCAAAATTACCAAATTGGTCCCCCAACTTTTCAAAAATTAAAAAAATGGTCCCCAAATTTTTATAAGCCTTGTAACATACTTCCTACATCATTTCCAGACCTTATATATTTTTTCCATAATTTTTCTCACTCAAATACATCAAGATTAAATACTTTATCCTTTAAAATTACGTTTTCATGATTTTGCTCGATTTTGATTCGATTCATGCATGAAATCAACTTTCAATAAACCTTTTAACATCTCCAAAATCAAATCCCTAATCAAGTCTCATCAGAACAAAAAGTTCTACAATTTCCTCTTTTGGCCGAATTTAAAGAATAATTTCTAGAAAGATTGAACATGTTTTAACCATAAATCAAGCTTGAAAATGAATCTACAACCTCAAAAACATCAAGATTCATCATCAATTTCATGAACTCAATCATGAATATAAACCCTTATATTTGGGATCTTTAAAATCCAACAAGCTTAGAAAGAAATATTGGTACCAAATGATAGCGTTTTTCGCGTAGATCACTTTCCTATTTCACGACATAACTCGAATTCCAAAGAAAATTGCTCAAAAATGGAAAACAAATATTTTCCCTTACCTTATGAAACTCACGTTCTGTTCTAGAGAAGATGAAGAAATTCATCTGATAATTCTTCATCTTTCTTTATTAAATAATGAATAAAAAATTTATTAAATATCAAATTACCACTTTACCCTTGAAATTAAAATATCCATACTAATTTACCCTTAAGGAACTTGATATTTACATTAATACCAAGCCATAGAAACCTTATCATCTTCTAAAGTCAAATATGAACAAAATATTTTCCCACTTTACCATTTTGCCCTTGAAATTTCCAAAACTTACAATTATGTCACTTTAGTTCAATAGTCCAAATTAAACATGGAATTAAACTCTTAAATATTATTTTCCAACATTTTAAAAATGTGAAAAAATATATATATTTTTTTATTTTCGAAACCAACAATAACTTTTTAAAATTACCATTTTGGTCCTTAAACTTTTTAAAGTTTATACTTTGGTCATAAAACTTTCAAAAGCTTATAATTTGGCCACTAAACTAAATCCATTTATGGAATAAAATTATTTTTGGGAAAATATCACTTAGGTCTTTATACTTTTCACAATTTTCTACTTTGATCCTCAAACTTTTAAAATTTACATTTTAGTCATTAGCCCACTTTTTGAGATGTTACAATATATATATATATATATATATATGTAATATTATAATTGATTCCTAAATATTAGATTTAGCTTATTGGTTAAGGCTAGCATGATTACTAATTCATTTTGGGTTCAAATCCAATTAAGTTGTTTTAATTTTTTTTGCCAAAACTTGAACAAGTTATATAACATATGTATTATCTTAGTAACAAGAGTGAGAATTAACTCAAGGGTTAAGGCATGCGTAGGTTACCCTTGGGACCCAAGTTGGATTCCCTTGTGTTTCAAAACTCATGTAACACCCCCAACCCGTATCCGACCCGGATACGAATCTGAGGTGTCACATTTACTTTTTAAAACGAGTACTTTTATAAAATAATTAAAACTTCAAACTTGCATTACAATAAAACTGTTATTTCTTACATAAATACTATAAAAAAGATTTACAAATCGATAAGAGCATACTTAATTTAAGCTTTATATTTACATACCAACAAAATAACATATAACAAAAGTACCTACCGCTTAAATTAATTCTGATTTGATCTTCAGTCGATGTATATTGTCTTGTCGCTTGTCCTAACTGGGGTCCCCTTGATTCTTTGAACCTACGTGTGAAACACTCACACGCTAAGTCACAGACTTAGTGAGACATATAATACAATAATGCAATACTTAATTCATAAACTATGCAATCTTATAATATCAACATATCACAACAATCAACATATATTCATTCAATAATAACACATATATGGTCATGCATTTAACCAATAATACCATGTCACCTCATAAGAATGTTAATTATTCTTATCTCTTTTATTAGCCCATGTACAATTTTGAGAACTTAAGGTATGTGAGTGCATTGAGGTTGTACACAAATGTTGTCACCACATCTCGTATAAATTTGCACTGAGTGTCATATAAAATTGTCCCAAAGGACCTCGTAGAATTATCCCGAAGGACCACATATATGTCCCGAAGGACCACATAGAATTATCCATAAGGACCACATATATGTTCCAAAGGATCAAATATATGTCCCGAAGGACCTCATATATATTCCAAAGGATCTCATATATATCCCGAAGGACCACATAGAACCCTCGACTCTTGGCATGCCAATTATACCCTCAACTCTCATATTACATAGCATGGGCTTTACCATTTATACTCTTTCACCTAGCTGGTCACATAAGCATATATTCACATATATCATTTTCACTTAGCTTATATCATTTTCTCACATGTCCACATAGATCATATAACACATAGGCTAGCATATAATACATAGCTCATGTATGCCAATGCATGTAACATATAGATATATGATTGTACATCATGTACACATAGAAACAATATCACTAATATGTTTGTATTCATGAAATCATGCAATTAAACATTGGAAATAGACTCATCGCAAGTCTTATTTCCTTATGATCATATTTCATAATAATATGCACTCACCTAAACTACACTTTTAGAAATCCTTTCATATAATCAAACTCAACTATATTCACTTTAACCATCTTTTATCACTTTAACACATCATCTTCTTCAATATCTCACCATAATTCTTTAAACTAAGAATCTTACTAAACTTGCACCATGTTCTAAACTCATTTCTAACACTTATTACTTCTTATTCTAACTAATCACAAGTCAATTCCAACTTCCAAATCCATTTATTTCCTTTTATTCACAATTTCACTTATAAACCTCTTATATTCAATCATTCATAACTTACAATTCTTTGAGTTTCTACATCCCTTTAAGTATCCATAATCTTTCCTAATGCTTCATCAATCAAAACCACTCATGAATTTCAAGAATTAACCAATTGAAAACCAAACTCACCTTAGCTTTGGAGCTCACGTTGAGAGAAGGAAGAAGAATGAATATATCTCTGGAAATCTTTTTTCCCCTTTTTCCTAGCTCCACATGGTATATAACACCACCATAATAATTTTTTTATTCATTGACTTGTCAAATGACCAATTTTCCCTTCCATTCATCATTCTTTTCTATTCAGTCCTAGATAAAAATATTCCACTTAGGTCCCTAAACTTTTCAATTTATCTAATTTAGTCACTGAATTCTAAAATTTTACAATTTGGTCACTAACCCGATGTTTGGGATGTTACAACTCATCTTTATTTATTTTCACTTCAATTCAAAAGTTGACACATGCCACATTTTGATTAGATTGAAAATTTATTAAATTAATTAAATTAAAATTAAAAAATCTTCTAATCAGATTGTGACACTTGTGACATGTGTCACAATTTGATTGGAGAAATAAATTTATTAAATTAAATTGATATTAGGACCTAATTAAAAATTAAGAATTAAAGTTTAATCTTGATGATCAAATTGATTAATTCTAAAATATAGGCAATTTAATATATAAATTTTATACATGACTAGAATAAAAGATTTTAAAGTTAATGCTCAAATTAAGGCATCAGACAAATTAAAACTAGAATCAGGATCAAATTGCATTAAATGAAAATCTAAGGAAACAAATCATACACAAGTAGTGACCAAAATGGAAGAAAACAAAGTAGGGTTCTAACATCACGAATACATAACTTTACAAGGACCTATGTCTTAATTATACTAAATTTTGTTAATTGCCACGTAGACACTTCCATTTAAATAGTTTAGTAGTCATATTGACACAAATTTAGAAAATATTGTCATTTCACGACCCAACCCATAGTTATATGGTCATTTATATAATTTATCCAATAGTTTAACATGTCATTGAATTTTAAAAGGGTAAATTATACCATTAGTCCCCTTTATTTTTGGTTTGACAGACTTTGGTCACCAATTTTTTAATTAAGTGCGCTTGGTCCTTAATGTTATCGATCCGTTCGATTTAAGTCTCTGAGTTGTTAACTTCCGTTAACTCATTAACGGAAGTCTAACTTAAAAATTAAAATTAAAAGAAAATTCACGGAAGTCTGACTTGGAAATTAAAATTAAAAGAAAATTCAAGAAACTCACGTGTCTTATTCTTCTCCTCCTTATAAAGTATGAGTTGGCAAATGAAAAATAAAAGAATTAAAAAAAACCCAAGTCTTGTTCTTCTTCCTCCTCCTCTTTTTTCCCATTGAATGCACCCTTGAATGTCGAGTAAAGACACCGAGGCTACAATTGAACTACGCTAGAAAGTTGGGAGCAACAACTCGATGCCGGGTTGTCCAGTTTCCAGTAATGTAGTTTAAACACGGGATTAAACCCAAGAGCACGCTGATGTAACCGGACTGAACCTTTGCTAAATCACAAAGAATGGTCATAAAAACCATGGCTAGACCAAACTTGACATATTCCAAATCCATTTTGGAGGTTCAGTTTGTAGCAGAGAACAGGTTATTTGTGGGACTAAAAAGACTTGAGTAACAAATAGATGGAAATGTGTCTTGCCACTGGAAATGGTGGGCCAACTTTTTACTAAATCAGAGTTGATTTTGGTTGAACAATTTTAAGAAGCTCAACCATTCTTCTATGGCAAGTCTTGAGCTAATATTTATAGCCAGCTTTAGTTTCTCAAAACATAGGTGAAATAATGGCATACCCAAGTATAAATCGATTGGCCTAAATGGTTGAAATTAAATTTTCCAGTTTGCAACCCCACCGTTAACCACCGTGCAAAGGCATTGCGGCAACCATTGAACAACGATCAACATCATTAACTACCACGCATAGGTATTGGGCCAGTGGAAGAAGACATAATTGTTTGTTCTTGCATATTTTTGTTACTGTTTCATATTAATTTTTAGGGTTAACTACACAGATCATCACATATGTTTTTGTTTTGTCTACTTTTGGTCACTGATTTCAAAAAACATAAGATATAGTTACTTTCGTTTTTATTTAATAAAGATGTGGTCACCCCAACTTAACTGCCGTTAACAACAGTTAAATATTTTGATATAATCACACATTTGGTCTATATTATTTACATATTCTCTCAATTTAGTCATAATTTTAATAAATTAAAATAAATTATATATTTTAAAATGAAAATATTTAAAAAAAATTAAGTTATAATAAAATATATTTAATAAGTTAATATAAAAATATTTTTAAGTTAATATATATAAAATTTTATTATATATAATCCGGGTCACGAGTATCAGGTTCACAATTTTTTTTTAATTTTTTCTTTAAACTATATTATTTTTAAAAAATTATAAATAAAAATTCTTAAATTTAAAAGTCTATAATATATATAATCCACACATAAATTTTAAAAATTAAAATTACATAATTAAAATAAAATTTATTAAAAATAAAAATAAAAATATAATTAATTTTCAAATATTTTGAAGTTAAAATAAATATTTTAAAAATAATTTAGAATTTCAATGTGAAATAATTTAAGAAATTAAGAATTTAGAACGTTATGGTGTGAAAATTTAAGAAATTAGGATTTTAGAATGTCATAGTGAAATAATTTAAGAATTATGTATAAAAATTAATATAAAACAAAAATAAAAAATATATAATAAATCGGGTTCCTATTTAATCAACATTTTGTGACCCAAGCCCGACCTAGAATCCCAAAAAAATACCAGCCGGGTACCCGACCCGAAAATTAGAGTATTTTTATTATAAATACCCTGTATTTTTAATTGGGTCGATGGGTTGGATCAATCGATATGTGTATTTTTGAACCCCTACGTGACATGATATGTCATCATTCGATTGGAGGATTAAATTTATTTTAATTTATTAAAAGTATGATTAAATCGAGAGAATATGTAAATAACAAGGACCAAATGTGTGATTATATCAAAATATTTAACTGTTGTTAATGATAATTAAGTCGGGGTGACTACATCTTAATTAAATAAAAATCAAAGGAATTTATCTTAATTAAATAAAAACGAAAGTGACCATATCTTATATTTTTTGAAATCAATGACCAAAAGCGGACAAAACACAAATATGAGTGACCATCCATGTAGTTAACCCTATTTTTTAAGTAATGGTGTTATGTCACTCGTATTGCCAACTAAATTTGAAGTATTAAGAATAGTATTGATATACGATTTTTTAAGAAAGAGACAAGAGAAGGAAATTGTGCTTTTAGTATTGATCACATCATCGTAGAAGATTTTATTAGGACTGAAATCTTCAAAGATCTGGGAACCAAGTCTTTCTAGCGGGTGGTATTATAACCAACCTTTGTAGGAGAGTTAAACCATATTTTCCATACCTATTATTACCCTTTTTAACATGGTAAAAGTTAACACAAAAAGTGATTGTTTCTAGCTTGGGTGCTTATTTATAGGTGACTTCTGAGTTTCTGATATTTGAGAGTATATTCTTTCAAGGAGCTTGGCAGTGATACTTGTTGAGTTTTGCTAACAAGTGAACATATGACCCTCCCTCAGCTTAGTTGATGACACTATTTTGTATTAATAATATTTTATTAAATGCAATTGTAGGCAACTTTGTTCATCTTTTTCAATACATTGGACGTAAATATTACTAATCTTAAAGAATGCCCCGAGGTTTCTCGTCAGAAAAATCCTATTTGTTTATCCACAAGATAGTAAAAGTCAGCTTGATAATCTCTTATTTCTGTTTGGAGGAAATCTATCTACTCTTGTTGCAGTGGAATTTAGGACAATTCCAAGTCTTGATATGAACCTAAAGGAGAACGTGGAATTTATGGACCTTGAGGAACAATTTTGACCATCCATGATGTCTATAAATCCACAAGGCAGGGTCTTTTTCCTTCATTTTAGTATTCTCAACAGTTGTCATGCTTTTGAGCACTGAAATAAACTTGGCAGCTGTTACTCTAGATGCGCTTGACAAAACAGTCTGCAGGATGTCTATGTCTGCTGCTGCTCAATCATCGGAACTGCCTTCATGTTTAGGTACTGCCCTCTTCTATCCAAAAATAACCTGATAGAAAGATGGTGGGAACACTTGTATCTCCATTGAAATTTTAGTTCATAGTCGATGCGGATTCATGGATCCATGCTGGATCATGACACTACAACTAGCTCAAAATCAAGTTTGACAGAACCTCTAGGGCGTCATAGTAGTCATGGGTTTTACATCAGCCTTGTATTGGTTGGGATGTATGTGTTCATACGACCATCTTGTAAGATACTTTTTATCGATAAAATTGTGAGACCCAACATGTCAAAGTGGACCGTACAGGTTGGTGTAAACCATCACACAGTCTTCTTTAGCCACTTTTGAACCATCCATTTCTATTTACGTGCCAAAATTCATCAGAAACCCTATCTGCCGACCTCCACCGCAAAGCAGCAATGGCGCCTAAAGCTTCTAGTCAGCCATTTTTGTATTAGGAAGCCCAAATCCCAAACTCCAGTCTCCAAGGGCATCCTCTCCTCCACGCTGTTCTAATACAAAAGCCAAGGTTGACCCTGCCTTAATTCCCAACCATCTTCCTTCATCCCTGCCTAGTCCGACAAGCATAACCTAAGATAAGAATTGTAATCAAAGTTATAGGTTCTATGACAACGTTGAAGCACATAACTCACATATCTCATATTTCGAGTATGACTTAATTTAATTCTAATCATAAATTAATTTAATTTAATTTAATTTAACTCACATGTTCATCTGAAACATATCAAAATGACCGATAAAATTTACTAAAGATTATCCGATTGCAATGCTAACTCAATATCTGATTGCAACACTTTTCTTTCATAAACCAGTATATGAGCATTGTAATTCATCAACGAATAAAATATCAATATTTTTTTTGACCTTTCAACTGAATAAACCACATAATTAAACTTTGATGTCATTGAACAAAGATTTTTTTCAACTATACCCACGGCCACTATTTTCTCCTATCTTACTAATGATGCTTATCTTTCTTGAAAAGAATTCATAAATGATCTACCCAAATTTTAAACTCTGGGTGAGTACTTCAGACTGCTGCATCTTTGCTCTAGTTGGTCCTTGAAATTACTTTTTTTTTTATATTATTGAATCTCAAATTTTCTTTTATGTCTTTGTAAAGGATGATTTCTAGGATTGAATGTTTCATTGCCTAGAAAAGATAATTCTTTACCCTAAGAACCTGCAACTTCTCTTTTGTGTATTCATCGTTATTGTGTCCTCGATCAACTATTGCATTCTCATAAAAAATATTTATCAGTACTCCTCGAATCTGAAAAAAAATTCCATCAACATTCTTCGATGATCATAGTGGCCATCAAAATGAGAAATCCTATTTGTACAAAACTAGGATACAACTTTTATTGTAATGTAAGAAATAAAAATGAAATAAGGGAGAGTTTGAGAGGTATTTCAATACAATAAGCAAGAGCTTCTTTAAATAGGTTATAGAAGAGCACACAGAAAAACATGAAACCAACACCTAAACTTTTAGAAAGCATAATAACAAAAATCAAAATCAACTACAGCCTGTAGACCAGGCCATAATAAACTACAACAAATATCTAAAAGAATTCCTCAGTTAATGTAAGTGGACAAATTAACTTTTGTTGGCTCTACTTGTAGCTGTAGGCCAATAATGATTTCTTTCCTCCAACAGATTGTTTTCTCTGTTTTTGAGGCCTTTAAAGAGCTTGTTGGCAATCATTTTTATCAAATTAGATAAAGTTTGAAATTTTGGGAAAAATACTTAAAAGTAGAGTTTAGATTAAAAAATTTGAAGCTTTTGATTTCCCCTTATATTTAAACCTACTTTTTTCATCATATTTATAACTGTTTAATAATTAGTCAAACAAAAGGATTGTAGACAGCTCAACATAAAAGAATATAGCTGTTTTGGCTTGAGTCTGGCCTGGGAAGTCTCACACAATTTAAAATACAGCTAAGGAAAATATTATCGGTTTTGTTATTATTTTTAATAAAATCAGTAAAATATTACCAGAAAATCTGGCCTTGTCTTTTTTTTCTTCAGATAATCTTAAATCTTTCAAATTATTTGTTCAGAATATGAGTTTTTGGAGTACTTGAAAGTTTGATTTTTATTTTGTGTTCATTTGCGGTTGCGTTTAGATTTTCAGAAAAAGTATACAAATGTTATTCTATTATAAGGCTTTATTTTATTGAGTATTCGATTATTAAAAGTTATAAAATGATTTTTTGAATATAAGGTTATGTTTTATTGAGTCTCTTGACTTTTAAAAATTATAAAATGATCATTTAACTACTCATATATTTAGTTGAGGATCTAGAAATTTTTTAGGGTGGGTACACATATATTAATTATTGAATTTTTTCGTATGGTATAGCGTTAGTAAAATTTCAGGGTGGACATCCATAGTAAAATGAACATCTAATATAAAAAAATTCTAATTCCAAGGTGGGTACGTGCCCATGAGGATGCTCTGCATTTGCTACTGCATATATTTTAAACTCATCATTTTCTGTAACAAAATTGACAACCATCTGAGCTAGACGTTAACCTATTGATTATGATATGATAAAATTTGATCTCAAAATCATTTAAGTTGTATTTTGTAGATCAACTCTTTGCATACATTATGTAATCAAGTTAGTACTTTAAATACTATATTGTCGAGCTAATATTTTGAAATGAACGATGGTTTCAGTAGATATTATTAAAATATAATTTTATCATATCCTAATCATTATGTTAGCGTCAAGCTTAGACAATCATCAAATTTTCAATGAAAATTATGAGTTTGGAACGTATGAATAATCGATGATCATTTTGTAACTTTTGATAGTTGGATGACTTAACCAATAACATCATATAATAGAGGATTATTTTATAACTTTTAAATAGTTAAAAAAATTCTACAAAGTAGCGTTTTATAATGAGAACCATTTATATACTTTATTCTAGATTTTATAAGTATTATAAAAAGTTATCATTAATTATTAGTAAAAGAAAATTGTCACTACCTAATCAATTATTTTATTATTGACCGTTCGTTTTAAACAGAAAGATAACAGGATTGGTTAAGAATTTGGAGAGTTAATTATCTAAAAAGAAGTGTAATCAACAAAGTATTAGGTACGGAGAGAAAAAAGGAAAGAGATTATAAAGGAAATTTTCTTTTATTTTTTAATTTAAAATTTATTTTCAAAAATTTTATCATTTTGTTTGAAATTTATATAATTTCTTCGGAATTTTAAAGATTAGTATCAAATTATCAACGGGGTTGGTTCAAGCGATAAACAACTTGATATCGTTTAAGTAATGTCTCAGGTTCGAGTTGTCGTGTATGCAGAAAATCTCCCTTAAAGATTTACCCACCAAATCTAAGTGTGCGACTCGGGTCTATCCAGATTAATCAGGATAAAACCTTAAAACTGGAGGGCAAAAGAAAAAAAGATTTAGATCAAATTGTAAAAATGTGTAAAAATTAAGAGATATTTTTTAAAATTTAGAACAATTTGATGTAATATATCAGACTTGTATAATTAGAAATAAGTATACTAATAATTTCTTCAATCATCAAAGGAATTTCAAAAGGCTTGGAGGGATCTTTAATCAGCAAAAAATTTACCATGATTAAAACTTTTGCATATAATGTGGCTAAGATTGGGGAAAATAGAATTTATGCACAAAAAAAATTAAATTTATCGTAGTGGGTCCAAATAATTTATTGTTGATTAATAATTATTAATGTTAGAACATGTGTTCATGTATAGACAATAACATGATTGTATTACGTGTAAAGCTAAAAACACCGCTTATCTGAGTATTTTGAAAATAATAAATTTCTTAATTTGATGTTAATTATTTTACTTTTTTAATATTAATATTTCATACATAATATTTTAATTATTAGAAAATATTTTGAAAAATAAATCATAAAAATATTTAAAATTATAAACTTTTATAAAAAAAAACTATAAAATGTGAAAAACTATAAAATATTAAAAATATATTATTTATTGTCAATTGATTTAATTTGACAGAAAACATATAATTTCGAGGTCAAAAAAGAGATCAAGTTTAAAATTACGACTACATTTTTATAAAGTCGTCAGATGATCGATGCACTTTTTTAGAGTAAATCTAAATGAATCACATACTATAAGAATTAAATGATGGTAAAGTATCCTGACAGTCCTTGTATTATAACTTAATTACATTTTGATCCTTCAACCGAAAAAAACAGAAGCTGACTAGTGTACATTTTAAAATGAGAAATTTCTTTCTATTCCTTTGTTTCTTTTCAAATTCCAATGAAAATAGTAACCACATTTATTTTCAAGTATGCATGTATTCGAAGAAAAACTATCTTATGATCCATGCATCTTTATAAAGTCGCCAGATGATTTATATATCTATTTAAAGTCCTTAAATGATATGCTTCTTTAATAATAAAATATTTTAACAGTGAATCTTATGAAAAAAATATTTTTTCTGGCCCCTTATATAAGATTATTTTATTATCCAAAAGAGATAACTATCCAACTCAGTTGGTAGAACACAAGGTTCTTAACATTGAGGTCGTGAGATCGAGTCTCACGGAGGGCATTTCATAATTCGGAGGTCTTCTATGAAAGCTGCTTTCAATCTGGTGTTGGGGGCAGCCTACTATCTTATCTCCCCTTACCCCATTACATATGGAAACAAGGGACATCCAAATTTTATTTTCCAAAACATTTTTGGGCAATTTTGCCCGAGAATTCTAATTCAATATTATATTACTAATAATTATAAAATTTATGGTAGTTTGGTTGGTAAAGGGCGTCTTTCTTTTTTAACCTCAAAAGATAATTGTTGGAAGTCTCGATAAGAACAAAAAGATATTTGGGTAAATTTTGTATATAGTCATCCATTTAAATTTACGGTTTTATTTTAGTTATTTAACTATTGTTTTTTTAAACCGTACTTTTTTTTATTAATTTGGAGTGAGTAAAAGACATATCTGTTTAAAATAACTCTCAATCATTTGATATTTGAACGCTCACACCTCTGGCCACTTATATAGTAATAATAGAAATTTTTATATGTGAGTATAAATAAAATTTTAGGTGGGCACCGAATTATGATGAATTTTTTTTTTATTAATTTGAGGTGATTATAACGTAATATTTGTTTCAAATATTCTCAATCATTTGATAATGAACACTCAATCACTCTTACTATAGTTGTTGGTACTCGAACCCGTAATCTCTAAAAATAACAATTATTCTTTTAACCACTTAGGTAATTTGGCTCGTACGATTTTTCTAAGGAGAATACACTTTTGCACGGATGATGATGGTTTTTCTAAGAGAATGCATAGCACAATTACAATTATAAAGACAATAAGTGCAAGCACAATCAATCATAATTTATATATAATCAAAATTAATTAGTGTAATCCAAGTATATTAAAAGTTTATCAGACCTTCACCTCGATCAAAATAGTTTAAATATAAATTCATACAAAACAATTGGACTAGAATTTTTGCGAACGTAATTTTTTAATAGTTTGTTGATTATAAAGTAATATATATTCAAAAAATAATAATTTAATGCACACATATATTGTATACGTCGCTGCTCGAAAGCAAAACTTTTAGAAATATAACATTTCCTTATACTACTGAAACCAATTGATAGATTCATATGAACGTAAATTTATATGATAATACTCAAATTTAAAATATTTTTAAATCTCATGACCTCAATCTTACAATTGATATAACTTAAATAATAAAAAAACTTAATTAAAATATAAATATATAAATTATATATATATATATTGAATTTAAATGTTCCGCGCATTTAAGAATTTTAAGTTCTATGAATTAAAGTGGCATCCGTAGTAAAAGAATTGTTATTGTTCCTTAAGAACTAGTTTGAGCACTGAGAATGTCGAGAATGTAAGTGTTCAATATTAAGAGGTTAAAAATAAGAAATTTTACGTAAAATTATTGAAACATATTACTTGAAATTTATATGTATGACCAAAAATATTTAGATAACTTTTTACTATTTCATAATTGTTTGATAATTTAATTTTTAGAGTAAATTTATTGATGTAGAACAATTTTTATTTAATATTATTTTTATAATATATATTTCAATTTAATACTATTTTACTTAGTAATATCATCTCAGTTAAAAAAATTAGATGAAAAACATGTTTATAAGATTTTCATAGTAATTTAATTTAATTTAGGTTAAAAATAATAATTATTTTAAAAATATTTTATTTTTTAAATTGAAAATATTAAATTAGTTGCATTCGCCTTATAGACTATTCAAAATAATTATATGTTTGATTAAAACTTAAGTAGCATTGCGTTAAAAACTAGTAGAATGATCAATGAGTTGGACTTTTCTTTTGAAAAATAAAAATAAAAATAAAATTTCTGGAACTATATTCGTTGAACCGTCAGGGATAAGCCAGATCGGGGGATCTCTCGAGCTAGTTTTCTTTTAGTAGATTAAGATTTCAATTGGTGGGTTTATTTGCTTATTTCTCAGTTTTGGCCAGTTCGCTTTGGTTTTAGTTTCTAATATTGAATTGTTTTGCTGAAATTAGAAGTTTGATGGACTTAAATTTTGCTGATTCTGACTTGAGACATGATAGAAATTTAGTTAATGTTTTTTGTTTCTAGAGTTGTTCTAAGTCTGAACGTTGTGATCAATGAGTAAATTGGCATGTTTTATTGATGTTCTTGGGATTGTTGTTTAGTATTTTTAGTTGATTTTCCTTTTTTTCGCGTTAATTTGGATTTTCAGATAAGCGTGTACTTGAATTTCCTTGAAAAAATGGGGGTAATGTCGAGACGGGTTGTGCCCGCCTGCGGTAACCTCTGTTTCTTCTGCCCTTCGATGCGTGCAAGATCAAGACAGCCTGTTAAAAGATACAAGAAGCTGCTAGCTGAAATTTTCCCCCGTAATCAGGTAATTGTCAGCTCATCTACTGTCAATTTTTACTTGATTTTGGGAACTTCTTTACTAGCTATTTTGTTAATGTTTGATTCTTATAGTGAAAAATTGCATAGGGGTGTTAGTCTAGCTTGTTCCTTTTCTTAGTAATGGATGATTGTTTGTTTGTATTAAATTCAGTTTAATTGGTGACTTCAAAACATGAAATAGATTTTAGGTTGTGAAGTTCACAGAAGGATAAAATGTTCATAAGATCTACTTCTACACTGCTGCTTCTATTTTGCTTTTGGCTGCATAAGTTTCTAATGTCCGTGGTATTAGATATTGTTGAACGTTGAGGAAGAAGTGGCACTATTGGCATTACTTTTTTCTTATATTTGGGAAGTAAGGCATTCATGTGCTTCTAGAAATGGTCTTTAGGTTTCTTGAAGGGTATCATATCCCCTCATTCTGATATGCTTAAAATTTTTCCAATTATTTTTTATTTGACAGGATGCTGAGCCGAATGATAGGAAAATCGCTAAGCTCTGTGAATATGCTTCGAGGAACCCATTAAGAATACCGGAGGTATTATTGCTTTTCTTTTGTTCATTTATTATTGGAAGAATTTGATTATAACATGGAATTTCTCAAATTTTAATTTTCTGTTTGTAATGTTAGTTTCCACTATATATATATAAAGATACTTATCTCTGCTAATTTAAGTGAAAAAATACAACACTTGTAAGTGCGAACATGTCTACTTCTTTTCTAATGGGTTCTGTAATAATAAACTTAGTGATGTTTTATATCTTCTAGTTGTTTACGATTCAATCTTGCTTTTAAAATGATTCTTTTATATTAGTTAAAAGGAGGTGGTATGCAAATATTTTCTACAATGTTGGTAATTTTGTCATGAAATGCTCAAAACCGATTGCAAATTTTTAATTGGTATAAATCTTGGAAAAATTCAAATTTATTGAAGTATCCTTGATGTGTTCGAAATTAGTTTGAAATTGACTATATTGTGAAATATATATAACTTTACTGAAATGCTTATTGATTTTTCTTTCACTTCTTTAAACAATTTGTCTGCACAGATTACAAGTAATCTAGAACAAAGATGCTTCAAGGATTTACGGAATGAGAACTTTGGATGTGTGAAAACCATATTGTGCATTTATAGGAAACTGCTATCATCCTGTAAGGAGCAGATGTAAGTTTGATTTGTTGAAATATTAACATCTAATGGTATAAATTTTTTGGCATAAAATTTCTGGAAATGTTTCATCTGGGGGTGAGCAGCTTGGAGCAGGGGAGTTTTAAAGAATGAACCATTGACTTAAATAACTAAATCTTTGGTAGAGCATAATATTTGGCTTGTTATTGTCACATAATTGTTGAAGGGGCTTGTGTTGCGGGATTAAATTCTTGCAGGGGTTGAACTTTGAAAGATAACTACTTTTTAATTTATGATCTAATTACTTTCTTTTTTATCATTTGTTTCAAATTGTCTTTGGTTGCATCTCAAGAATGCTGATTATATAAAGATATATATTTTTTTATTTTAACAATTCAATAGGTACACATGTTCAATAAATAATAATATATTGTTTTTATGTTTAGTGAGATTATACTGCAACAGTGATGATGCTTCCTTAGAAGTTCTTTCTTTGACATGCCAACTAAAATTTTGAGTAGATTGTTAATTAAAAATTAATCTTAATTTTGCATAAAAAATTAACGGGGTTTACAATGCTGGACAAGATCACGCGTAGTGAAAGATTAAATTGTTTAGAAAATTATCTCTAGCAATTTTGTCTATTTCCTCAGATTCAATTTTAATTTTTAGTATGTAGAGAATTAATATGGTATTTTTTATTATCTTCATTGTTTTAATTTACCTCAGCTTATGCTTTAACTTTTAAGTGTTAATGTGATGTATCTATATTTTTTGTGCAACATTCATAGGAGCACTTTATTCTTGCAGGCCACTTTTTGCTTGTAGTTTATTAGGGATCATTCGGACTCTTTTGGAGCAAACTCGACAGGATGAAATGCGAATTTTGGGTTGCAATGCTCTTGTAGATTTCATAAATTGTCAGGTGTGTAGTCAAACTGATATGCGAGTAATACATACAGGTTTGGCTCGGGTTGCTAAATAGCCCTTTGAAATTTAAAGGTTTCCATCACTGGGCTTTTTAAGTTTTTGCTGTAGACTACTTACTGGATTTGGACCTGCTGATTGATTATATAACAGTTCATTTCTTGGCTTTAGATTGCAAATAGACTAGAGACAGAATGCTTTACATTCAGCTATAACTAGCAATTTTTTTCTAATTCTGTGGGATTTAAAACCAGATGGATGGCACACATATGTTCCAATTAGAGGGCCTTATTCCTAAACTTTGTCAGCTGGCTGAAGAAGATGGAGATGATAACAGAGCTTTGTGTTTACGTTCAGCAGGATTGCAAGTTCTGGCTTCCATGGTTGTATTCTCTCTAGATTTTTTTGTTGTTGCAAAAGTAACTCTTTTGTCCAAAATATTGAATGCACTTACATTAGCTCAGACAATTTTTTTAAGTAGCCATAACTTTTCTTCTTTATGACATGTGCATGCATATTCAAACCATTAATTGTTTTCTATTTTCTCCATTATTTCTTGTATCTAATACTTGCTGGATTTTGTGTGCATGTCTTTCCAGTCATTTCCTTCACAATTTTCGTACTTGAAAGACGTGTTTCCAAAATGAATTTGGTGGTTCAGTTACTGGCAATGACTACTGTCCAGCAGTTAATAAAATTATGGCTCGGCAAGATTATTATACAGCTTATTTAAATATTTTCAAGTAGCTTCTGCCTTTTCTACCTTTATGCAACAGTCCATATTCTCTGTTAGAAGGCATTCTTCAAAACTATTGCAATATGTTTTAACGGAAAGAGGCTTGGCTTTTTCTGCATTGTGTTTTATAATATAGGATAAGCTCGTAGACTAGTTAATAGTTCAAACAATTGAAATTTTAGAGACCTTTTCTTATATATGATTGAAATCACTTCTATATTGACTGTAGGGGAATATAGTGGCTAAATTTTGTTTTCAAAGGGGCTATCAAGTGTGCTTTTGTTTTGGTCAACCTGTAAATAACCGTATTTTGCAAAATATGAGTTAGTTTCCAATTCCTTACAAATCAGATTGATTCCTGGTTCTCTTTTCATGTACTTTTTCTTTTTAAATAATTCTTTTCAGTTATTTTATTTGTTAACATTGCTTATTTTTTTGTTGTACATTTTTCTCATTCGGTATTTTTTTACTTCGACTTCCAAGTCTGGTCCCTTACTTCTTTCTCATTCCTTCTGCCTAGGTCTTCTTTATGGGTGAACACTCTCATATATCAATGGACTTTGATAGTGTAAGTTATCACTTCTTATGGTGGCTTTCCTGTCAATGCACTTTTTTCTTCAAAGTTTGATGCATTTCTGATCTGATACAGTTTGACTGTGCAAATATAACCAAGTATATTTTAGTCCTGGCTGTAAACTTCTTAAAAAATATTGAAATAATTCTCTTTTAACCAACTGAGCTTCATTGGAAAGAATGAAACAGAGCTTTGAAATGTTTATCGAGAAGTATATTATTGTCTGCCCAAAATTTTGGATAATCTCTCAATCTGTTTCTTTCAGTTTTATTTTGGAGTTTCAGCTTTAGCCTCTTGAATTTCCTTCTAGATATTATAAAGCGCGCACTAGACAAGCAAATGAGCAATAGGTATTGGCCATTTTGATCATCTTAAATTATTTTTCCATCTTTTATAGATCATATCAGTAACAATGGAGAACTACATGGACTTCCAAATGTCCTCTGCTGATGGAAGTAAAGTGGGTGAAATTGGTTTGTCCGTCCCGGATATCAATGAGAAGGCATTGTCTGTACCAAACCTTTTAATTAAATCAGACTTCGAGCCAACCGCTAAGGCTTCATTTTTTATGCATTCATTTCATTAGGATAATTTTATCATATGTCCAAATATAATTGTTTGCTCCATTTGGATATTTATCAGTGATACTTCCAAGAGTCCCTCTTACTGGTCAAGGATTATCTTGCGTAATATAGCCAGATTGGCAAAAGAAGCAACAACTATCCGGCGTGTTCTTGAACCTCTTTTTCATAATTTTGATGCTGAAAATCACTGGTCCCAAGAGAAGGGAGTTGCTTTGTCTCTTCTAATGTACTTGCAGCTTGTAATGGAAGAAACAGGTTACTTGGGAAGTTTTAGCATGAATCCTTAATATATGCTTTTTCTGATATATATTTTGTAGGTATAAAGGTATTTATTTTTTAATGACAGGACAAATGTCTGACCAACTCTTGGCGATCTTGGTGAAGCACATGGAGCATAAGAATGTAGCCAAGCAACCTCATATACAAGTTAACATTGTAAATGTCATAAATCAACTTACAAAAAATGCAAAGCTTCAGCCCTCATCGGCAGTCATCGGTACAATAGCTGACTTGGTGAAGCATTTACGAAAGTGCCTGCAAAATTCAGCTGAATTATCATCTTCTAGGGGTGATCATGATAAATATAACACTGATCTTCTGTTGGGCTTCGAAAAGTGTATTTCAGAGCTCTCAAATAAGGTTGGGAAAATGCCTTGTATACATCTGAGTTCTAATTTAATCTAATTATCTTAAGATACTTTGAGAAGCTAGTTATTATTATTATTATATATTAATATTATTCTTATCCATTTAGTTGAACTCTTTTTCTGTATGTATTTAACAGGTTGGGGATGTGGGACCAATTCTTGATATGATGGCTGTGGTACTAGAGAATATTTCGACCAACAGTATTGTTGCAAGAACAACAATTTCTGCTGTTCAACGAACAGCAGAAATCATCTCTTCCATCCCTAACATATCATATCACAAGAAGGCAAGTATTCTCGGGTAATAATATGCTGTTATGTTCTTTCTTATCTTGCACATGCAACTAAGTCCTGATATTTTAATCTGTTCCAGACCTTCCCTGATGCTCTTTTTCACCAGTTGCTCCATGCAATGTCCCATCCAGACCATGAAACTCGAGTTGGAGCACACAAAATTTTCTCCATTGTGCTTATGCCATCCTTGCTTTCGCCTTTGTCAGTTCAAAATAAGAAAACTTCTGAGGCTGTTTCTTATGACTTATCGATTAGTGCAACTGTGAAGGTAAGTAGTCACAGCTTATCCTTTCAGGATGAAGGTACCAAGCAGAACTCATTTATGGAAGACTTTAAGAAAATGGAAATCAATTGTTAATAATGTGTCAGTACCATGGGAACTCATTTAGTTTCAAGCATGCTCTGGATGAATGAAAAATGTTATGGAATTGTTGTCTTTCTGTTGTTTGGTGTTACTATCGATTCATATACTATTTGGTTTTCATACGTGTGTGAATTTTTCAGCAGCTGTCTTCCCTTCGATTAAGCAGCCATCAAGTGAGTCTTCTTCTTTCATCAGTATGGGTCCAGGCGAATTCCACTGATAATACTCCTGCAAATTTTGAGGCTATGGCCCGTTCCTTCTATCTTGCAATATTGTTTACCCAATCCAAGGTAAATATTTTTTATGCTGGCTTACTCTCAAAAAAGAGAAAAAAAAATTAACTTTTATGCTGCCTTCTAAAATATCAATTACCTTTATTGACGCACAAGGTTTAAGAAGTATTAGTTGTTTATGATACTACCTTACTCTTTTTTATTGATTTTACTTTGTTTTTGGTGATGATGTATGATACGAAAAAAAGGGTAGGATAGTGAAATTGGAAAATGTTTTACTCTTGGTGATTGACAAACATTTTGGAAGAACCCACAATAGATGAATGAACATCTTATTTATTTGTTTTATAGTGTCTGCTATTTCTGATTGTGCTTAATTTGATAATAGAAATGTGCTTTTGAAATATTTAGAAGTTCTAGTTCTCACTGTGGTGGTTTTTCATGAATGTAGACAGACCAAATCATAATGCCGACTCCCTTTAGTATCTTGTCTCTTTCTAGTTGTCAGCACCATCTACCATTATCTATAAAACTCAAAGTGAGATAATAATGTCAACCTTTATGTTGCCTGCACCTTTTTTTTTCTTCTGAAAAGTAAGTTTTATTCGAAACAAAGATAAAAGCATTGGTAGGGGCCTCATTAAAAAACCTCCCTAAGCCTAAATGGAAGAAAAAGAGTGCACCCTAGCCAATGAATACAAACTGAAAGAAACATCCTGAGAGAAGAAACTGGGAAATCCCGAGGCACAAGTAGCACCTGTAAACTACAACAGCCATAATCTAAAAGAAAGAAACAGAAAATAAGAATAAACCGACTTCAAACTCCAGCCTTCAAATCTTTCATGAGCACTCTTGGGCACTTTGCTCCCTCCCACTAGAACCGTCCCAATATTCAACTTGTTTCTGCGGTGAGATGTGCCATGGGCCAATAACTGGACTGTGATAGAATTTGGATCTTATCTTGACTTTCTAAGAGGGATTTCCTGGATATTTTGTTAAGAAGATTCCTCTTTTCTTTTGCATTTGCCTGGAAATTTATTAAATATATTTTAATACTATTAGAGGTTTTCTTTCTATTTGGTATCTATGTCTGAACTGCTCTATTGATTAATTTTCTGATGATAGACCTCCAGTCACATTGCACTAGTTCGGAGTTTTCAGTTGGCATTCTCCCTGAGGAGCATCTCTCTGGATCAAGAAGGTGTGTTACATCTATTAGTATTGGTGGTTTTTTTTATGATACGGTGAAAGAACTTAGTGCTGTATGTATATAAGCTGTAGAATTATGCCCTTTGTCCATTTTGTCACTTGGAAGCCTCACGGGCAGGATTACTCCATACACTCCATGATTGTGTTTGCGACGCTTCAATGTTTCTTCCATCCCATCTCAAGAAACATCAGAAAGAAACTTTGGCTCAAAAAGTTTATTCTAATTGTTGTCTTGACTCTAGATATTTATTCTAGCTAAATTAATGTTGGCTGAATTATAGGTGATTCATTGAAGATTTCCTAGCTTTGAATACTGATGTAATTGCTTTAACTTTTGGTAATAAATGTAGATTTCTCTTATATCTTTTTTGTATTGTTCATAAATAGGATATATGTAATAGACTTTATGTGGGCAATAAACATTCAGATCCAGTTTGTAATATAGGCTCCTCTGTCTTCACCTATTCGTTATGAGTTATCTCACTGTGATTAAATGGTGGTTGGTGGATTGCATTTAATCTTTTATTAAACTCAGAGCTCTTCACCTTTTACCATATTGTTTTGGGTTGGGTGCTTGTTCAATTTGGTGAAAACTTCTCCTGACATCTGTGTCTTGCATGCATGTTGAAGGAGTTTTGCAACCATCTCGCAGAAGGTCTCTATTTACCTTGGCATCCTACATGCTTATTTTCTCAGCCAGGGCAGGCAATCTTCCAGAATTAATACCTATTGTTAAAGCATCTCTGACAGATCAAACAGTCAGTTTCTTATCCTTAATGTATATCAGAAGGTTATTTATATTGATACAGCGGTTTACTATCTTTTCCGACATTCTGATACTTGATTCTATCACCATTCACACAGGTTGATCCTTATCTCAAATTAATTGAGGATATGAGACTCCAGGCTGTGCATGTGAAGTCTGATGTGGACAGTGTAGCATATGGGTCAAAGGAAGATGATGCTGCTGCATCAAAAACTTTCTTGGCAATAGAGCTAGATGATCTTCATTTGAAGGAGACAGTCATTTCTCATTTCATGACTAAATTTGACAAATTTTCTGAGGTAATCTATCAATTTTTTATTATTGTTTTAAGGTTTATACTCTGCCATCTCCCCTAGCTGTATGGACAGTGATAAGTATCTACTATCAGAGGGTGATTATTTTTTTCTTGTTTTGAGTAACATTATAAGTTTCATTGGCGTAGATTTTTTTCTTTTAGTGATGAACTTGCGGAACTTATGTTCTTAGATATTTAAGGTTCTTCATTTAACAAACCTTTTATATGAAAGATTTTGGTTGTGAGCAGAGCAGCTATTTGTTAACTAATAGAAAGAATCATCATAAAACAGAGTGTAGTTTGGACTAGGAGTAAAAACTTTCTTGGCAATAGAGCTAGATGATCTTCATTTGAAGGAGACAGTCATTTCTCATTTTATGACTAAATTTGACAAATTTTCTGAGGTAATGTATCAATTTTTTATTATTGTTTTAAGGTTTATACTCTGCCATCTCCCCTAGCTGTATGGACAGTGATAAGTATCTACTATCAGAGGGTGATTATTTTTTTCTTGTTTTGAGTAACATTATAAGTTTCATTGGCGTAGATTTTTTTCTTTTAGTGATGAACTTGCGGACTTATGTTCTTAGATATTTAAGGTTCTTCATTTAACAAACCTTTTATATGAAAGATTTTGGTTGTTAGCAGAGAAGCTATTTGTTAACTAATAGAAAGAATCATCATAAAACAGAGTGTAGTTTGGACTAGGAGTAAAAACTTTCTTGGCAATAGAGCTAGATGATCTTCATTTGAAGGAGACAGTCATTTCTCATTTCATGACTAAATTTGACAAATTTTCTGAGGTAATGTATCAATTTTTTATTATTGTTTTAAGGTTTATACTCTGCCATCTCCCCTAGCT
Source organism: Hibiscus syriacus (assembly GCF_006381635.1). Classification (NCBI taxonomy): domain Eukaryota; kingdom Viridiplantae; phylum Streptophyta; class Magnoliopsida; order Malvales; family Malvaceae; genus Hibiscus; species Hibiscus syriacus. Next base: position 1,518,220 of record NW_024063443.1, read on the forward strand.
GTATGGACCAATGTTTTTAAAACCGGACCGGACATTGAACCGGTGAAGGTACTGGTTCAACCGGGTTCAACCGCGATTGAACCGGATTTTATATAAAATAATTTTTTTTTTAATTTTACATAATATTCAAAGAAATATTAATATATATGTAACACTTTTTTTAAGTTTACAATATTAAAAGGTATAAAAATATCACAAGTCATAACATATATAAATTAAAAACCATAAAATCAAGTGTAACGGAGAGGCAGATAGCTTAGCAAAGAAAGGGATAGGTTGATTGTAAGGGTCTATTTGTGGTTTTCTTGACCAAGTGTGTAGGTTTTATGTTGGGAGGAGGAGTGTTTAAGTCTTATGTCAAGCAATTTAGTGCTATTTTTAACTTTTATGTAATGTTCAATATTAATAAAAGTTCCAAGGCACTCTTTTCCTCCTTCCTATGATTAACGACCTTTCTTCAAGGTCTTTAATTTAAGAAGGGGGTTTTTAACGAGGCCTTTCATTCCTATAAAAAAAACCATAAAATCAAGTGAAACAAAATGATTCAAATCAACTACAACATAATATTTAAGGTAAAACATATTAAATAATAAATATAATTATATAACTATAATCAAAAAAATAAAATTGGGGCTTAAAAAATCATAACAAATGATGTCATTTGGTTTAATTTTTTTTTATAAAAAAAACAATCCCACATGGCTAAGAAACATAGAAGAGCATCCCAACTTACTTCTATAAATAATAGAGGTAATTTGACATTCAAAATCATGGAGCCTTTTGGTGAGCACACAACAAACTATTCTTTTGCTTCAATTGAGCTCAAATTTTAGGCTTCAATCGAACTTCTAATTTTTTTTTTGAGTTCGAGCCTTTTTGAGTTCAAGTTTTAATATTATATTTGAGTTCGAGTTGAACTTGATAATTTTTAGCTCGTGAGTTTTTGAGTCGAGTTGAGCTTACTTTTAAAGTTTTCGAGTTCGAGTCGAGCTCAACAATACTCGAATTTGACTTGGCTCGTTGAACAAACGACGTCGTTTGGTTTAATTTTTTTTTAAAAGAAAAAAAGTGAACCGGCGTTTCAAACCGATTTTGCAGGTTTTCAGCCGTTTCACCCCGGTTTTACCGGTTTTCAGCCGGTTCTACCGGTTTTCAGCCGGTTATTGCCACCCGGTTTTGTGAGGTAACCGGACCAGACATGCCACCGGTTCACGGTTCAACCGGTTGAACCGGCCGGTCCGGTCCGGTTTTTGATAACCATGGTATGGATAGTGATAAGTATCTACTATCAGAGGGTGATTATTTTTTTCTTGTTTTGAGTAACATTATAAGTTTCATTGGCGTAGATTTTTTTTTCTTTTAGTGATGAACTTGCGGAACTTATGTTCTTAGATATTTAAGGTTCTTCATTTAACAAACCTTTTATATGAAAGATTTTGGTTGTGAGCAGAGCAGCTATTTGTTAACTAATAGAAAGAATCATCATAAAACAGAGTGTAGTTTGGACTAGGAGTAAAAACTTTCTTGGCAATAGAGCTAGATGATCTTCATTTGAAGGAGACAGTCGTTTCTCATTTCATGACTAAATTTGACAAATTTTCTGAGGTAATGTATCAATTTTTTATTATTGTTTTAAGGTTTATACTCTGCAATCTCCCCTAGCAGTATGGACAGTGATAAGTATCTACTATCAGAGGGTGATTATTTTTTTCTTGTTTTGAGTAACATTATAAGTTTCGTTGGCGTAGATTTTTTTTTTCTTTTAGTGATGAACTTGCGGAACTTGTGTTCTTAGATATTTAAGGTTCTTCATTTAACAAACCTTTTATATGAAAGATTTTGGTTGTGAGCAGAGCAGCTATTTGTTAACTAATAGAAAGAATCATCATAAAACAGAGTGTAGTTTGAACTAGGAGTAAAAACTTTCTTGGCAATAGAGCTAGATGATCTTCATTTGAAGGAGACAGTCATTTCTCATTTCATGACTAAATTTGACAAATTTTCTGAGGTAATGTATCAATTTTTTATTATTGTTTTAAGGTTTATACTCTGCCATCTCCCCTAGCTGTATGGACCAATGTTTTTAAAACCGGACCGGACATTGAACCGGTGAAGTACTGGTTCACTGGTTCAACCGTGGTTGAACCGGATTTTATATAAAATAATATTTTTTTTAATTTTACATAATATTCAAAGAAATATTAATATATATGTAACACTTTTTTTAAGTTTACAATATTAAAAGGTATAAAAATATCACAAGTCATAACATATATAAATTAAAAATCATAAAATCAAGTGAAACAAAATGATTCAAATCAACTACAACATAATATTTAAGGTAAAACATATTAAATAATAAATATAATTATATAACTATAATCAAAAAAATAAAATTGGGGCTTAAAAAATCATAACAAATGATGTCATTTGGTTTAATTTAAAAAAACAAAACAATCCCACATGGCTAAGAAACATAGAAGAGCATCCCAAAAGTTTAAAGAGAAAAAATATGAGAACAAAACAATCCCACATGGCTAAGAAACATAGAAGAGCATCCCAACTTACTTCTATAAATAATAGAGGTAATTTGACATTCAAAATCATGGAGCCTTTTGGTGAGCACACAGCAAACTATTCTTTTGCTTCAATTGAGCTCAAATTTTAGGCTTCAATCGAACTTCTAAATTTTTTTTGAGTTCGAGCCTTTTCGAGTTCAAGTTTTAATATTATATTTTGAGTTCGAGTTGAACTTGATAATTTTTAGCTCGTGAGTTTTTGAGTCGAGTTGAGCTTACTTTTAAAGTTTTCGAGTTCGAGTCGAGCTCAGCAATACTCGAAATTAACTTGGCTCGTTGAACAAACGAAGTTCGTTTGGTTTAATTTTTTTTTAAAAGAAAAAAAGTGAACCGGCGGTTCAAACCGGTTTTGCCGGTTTTCAGCCGTTTCACCCCGGTTTTACCGGTTTTCAGCCGGTTCATTGCCAGCCCGATTTTGTGAGGTAACCGGACCGGACATGCCACAGGTTCGCGGTTCAACCGGCCGGTCCGGTCCGGTTTTGATAACCATGGTATGGACAGTGATAAGTATCTACTATCAGAGGGTGATTATTTTTTTCTTGTTTTGAGTAACATTATAAGTTTCATTGGCGTAGATTTTTTTTCTTTTAGTGATGAACTTGCGGAACTTATGTTCTTAGATATTTAAGGTTCTTCATTTAACAAACCTTTTATATGAAAGATTTTGGTTGTGAGCAGAGCAGCTATTTGTTAACTAATAGAAAGAATCATCATAAAACAGAGTGTAGTTTGGACTAGGAGTAATGTTATCAGTGGATTGCTGCCCCCTCCCCCTTGTTCAGTTGTGTGGCTTGTAAAGGGTAATAGTGATTTTAATTGTCAATGCTTTTGTAAGGGCATTTTGAGTTGTAACAAATAGGTGTTGCATGTTACTAAGTTGTTCCATATTTCTTTTGAAAAGGAATTAATAGAATTTATTGGAGCTTGGTAGCAAACAAGATTCTTATCAACCTTTTTCTGCTTCTTATAGGATGAGTTGTCAAGTGTTAAGAAACAAATTCGTGAGGGCTTTTCACCAGACGATGCATACCCATTTGGTGCTCCATTGTTTATGGAGACACCAAGACCATGTTCTCCTCTTGCACAAATAGAGTTTCAGCCATTTGAAGAGGTAGATCATACCTGGATTACATCGTATCCTATAATACAATGAGTTTGGTTGACTTGGTTTTTATTTTCTTCCAGATTTTGCCTCTAGCCACAATAACAGATGATGAAGCCTTCCCTGAAGCCAATGGAAGTCAGTCAGATCGCAAAGCATCTCAATCTCTCAGTACACTAGATGTTTTAAGTGTCAATGAACTTTTGGATTCGGTAAGATGATCAGTTCTTTATATCTATAATGATATAAAGTATAATTTCTCAATGACTTTGGAAACATTAAAACTGCAAAAAGATAATATGTCTTAACTCCTTAGGTAGAGTCTATAAGAACTATCTGGATAGTATAAAATTTGGATTCCGTAGGCCTCTCTGTCTCTCTTCATCTGAGTTCATATGGTCTATAAAATCTTAAAAAGGTAGAGGCTACGTTTTTGTTGGATTCTGGTGAAATTTAAAAATTTCATTTTAGGAAAATTGATAAGGTTTTGCTATATGATACTGAAATTTTGAATGTATTAAGCTTTTGCTTTTTCTTGAGATTCTGCTAAGATCATTTCTGTTTTCCAAGCCTTAAATATTGTCTGAAAATGCGAAGTGCATATGATATAACATATTAATTCATATCACAAACTGATAAATGGGGTTTAGCCAAATCAAACGAGTTTCAACTCTTCAATGTAATCTGTGCATCTTTGTACCTTTTATCATGCAATAAGTTTTGTTGTTTTTAGAACTCTAACCAACCTTCCTAGTTGAAATTGAAGTCAGAGGAGAGAAAAATCATTTAATCCATCTTATTGAGCAATTGAATTTGTTCCTAGCTGTTGTGTACAAAGAGCTAAACTACATTTTCTCACAAATTATACTGATTTGTTTGTCATAGGTTCTGGAAACGGCACGGCAAGTCGCAAGCTTTTCCATTTCGGCCACACCCATTCCTTATGACCAGATGAGGAGTCAGTGTGAAGCTCTTGTAATCGGCAAACAACAAAAGATGTCAGTGCTTCATAGCTTCAAGCATCAACAGGATGGCAAGGCAACCCTGGAGGAAAACAAAAACGAGGTCCTCTGTTTACCGAATATGGTGAGTTGGTCTTTAAACATATGACAAGCATCTGTATTGATGTTTTAGATCCATCTGCATTCTTCCCTAAGCCAAAGCATAACCTGAATCATCACCTCTCAATACCATTGATAATAGGGAAAACTATGTATTTAGTCACCCACCTATTCCTGCAGTTCCATTTTGGTCACCTTCTGTTAAAAACTTAACGGTGATGCTGACGTGTTACCTTAAAGGTAATGCCACATCATCATTGAAAAAGTAAAAAATTGCCACATTAGCATCTCTGTTTATTTTACAACGGGAGGTGACCAAAACAGAACCAAAACATAATGTTAGATATGCTTTTGAAAAGAAAAAAAAAGTTGGGCGACTAAAACGGAACAACGAGAATAGGTGAGTGACTAAATATGTAGTTTACCCTTGATAATATTTGATGCCACCAATAATAATATCTTTGGTGGGCTATTCTTTTCCTACATTAGGAAGTAGAGCTTTATGAAGACCTGAAGGTAATTGGGAAGGAGCAAGCTCATGGAAGGGGACAACTTGCCCTTTGTGCACTAGAATACGGGCAACATTCTTTCAAATTACCACCCTCAAGTCCTTACGACAAGTTCTTGAAAGCAGCTGGATGCTAAAGAGGTTTGGTGCATATGTACATGTAGTTTCCAGATAATTGTCGATTCTTTTCATTTTTTTTTGTGTGGATCCATTGAAGCTTAATCTACAAATGCTCCAAAATGGAAGAAGCGAGTAGGGGAGAGGAAGGATGGGCATGGTGATGGCATAGTATTGGACAAGAGAGCATTGTAAGACTTTGATAATTCTTTTGAGTCACATTTGTATGACAATGCAATTGTTTGGTTGATTTAGAAGAAAGAAAAAAAACTCGATTCCTTGGTTTTTCTTTAGCACAAATAGGTGTGAGTAAAAGTATATTCGACTGAAACAAAATCAATTTTTTCGACTCAACTTGATACTAAAAAGTTTGATTTGACTATACTAAAAAATAGTTCAAATAAAATTTGAGTTATAAAATATGATTCGAATAACTAATTTTTTTTAATAATTAGTTGGTTAGTGCATATGAAGCATGCAAAACGTCGGTAAGTGCACCCAGATTCCTTATGAGAGATGTTCTGATCACACTTAAAAAGGCTGATAATTATTTCCGTCACTGCGAGGCTAGAATGAAAATAGTCGACAACGCTGCATGATCTTTTGTATTTAGAAAATTGGAGCCATTACAATAAAATCTAGAGAAAATAACCTCAGTGATCGAAAATGTCTTATAATATATGATTTTAACCAATTTTTTTTGGATTTGTCAAAATGACCAACAAATTCGCAACGCGAATATATAAATTGCATTGCGATTTTCTAAATTCGCAACGCGAATCTTTAAATCGCAATGCGAATTTGTAAATCGCAACACAGAAGTCAAATTCGCAACGTGATAGTCAAATCTGCAACGCGATAGCCAAATTCGCAACGCGATAGCCAAATTCGCAACACAAAAGTCAAATTCGCAACGCGATAGCCAAATTCGTAACACAAAAGTCAAATTCGCAACGCGAGAGACAAATTCGCAACGCGAAATACAATATTAATTTGCAACATAAATAAACAGTATTATCGCAAATCATAACATAAAACCCTAAATCACAACTCAGTCCCATCTCCATCTCTCACTCTCTACGGCGACATCCGTCCCCATCTCCGACGAAATCCCTCCCCATTTCCGGCGAAATCTGTCTATCTCATCTCTCAGAGCAACCCTCACAACCATTCACGGTCAGAAATGGAAAATCAACTACCGAGGTTAGTTTTTTAATCTCTTATTTTTATTTTGAAATTTTTGTATTATTATTAGATTTTTCTTATATTGATGATAAATTTACTGGTAATTTCAATATATATAAAGGTTAACAATTTCACTGAGATTGCTTTGTAAATTCATTTGGTTGCTGCCAATACTGCTAAACTATTAGTCTTTAACCATGTGAAGTTAGTATTTGTCTTTATTTTGTCTTTTTGTTGAAGAAATACAATTCATTCAAGTTTAAATTTGCAGAAGAATATTTTTTGAAACTTAAATTCGCAACACGAAAATGAAAATCGCAATACCAAAATCGCAACGCGAAAATGAAAATCGCAACGTGATTTTAGTTTCGCGTTGTGATTTTCATTTTCGCGTTGCGAATTTAAGTTTCAGAAACTACTCTTATTCTGCAAATTGAAACTTGAATGAATTGCATTACTTCAACAAAAAGACAAAACAAAGACAAATACTAACTTCACAGTGTTGCTAATTTAAGTTTCAAGAATAAACTACTACTCTTTATGTTGTCCTTGAACCTGCAGTAAACCTATATGTTGTCCTTTTAAATGTTTATATAATGCTTACTTCTAGAATGTTATTTGATGCATTTTGTGAACTATGATGGAATAATGACAACATGTGAATACCGTGCTAGTTTGAAACATATTTGGCTTTGTTTTCACTGTTTAATATCATGTTTGTTTATAGTGTATAATTTGTAGTTTTTGTAGAAGTTTTTTTCGGTTGCATTGACCTTAAGGAATAAATTAAGCCTAGCTACTAAAATTGCGTCGACGCTTACACCTCTACAAAGAAAATTGTTTGAGGATACTTGCTTCGGGCCATGGCTGAAAGAACAACATACGGGTGGAGATGCTATGTTGACACATTTGTTTCTTCATACCATGACTAACGATCTACCCGAGAGGATACAACGTGGTGATGAAGAGATATGGTTTCATTTTCCTCCGGCACCGGCGTATACTTGTTTTGGGCGGGAGGAGTTTTGCTTAATCACTAGTCTACGCTTCGGACACGATGAAGTAACCCGGTACACTAGTCATATATCCCGCCTATCATGGTTATCTCGGGTTTTTCCTAAGTTGGCAAAGTCGAAGCCGAGTTTACACGTCGATGACTTGAAGAGATTATTTGTTAAAGATGGTTTTACTCTGATAGATGACCTTGATGTTGTCAGAGTATGCCATTTATTACTTTTGCATAACGACTTTTTAGGCAAAGAGGGCAGACAACCTATCTATGAGGACCTAATATTATTGGTAGAGGACCTAAATGCATGGAACCTGTTTCTGTGGGTTTCATATCTATGGAAAGCTACCTGGAAGAAGTTGTCGTCTGCCTTTGAGGACCGAAAAAGTTTGTGGGGCGATGGTTCTAAATACACTTTGACAGGCTTTAATTGGGCCTTCAAGGTAAAAATTTCTATATAATGTTTCCAAAATTATAATTAATTATTTAACAATTACTAATGTTTGTGTATTATATTATTTATAGATTTGGATATTTGAGGTTTTCCCCAGCATGCAGACATATGCGATAAAAAGATCAAATGATATTCCTAGGGCTATTACCTGGAAGAGGATCCGCATGTTGGATTGGGAAGAGTTACTCCCATATACGATGATGAATGATGTAAGTTAACACACAAATAATACCATATATAAATAAGTTATTACTAGTACAAATTTAACTTTGTTTGAGCTTTTATATTGTTAGGAGGCTAACTATCCATTACAGAGGCTGACACCCACAGAGGCTGAGCTTGCCACTGATTGGTGGCAAGCTAGTAAGCGGTTTTTTGATGGGACGGATGATGAGCACCCCCTACTTCGAGAGCCATCACCTGATCGGGCCGATTCTACAGCTCGACACCTGGAGCCATAAACTGATCGAGCCTCTTCTCCACCTCCACCATCACCTATTCCATCACATCATCGAGACTCTTCTCCACCATCACCTCATGATCGGCGACCGGGAAAGAGGCTACGATATTTATCTCCCTGTTCCCACCTCCACGGGATGAGTTAGGGGAGTTACGTGATGAGGTCGGTGCTTTGCGTCATGAGGTCGATACTTTACGTGAAGATAATGGTGAATGGCGTGATGAGGTTCGGTCTTTACGTGGTGAGGTGGATTTTTTACGCGATGACAATTATACGCTACGTAGTGAGGTATCTACTTTACGTGATGAGGTTGCCGCTCTATGCGAGATTGTTTCATCGTTGTAGAATGAGGTTCATGCTCTACACAATGAGATAAATTTGTTTAATACTATACTAAAAATGCAAATAACCTTTTTTCGACATTATTTATTTATTTATTTACTGATTTATGTATTAATTTATTTTCAGCGGCCCGATAAGGTAGATGCTTTACATCGGGTTTTTCTTGCACGACGAGGTTCACGCATCAGACGTCGTGCATGTGCCATTACGTCTCCGTTCACCCCATTAGTGCCAAGACTCCGTAAGAAGAAGCCCGATGCACCTATCATCATTCAAGATGCGCCTCCTATCGTTCAAGAGGCCCCTCTTATCATCGAAGAAGCCCCTCCTACCGTTCAAGAGGCCCCTGTCATCGTTCAAGAGGTCCCGCCCGCCATTCAAGAGCCTGATTCACATGGCGTCATATGTCGACATATTGATAAACCCCCTCCCGTGCCCGATATGATGGATGAGTTGGCTTTCGTATGTGTTACCGGCCAGTACCATTCCTCAGCAGGAGAGGGAAACACTACCGGACACAATTACGGATATACCCTTTGAGCTAAGACCGCAGTTGATTTTTATCTACATGAGCGGAGCAAGGGGTACTATTCTGACCTATGCCAACTCGACGATGTTATTCATTTGTTTCTTGATCAGTCTTGGTGGGGTATTTTATTAGGGTTGAAGATAATGACTATCTAGAAGGGGTGGTAAGTCTTATATTCTTCTTATATTACATTTTGATTAATTTTTTTAAATTATTAATAAATTCACTAATATATGTATTTTTTTATAAAACAACATATTGATGCATGTTGTCATGTCTTCTAATAATAAGGAAATTGAGGAAAATAAGAAATACTCGATGGACTATTATGCCGACGTCTTTTCACGTAGCTCACTTGAAGGATCCGAGAGATGCTTCATATACGTTGGGTAATGGAAAAGCTAAACTTTATCATGCGTGGTGGGAGGTCGATAAGGTTAGTATTTATTTTTTGAATATTGTAAAGGTTTTCATAAATTTTATTTGATGTGTGCAATTATTTATGATTGCATGTGTTTATCCCTGTTTTGGAACGTCGTCATTGGCTTCTTGTCGAGCTTCATCTCCCATCCCTGAAGACAATGGTATATGACATCATGTTGAATTACATACTATTGTCTGATTTAAGAGATATTATAAGGGATGGAGCGCTCATTTGGCGAAATACTTGGACGCGATTGATTATTGGACTAAATCTGGAAACAAGAAGCCAAAAAAGTTCAAAGTTACAATGATCAGAGACGATACCACGCCACAACAAACGGAGGGAGCCAGAGGGGATTGTGGTCCTCTTGTATGCATGTGCTTGGAGCGTTTGACGAAAGGAAGTAAACACCTTCTACCTCCCACAATACATATAGAGGTGCAGTAGGCTTATGGTTTCGGCATTTTATGGCTCGAGCGATATATGCGAGATGTTGCCTACCTGCATCCGCGTGCTGAAAGTTTGCATAAACAATTGGTAAGTTTGAGCAAGTGTTGTTAACATATATACTCTTTGTTGGTTTGAAAATGTTTGGTTAAGTACCTAGAATTCAATAATTTTCTGTTTGTTGGTTTTAGATTATAGAAAGTGTTGTTTGAGCAAATGTTTGGTTTCTGCAGGTTATTCCTACGTGAGCTGCGTGAAATTGATGTATTTGTGCATAAACAACAGTCTGGGTACACTTTTTTTGCTTGTTTAATTGAATTTTACATTGAAAGTTGATTTGTTTAATTGATGAGGAAATAAGAATTATTTTTTTCTTGTTTAATTGATTTGTAAAAGTTAATTTTTTGTTTTAAATTCAATCTGCATTATGTTGAAGGCAAACAAGACATGTTGAAGGTACAAATTAACAACGTGAAAGTCAAATTCGCAACGCGATTTTCGGTTTGCAATTTGCGTTGCGAATTTGACTTTTGCATTGCGAATTTGACTTTCGCGTTGCGAATTTGACTTTCGCGTTGATCGCGACATACAACATCAAGTTATATACAACATCAAACACATTCCAAGCTATAAATACAAGCTAATGACACTTGAAGAAGCAAGAGAACAACTATATAAGCAATCAAACACAAGAGAAAATCCCAACATGATAACAACTGAACAGATCATAGCAATGTTCAAACTCAAGTTACTAATGAATGTCTAACTGAAAATGTATGCATTCACACATAAAATACACATAATACAACGTTTGCATTTAAAAATCACCTAAGTTAATAAGTCCCAAAAGGTGAAGCCGGTTGTGATTGAGATTTTGATTTTGATTGCGATTTTGATTTCCTTTTGCTTAGCACCATATGAGCTTTGAATTTTGATGATGATCCATTTTTTGATAGAGGAAAAGATGATTGTGATGGCACTGGTGATCCACAGGTCAACCTTGTATGACCACTTTCCTTGCACCGACTACATGTCGATATCCTCTTCTCTTCACCCTTAGATGGTATACGATCGTGATTTTTTGGATTTAGATCGACAAGCCCATTTAAGTTATTATCTAATACTTCAAACAAAGTGTTTGAACATGGTTGAACTCTCCATGACGTTGACTTCACAACACATTTCGTTATCTTTTTTTCAGTCCATGGTGTAACACGTCATTCCAATGTTCCTGTAAATTTAAATAAGTAATACTTAGTAAAATATATGATAAGTTACGAAAAGAAATAATACCTGCATGGTTTCTTTTCTTGTAGTACCACTGTTGAATAGAGGCTCGAAAAAACTCCATTAACATAGTAATGGGTAATTTCCGGGAAATGACGACTTAGAACGTTGATTGATTCTGCACTATTAGACGTCATGAAACCATATCTTGCTCCAAGTTGATGTACTCTTGACTATATTTCAAACCCGAAATCTTCTAGTGTTTAAGCACATTGAGGCAAAACACGTCTTAAACAATTTATATGCTTATTAAAATCCACTTCCCAATATGCTTTTACAGCCTTCCAGTATGTCCATTTGTGATTTTTTATACCAGCAGACCTTGATTTTAGATTTCTGTACAAATGAACACCACAAAGTCCATGAAAAACATCTGAGAAACACCTTCTAATAGCGTTGTCAATTGAGTTTGCCCTATCGGATATGATTGTCAGATTGCTAATAGGACCTATACAATCCCTAAGATACCCCATAAACCATGTCCATGAATCAGAGGTTTCAGATTTGCCAACCCCGTAAGCTATTGGCAGTATCCCATTGTTAGCATCCATGGCTACTGCTAATAAGTTTACTCCAAGGTATCGACCTTTCAAATGTGATCCGTCAACTATAATAACTGGGCGCATGCAAGTAATAAACGAACGAATCTACAAAATCATAAACAAAAGAAATATAATCATTTAAATGTGAAATGCATGCAACTAACAAAAATGAGTCAACAAAATTATAATTATTTACTAACCACATCACCAATGGCGATAAACATCAACTCAAAACGTCCATCTCTATCTGTTTTGATATGAGTTACCGACCCAGGATTTTTCAGCTTTAAATTGTGACAATAAGCCGGCAGTTGGGCAAACGATGCTTCTGGCGACCCCCTCAACAATTCCAAGGCATAACATTTGGCTCTCCAAGCTTGAGAATATGAGATACTAATCTTGAACCGAGCATTCATGTCAGTCATAATTTCATGTCCCCGATATACCCTTCCATTTAAAAACATTAACTCAGCCAGAAAACCACCCAACACCCTTTTGTTTGTTTGTCTATGGTGAGGAAAAGCTTGATTTCTTGAACATGTATATTTATGAATAAAAGTCCTAACTTGAAACATTTCACAATCTTTTATCCTTTTGCATTCATACGCCACGTACAGTTTTTGTCAATCATACACTTTGTTTCGAAACGATCTTTGCTTGATTTGTTAACTTTTAGTTGATAGCTATCTTCCACACATTTCGTATACAAAGCTATCTTCAAGTCTCCCTTTATATCAAAACAATTATCTTTCTTGATACGAATAACTTTTGTGTAACAATCAACTGCTATCTTTACCAACTCTTCTTTGGTATCTGAAGTAACTCTGGCATATTCCAGTTATACTCCCGTGGCATTTTCTTCTTTTTCTTTTCTTCGGGGACTTCTTATTCTTCTTTTTCTTCTTCAGAGTTATATGAATTACAAAATGGATGTTCAACATGTTCATTCACAGTCGTAACTTCCTCCTCATTATCATCAACAACATCTTCCTCGGCAGCGGCTGTTTCATCATCAAAATTCTGGTATTGACCAATATCAAAATTATTACATGCAGGGTCTGTTTCTTCTTCCATCACATCATCAAAATTCGAGTATTGACCAAGATCAAAGTCCGGGTATTAACCAAGATCAAATTTCGAATACTGACTAGTACTCACAAATTTTTTTGTTGGCTCATAATCGTCTAATTGGTCAATACGAAAATCAGAATTTGGTGCTGAAAGTTGATTGGGATTTGGATTAGGAAAATGTTGTGGGTTTTGAGATTGTGTTTGATATTGTGTTTGGTATTGGAAATGTGGTGAAACAAAATTTTCTTGGTGATGAAATTGTTGTGGAACCATTAAATTTTGAGGTTGATAATAACGTTGTACATTATGAGCACCATAAACTGGGGTTGAAGAACTTAGTTGATTACTACCCGCTACTGACCTAACTTGCTACTTCTAGGTTCAACAATATACAATGTAACATCATCTTCTTGTGAAACACTAATGTAAGCAATGAATCGTTCAACATCTTCATTGTCAGTTAACAAATAAACTTTACATTTTCTCTGATAAGATAGCCTAAATCCACTTAGAGGCTCTAAATTCAATTTCTTTGCAACACGTAACATTAGAGTTTCATAAGTTAACTTTTTTAATGACAGTTTTAGTTGAAGATTCATGGGTAAAGGCACATATTGTAAAACACCATGAACATTCTCCCATGACCCTCCAAAACACAAATCTATCCAAACATGATCAACATTAGATGATTTCTTTCTACAAATTGTAAATTAATTTACTAAACAAACGAGCTATAAACTAGATATCATCAATAACTTAGAGAAAAACATACCTTTATTAAGTTGATAGTTGATAATTTGGGAGAGAAATCATTGAAAAATTATATAGAAATAAAATTATGTAAAAAAAAATTAGAGATGGGGAAGGATGTCGTTGGATATAGGAACGGATGTCACCAGAGAGAGTGATAGATGGAGATGAAATGAGTTGCGATTTAGGGATTTAGGTTATGAGTTACTGCTGCTGCGTTGTTATATACCCAAAAATATTTGTGTTGTAAAACTAAAACATGTTGCGAAATTAAATTTGTGTTGCGAAATTAAATTCGAGTTGCGAATTCGAAAATCTAGTTGCGAATTTGAAATTCAGTTGCGAATTTGAAATTCCGCGTTGCGAATTTGACTTTTGTGTTGCGAATTTGACTATCGCGTTGCGAATTTGACTTTTGTGTTGCGAATTTGACTATCGCGTTGCGAATTTGACTTATGTGTTGCGATTTACATATTCGCATTGCGAAATTGGAAACTGGGTTGCGAAATTAGAGTTCGCATTGCGAATTTGTTGCGAATTTTGGCAAATCCAAAAAAAAAATTGGTTAAAATCGTATATTATAAGGTATTTTCGGTCACTGAGGTTATTTTATCTAAAATCTATACATGATTTCATTTCATTTCCCTTTGTTTTCTATTTCACCGATTTTTTAAGCAAATATTTTCGCTAGTTTTATTAAATAAATAAAATATTAAAAATTATAATGAAATTTATAAATGAAATACATAATTATAATATTTTTCTGTAACTACAATAAATTAATAATGAGATCATAAGGATCCTATAAGAAAGAGATTAAAACTTAAAAAAAAATTTGAACAAAAGATAAATACAAACAAATCTAACTGGATAATGAACCACAAGAAGGAATCAAACTACTGAAACACCACAAACAATCATAAATTAAAATCAGACATCGTAAAAAATTTAGTCTGAATCTAAGATTATATGTCTTTAACCTCATCATCTATGGGACTAGCCGGTTAGCAATATTAATTAAAAGTTTAAATTTACGAAAACATTGAGAAAAATGCAATAAATTAAATACAACGTTAAAACGACATCATAAAAGTTTCTCAAAATCACGAAGGTACCTGACGAACTCAAGACGACGTTAATAAAAAATAATTCACATCAAGAACCGGCCAACACAGCAAAACCAAGGATTTAAACTAAGGTTACTGTTGAATTTTTTTACCGTGTTGTGTTTATCATGATTATAAATATAATAGATGTTGATGTGTTCACTACGATATCACTACCATGATTTTTTCTTTAAATTCCCACAACTTATTATAAAATATAATAATGTTAAGGGTAAATTACACATTTAGTACTTAAATATAATTTTTTGTTCTGTTTTGGTCATCAAACTATTTTTTTGTTTCAAAATCGTACCTAACACTTAGGAATGTAAAATAGGGTAATCGTTCAGGTTTTAGTCGAATCCTGTCAGGTCGGATAAAATCAGAATACAAATCAAGTCAGTTAAATTTGATGCTTCGACTCGAATCAGGTCGGGTCCAGTTCAAATCAGGTTGGGTCATTTTCGGGCTGATTTGACACCAAGTACAGTTTGGGTTGAGGTCGGTTACTTTCAGTTTGATCGATGTCAGTTCAGGTCTGGAGCAGTTAAAGACTAGGTTAATTCAGATTCAGATAGACTTCAGGTGGTTCTCGTTCAAATCGGGTCACATCATTGACATATAAAATTTAGGTCAAATCTCTATCAGATACAGATTGAGTTTAAATCAGGTCAATTTTTATTTTTGGATTAATTATTTTTGTCTTTCGCAAACGTTGAATAGCAATTTATAATTGTATATGATTTAGAGTAAATTACTAAGAATATAAATAATCATGGATCAATTTTATGAAAAATAAAAAATTAAGAACTAAATTGAACAAATATGTAATTACAAGTAAAAATTTAAATAAATTAAACAACATGCATTGATGAGGACCAAATATAAATAATTGAAAAATGTGAGGTTGAAATTAATATAAAAAGTACTAAATTATACCCATTTAAAAAGTTATGGGCCAATTAAAAAATATAAATAAGTAATAAGTATGAGCCAATTTCATATGTGATAACTCCGTAAAAAGGTCACATTTTGGGACCTTTTCACTTAAGTTATTGAAAGTTTAAGAGCTAATTTAGGAACATGTAGATGCATTTAGAATCATTTAGTTGCATGTGGTGGAATTCGGTTTGCCGCGACATTTTAATTTGTCATCAGGGCTACCTTATGGGGAAGGTGTTTGTCTAATGATGTGCAGGAATTGAGAGCAAGGAAAAGAGAAAATGAAATGTCGTGACATAAAGAGATTGCTGAGCAGAATGAAAATGCCGAGTTGGATTGGCATTTCGAAAGAGAGCAAGAAGATATTTTAGCCAACTGTCTCCTACTTTCCGTGATCTCTGCCCGAGAAATCTGTCTCGAAGATCCGCCTGAAGGGGTCGGCGCTGCTATAGCCGATCCTGCTGACCACGCCGCCTGCTCCGCAGATCTTGTCTGTCCTTGGGCGTCTGTAGTGGGATTATGCCGGGTACTCAGTCAGCAACCCATACTGGATCACTGCTATGCTCTGCCCAATACCCACGTGATTTAAGTATGGTTTGGGGTTTCCTAGGAATTTCAACACCAAGTCCTAGGGTTAATTTTGCCCTATAAATAGAGGATGAAGCCCCAATGTTAGGGACTTTGGTTCCACGCCGTTTGAGCTTAAAAGTTAGAGAGAGAATGTCTCACTTTTCTCCGTCAATCCTACTTGCCGTGGCATTTCTCCATGACAAGCTTAAGGGAGTGGCGTTCTAGTCATCCGAGAGGAGCTAGTTCGCTGGGGGCAGTTCATGGTGGCCTAGGGAAGCTCCGGTAGTGCACGTCGAAGGTTTTTCCTCCTTCCCTTTGTTCTTTGCTTTAATATTTTTCACTTGGGTTGTATGGAACGGATAAAACTTGTTTTTTGCTTGTTTATTTCGAACCCCACCATGAACTAATCCTATTTGGTGAGAGTTCATTTTGGATGTTTAAGTTTTATTTCAATGAATGGTTATTTTTCTATGCTATAATCTGTTTTGTTTATGAAGCTTAGTTCCTTAAGGTTGTAGGAGCTACGAGAGTAGCCATTCCTTAGGAGATTCTTAGTGTTTGAGAGAATACCTAGGTAACACATCCTTAGTGTTCAAGAGAAACTAGGGAGGAACCACATAAGCAAGGGGTTCTAGATAGTAACTAGGCCTAATCCACCTTAGAGATAAGGCTAGGATTTCATTCGACTAAAAGGAGTTGTGCATGAGCGATAGGTTAGATGTTAATGCTGCCGCAAAAAGGTATTGTTGAGATATATCATGTTATTTGGACCAATAGGATCACTACAGGGGTTTACGCCAATCGGTTTTGCCAGGGCATCTTCAATCTGTCGAGTCCCTTACTAGAGATAGCATGGGAACCTTAGTATACTCTGTCAAGCATAAGAGGCATAGAGATAAGACTGCTCAGAGAAGTAAACTTAGATTTTCTAGAGTGACTCCTATCACTCATTCCCATAGTAGCTTGTCGTGCAAGAAAGACAAAGTCCTATTAATCAAATCATATATTTACATTTCATTTTGCCTTGACATTTCCATTTGTTTGCACTCAAATAATTTAATTTCCACGACATTTCCATCCACTTTGCCACGACATATCCATTTGCTACCATACCACCATTCCATTTCCACAACATCCATATCATTTTGCCACATCATTATCATTTGTATATACCATCACTAACTTTAATTAGGTGACAAAGTAAAGCGCTTTGATAGAACTTATTCGACTTCCTCCAATCCCTGTGGAGACGATACTCACTTATCACTGTATTACTTGTTCGATTGTGTACACTTGCACACATATCCGCACTCATTTATAGTACTCATACCGAGCGGACAAGTTTTTGGCACCGTTGCCGGGGATTGGCAACCGGAAGTTAATTTGTTTTGTCAAAGCATTTTATTTTACTTGTTCATTTTTTGTATAGTATTACTTGTTATTTTCCTTGTCTTTTTCAAGTTTTTATTTTACGTGCTCAACGTGCTCAAGAAAACATGTATCAGAACAGAAATCATGGAATTGGTCAAGAGGAATATCATAATGTCGAGGCAATTTTAAATTCTAGGAATGCAACTAGGCCTTGTACTATTCTAGATTACTTAAACCCTATCATAGACGACCTAAATCCTAGAATTGTGGTACCCAAGATTCAGGCAGCCCACTTCGAGCTCAAACTGGTTATGTTCAACATGTTGGACTTTATTGGACAGTTTGGTGGTACTCCTCAAGAGGATACAAGGCAACATCTTCGGGCATTTTTAGAGGTTTGTGACTCCTTTCGACAACAAGGTGTGCATGAAGATGTGCTAAAATTGAAGTTATTTCCATACTCTTTGAAAGATTACGCCAAAGCATGGCTCAATGGATTACCTTCCGGCTCGATAAGGTATTGGGTTGACTTGTGCAAAAATTTTTTGCTATGGCATAATCAACCCAATATGAATAACCATCTTAGAAATGCCATAGCATCTTTTCACCAAGGTGATGAAGAGTCTATGTATGAGTGCTGGGATCGATACAAAAGTTTGATTCGCAATTGCCCCAATCATGGATTCCACAACTGGACTCAAGTTGTAATATTCTACAATGGAGTCAATCACCCACGAGGATGACACTAGATGCCTTGGAAAATGGGACATTACTTGACAAATCACCAGCAGAGGCATTTGACATTTTGGATAGGATTGACACCAACTATTACCAATTTCCATCTACAAGGCTTGGCCTTGGGCGAAAATCATATGGAGCTTTCGAGCTAGATTCTAAGGATTCGATGTCTGCCCAACTTGCTGCTATCACCGATATGTTGAAGAATTTGCAAAGGCCAAGTGAGGTGAGAAAAATAAAGACAACCAATTCAGTATGTTTATTATGCCATGGCAATCACAATGAGAGCGAGTGTCTGACCAATCTGGAATCCATCCACTATGTAGATAATTATAATCGAGGCAACAACAACCCTTATTCTAACAATCTGGGATGGTGTCAGCGTACAAACTTCTCTTAGGCAAATCAAGGAACTAGCAGTGCTAGTCAGCCCGCTAGGCAGCATAACTTCAATGACTCACAGGGTTTTCAAACGAATATGTCATGGCATAATTCTAACGAGGGAGTATCATCTTCATGCAACACAAGTTCTTTGGAGACCACAATGCTAGATTTTATATTAACCACGAAGACCATGCTGCATGACCATACGACCTCTATAAAAAACAAGATGCTTTGTTTCAAAGCCATAGCTCATCTTTGAGGGTCTTGGAGGGTCAGGTTGGTCAAATTGCCACGATATTACATTTTTGCCCACATGGCAATCTACCTAGTGATACTGAAGTCACTCAGGCTCAAGACATGGAGCATTGTGGTACATTCACCTTAAGGAGTGGCACCAAAATCTACAAAGATGCTAAATTTGGAGGGGGGTAACACTCGGAGAGCCCGGTCAAGAGATTATGCACGAAGATCCGAAGGTTCAAGAAGATTCACATTTACTGGAAAATAATGATGAGGGTTCGAAGAGTGCAACCAATGAAGACACAAAAAATTTTGCCACGGCAAAAGAAAAGCCCCCATCAGTAGGAGTTGATGACCAAAGGAAAGCTACAGAATTTTGCCGCAACAAATTTTTATACACTGATAATCACTTGAAGCTTGATGAAGAAGATAAAGAGGAGCTCGAGGATATTCCAAAGGAGATGAGTCAGACTAGCTTACCCATAGCTAGACAAGTATGAAATTTGAACCTTTGGATTCTATTGAACTCACTCATCCTAAACCCCAAGTATTGATCATTTATCTAGGCTAGAAATTATAAAAGAATTAAGGAATGAAATGGAGATTAAGGAAAAATTCCCTAATGAGAAATTATTATTTGTCGCGGCAATTTTGTGGCATGCTAACATTGTCAATTTTCTCGTTAGTGTTGTTTTGCTTTCTTACTTCAATAGCCTAGTAAAGAACAATGTCATACACGATGGTGGCTACTGTCATGGGGATGATCCCGACCTTTTCAACAAATTTGCTGCCCAAATGATTTCAAGTCGCCACAACAAAAAGGAGCAATAAGATACCTCATTCCTCTACCATTCATATTCACGCAGAGAATACTTTGAAGAAGAAAGGACTACTGCAAAGGTCCTACAATTCAGATGTAAAAGACCCAAAATGCCAGGGCAAAATATTTTGAAGGCATAATTATTATATGTGTGGGCCATTTTGGTATACACTGGTGCTCCAATCGAACGAGACAAAAATGCCATAACAATTTGAGATGCTTCAGAAAGTACAGACTCTCAAACATGTGGACAAGGGTAAAGGCCCTATAGTAGCTGTAAAGAAGACTCAATTAGTGTTGGCACTAACGATGACATTGTTGATGATGTCCACCCATATGTACAAATACCACGGTAAATTGCAATACTTCTGGCCAAGCAGACCCAAGATCAAGTGACGAATCTGACCAGCAACTGATGACCTTCTTTTCCTATATCAAGCGACGGGATGAGGATGTGGTAATAGCCTTCATGGAGCTCATTTCGTAGCCCACGGAGCCACACGATGTAGCACAATCGAAAATGTCGCAATAATTTCCTATGCAAAGGAGTAGACGCCGCCTGAAGAAGGCATCTAAATGCGAGGAGCCCCAACTCTCAACCGTCCCTAAAGGTCGCAATACTCCTCCAGTTGCACCCACTTCTAACTCCGAACACTCCAACCCCACCCAACTACGTAAGTGCACCCGTGGCATGAGCGTCGCACCACCACGCGCATGAAGTCAAGGTACCTTGCATTGCATTGCATTGCATTTCATAGCATGTAATTTCATTTCCCTTAGTTTTAGTAAGCATTGGGGCAATGCTTCTCTCAAGTTTGGGGGAAGTAGGATTCTCGCATCATTGCATGATAATATCAGTAAAATAAATATGCCATGACATTAGTAAATGTTTGAATAATTTTTGGAATTAGTTAAGGATGCCCGATGATGATGAATCTTGATGGCTAGGATAGAATGTACATGACTGGTTGAGGATGATAGAACCAACTCTAGGACTTGCTTCTTTGAAATCCTTGAATACACGATTGTATGTTTTCCATGCTTGAGAAACTTAGAAATTTTTTTATAAGAAAATTCTTAAAATGTTGTGGCATAAAATTTTGAATGATGAAAAACCCACTTAAAAAAAAGATGAAAAAATTGAAAAAATTTGAAATGAAGAGAAGTTATAAATAAATGCCTCGGTATATCTGTAGAGGGACACTCCGCTATGCCATGGCATATGAATGAATGAAAGTAGTCAAGGGATGACTCTATCCGACTAGCTCGGGGGTGGAAGGTATGCTCCCTTTCACCTAGAGTGTGGGATGGTAAAGTGATGGGCTGACTCCCCTCGTAGCAGAAATAAAGGAAAGAAAACAAGGTGGAAGTAAAAATTTCTAAATGTCATGGCAAATTAAGAAAGCTTGCTTAGAAAATTTTTAAGTTTGTTAAGCATGGACTGGATACAAACACGCACACACCCACACAAAGAATCTTGCCCTAAGGGACAGTACTAGATTTCTCGACCTAGTCTAGCATGTTGAAGTCATATGTGCTGAGGGCTGAAATTTTATCCCATAAACTATTCTGCTTCTGAACTTGTCATGGTATTTTTGTTTTGCTTAATATTATCCATTGCTTGAGGACAAGCAATAGCTTAAGTTTGGGGGTGTGATAACTCCGTAAAAAGGTCACATTTTGGGACCTTTTCACTTAAGTTATTTAATGTTTAAGAGCTCATTTAGGATCATGTAGATGTATTTAGAAGCATTTAGTTGCATGTGGTGCAATTCAGTTTGCCGCGACATTTTAATTTGTCATCAGTGTTACCTTATGGGGAAGGTATTTGTCGAATGATGTGCAGGAATTGAGAGCAAGGAAAAGAGAAAAGGAAATGTCGTGACATAAGGAGACTACTGAGCAGAATGAAAATGACGAGTTGGATTGGCATTTCGAAAGCGAGCCAAGTGCAAGAAGATTTTTTAGCCAACTGTCTCCTACTTTTCGTAATCTCTGCTCGAGAAATCTGCCTCGAAGATTCGCCTGGAGGGGTCGGCGCTGTTACAACCGATTCTGCTGACCACGCCGCCTGCTCTGCAGATCCTGTCTTCCCTTGGGTATCTACAGTGGGATTATGCCAGGTACTCAGTCGGTAACCCAGACTGGATCACTACTATGCTCTGCCCGATACCCACGTGATTTAAGCATGGTTTGGGGTTTCCTAGGAATTTTAACACCAAGTACTAGGGTTAATTTTCCCCTATAAATAGAGGATGAAGCCACAATGTTAGGGACTTTGGTTCCATGCCGTTTTGAGCTTAAAATTTAGAGAAAGAATGTCTCACTTTTCTCCGTCAATCCTATTTGCTGTGGCATTTCTCCATAACAATCTTGAGGGAGTGGCGTTCTAGGCATCCGAGAGGAGCTAGTTTGCTGGGGGCAATTCGTGGTGGTCGATGGAAGCTCCAGCAGTGCACGTCGAAGGCTTTTCCTCATTCCCTTTGTTCTTTGCTTTAATATTTTATCACTTGGGTTGTAAGGAACATATAAAACTTGCTTTTTGCTTGTTTATTTCGAACCCCACCATGAACTAATCCTATTTTGGTGGGAGTTCATTTTGGATGTTTAAGTTTTATTTCAATGAATGGTTATTTTTCTATGCTATAATTTGTTTTGTTTATGAAGCTTAGTGCCTTAAGGTTGAGGAGCTACGAGCGTAGGCATTCCTTAGGAGATTCTTAGGGTTCGAGAGAATACCTAGATAACACATCCTTAGTGTTCGAGAGAAACTACGGAGGAACCACATAAGCAAGGGGTTCAAGATAATAACTAGGCCTAATCCATATTAGAGATAAGGCTAGGATTTCATTCGACTAAAAGGAGTTGTGCATGAACGATAGGTTAGATGTTAATGCTGCCGCAAAAAGGTATTGTCGAGGCATATCCTGTTATCTGGACCAATAGGATCATTGCAGGGGTTTACGTCAACCGGTTTTGCCAGGGCATCTTCAATATGTCGAGTCCCTTACTAGAGATAGCATAGGGCACCTTAATATACTCTGTTGGGCATAAGAGGCATAGAGATAAGACTGCTAGGAGAAGTAAACTTTGATTTTCCAGAATGACTCCTATCACTCATTCCTATAGTAGCTTGTCGTGCGAGAAAGACAAAGTCCTATTAATCAAATCTTATATTTACATTTCATTTTGCCTTGACATTTCCATTTGTTTGCACTCAACACAATTTAATTTGCCACAACATTCATCTCATTTTGCCACATCATTATCATTTGTACATACCATCACTAACTTTACTTAGGTGACAAAGTAAAGCGCTTTGATATAACTTATTCGACTTCCTCCAATCTCTGTGGAGACGATACTCACTTATCACTGTATTACTTGTTCGATTGTGTATACTTGCACACATATCCGCACTCATTTATAGTACTCATACCGAGCAGACAATATGCAAATATAATTTTAAGGACTAAATTGAACAAATATAAATACAAATAAAAAAATTAAATAAATTAAACAACACAAAGGGATCAAATCAAAATAATTGTAAAATATGAAGAAAAACTATAAAATATGAAGAAAAACTGTAAAATAGACTAAATTGCATTCATTTCAAAATTTGAGAAAAAATTGAAAAAATTAATATATATATATATAATATATATATATAATATATAAATAATATATATGTATAAACTATATATATATATATATATTATATATATATATGTATATATATATATATTATATATATATATATATATATATAAAATAGTAAAAATTCAAATAAAGTATAATACTTATTCTATATATGCGTTATATTTTTTT
This sequence comes from Hibiscus syriacus, assembly GCF_006381635.1. Taxonomy (NCBI): domain Eukaryota; kingdom Viridiplantae; phylum Streptophyta; class Magnoliopsida; order Malvales; family Malvaceae; genus Hibiscus; species Hibiscus syriacus. The sequence goes on from NW_024063443.1 coordinate 1,542,089, forward strand.
CTTTGTCAAAATTAAATAATGTAAAATGACTAAAAAAATCTCAATTGTTAACTCGAAACAAATAAAATTATTAGAAACTTACCACATCCTTCCTTCAGCTTCAAGTATTTCTTTCAGTATAAACCGAAGGGCATGATAGCATTCCTGAACTGCATACTTCATATACACATCTCATGAAATCCTTTCCCAGAGCTCATCTTGCGAATCTCTACTCCCAGCAGCAATATCTTTAGCAAAAAATATATGCAATAGAACATTGAAGATGAAACAGGCACAAGTTTAGTAAATCACAATTGAAAACAATTAATAATTTTAACACAATAAAAGAATAAAAATATAACATAAAAGAGATATAATATTATGACAGAAAAGTATGACCTTGCTGGAAAGAAGAAAAAGGAGCCACTGGACCAAAGGAGACACCCTGTATTTTTTAGGCATAAAAAGTAATTCCATTTCACTGCAACAAAGGAAAAGAAGTGAATAACCAGAAACAAATTTCATACAGAAGAACAACTGCATATCAACAATATGGACCCTCCAAATATGCAACCACCAACAAGCCAATGCAAATGAATATATTATACCAAGAAGAAATAAATCAACAGCACTCACAAGTTAGTTAAAGTTCAAATTAAGTATGCATTTCATTTTTTTTGTGTTTTCGGTTAATTCGAAATTGGATTTTTATCGATCCGTATCTGATCCGATAATATGAAAAAAAATTCAGATACCTGATCCAAACTATTCAAAAATTGAAAAACAGATCGAATATCCAAATTTTGGATCAGATCAACGAATCGGATCGGTCGGATCGGGTTTTTTTGCACACCCCTAATAAAAACTATATAGTTTATATTTATATTGTTATATACTATATATAAACTATATATATTATATATAAACTGTTAAGTTAATCGATTGACGAATATGGCCAAGAGGGGGGTGAATTGGCAATTAAAAAATTTGGTGGAAGCTTTTGCAGAAAATTGAAATAAATTGCACAGCGATTTAGAGTGGTTCGACTTTATCAACCAAAGTCTACGTCCACTACCTTAGCTATCCACACTAAGGATTTCCCAACAAATTCACTAATTTGTCTTTCTTTTGAGGCCAAAGAGATAACCTTACAACTCCCTCAAGAATATACCCCAATTCTTGAGAACACTCTTTTCTCAAAGAGAAATACAAATTTGCAAACTTACAAGAAAAACCTCACAAGACAAATATGTTTGCACAATTCTAGAACAAAGAAAGAACACTTAAGAATAAATACAATTGAGCACAATAAGTGTTCTTGAAAGAAAAAATGAATATTGAATGAAAAATAGGCTTGAAATGCTCAAACTTGAGGTTTGATGCTTTCTCTTTGATTCTCTCTTGATTCTAATTGCTTGATGTTTCTTGTTGTTGATCAATGGATTCTAAGCTTGCTTAAATACACCTTGAATCACTTCTGAACGTTGGGGATAATTAGAGAAATAATATATCCGTTTTAGTGTGAAAACAATTAATAAACAGTTTGGAGCGTGGGGGAATCGGTACCCCTATGGGGAATCGGTTCCCTAAGTGTAAAATTCAAATATTTCGACCGTTATACAAGGGGGGAATCGGTACCCCCTGGGGGGGAATCGGTTCCCTCCGAGCATACTGGAAATCTCGGAGCCAAACCATTCAGGGGGGAATCAGTACCCCCTTAGGGGGGAATCGGTTCCCTCTGAGCAATCTGGAATTTTTGGTTTTGAAATGGTTCGAAATACTTTGTAAAATTATTTTGAAATTGTTTTAAGATTAAAACTTAATTTTACACTTTGAGTAAGGATTAAAATGATCTTTGAAAGATTTGGAGTAATGTTTTGATATTCGAATAATTCTATTGAATATACTTAGAAATCATTTGGAAAATCTTAAAATCATTTAACTTAATTTGTTATATCGAAATATCAAATGTTTTCAACAATCTCCCCCTTTTTGATATAACAAAACATTTTAGTAATTTTAAGATTTTGAAACCAAGTTTTGATATTACTCCCCCTTACTTTAACATTTCTCCCATTTATCATTTTAAAAACACTTTAACACTTCTCCCCCTTTTTGTTAAATCAAAAGACATTTTAAAGAATTTAAACAAGGTTTTGAATCATTTAGCCAATTGATTATATATAATAAGCTGCTAAGATCACAAGCAAGAGAAACGTTTAGCCATTAGTTTCATAATCATATTCATAATTAATGTGAAATGGCAAAATTGGTCATATATCTAAATATGAAGTAAATGATGCAATAATGAATAAATTTAATCACGCCAATAGATAATTTCTAACCATTCATGAATCCAAACAAATTCAAAGTCAATCATCCATAAATTCAAATTCCAAAATATTCAAAATGTTAAAACAACAAGTTTGGAGTTCAAAGCAAACATTGAATCACATATCCAGATCAGGAGGAGGAAAACGAGCTCGCATAGCGGCCATTTCGTTAGTGAGGTCATTAATACGTGCGTTGGTTACTTCATTATTGCACGCATTTCCCGAGAATTTCTAATGTTGAGCTCCCATTGTGGATAAATGGGACTCTATAGAAGTAAAGCGCGAATCCATAGTAGCGTATCGAAAATCGAATGTCTCCATAAAGGATTGGAAATATGGAGGCATTGGATGCGTTTGTTGTGCTTGCTCTTCGGCTGCTCAGGTCATCTCGGCTTCATCGATGTCTCGCTTAATTGCTCAAGCTCGAGATCTTCGTCAGCTTCGGGTGGAGCTTGTGAAGAACTAGCTCTCGGAGTAGTTGCAGAAGATCGAACCCATTCCCCGGTTTCCTTATCCTTAATCCATCCCGCTCTCGTAAGGAAAGAGGTTACTTTGTTTTTAAGAGGAGAAACGATCTAGACCGACTCTAAGCACAGCTTTGGAAAACAGATTACTCAAAATACAACAGTAAACAAGAGATGAACTGAGTTTTTTGTTAGGAACAAGATTTACGGTTTCAACAATTTAGCAAAATAATCTGGGGTAGGTTGATTTTAATATTGTTTTCGAAACATTAACCACCAAAGATCTAAGGCTCTAAGAGTAGAATAACGACCTCCGGATGGTCGAAACCACCAAGAAATCATTAGATGAAGAAAACGTTCATGAAGGTCTAGGACACTTGCAGATCCCTTCTTTATAGCAAGATCCTAAAACCTGTTTTTCATTTGAAATCCCATCATTATCTAATCCGAATGTATTGGCTATGTAAGCCGAGTCAATATATAAGAATTGTCCTAGAAGGTAGGAACGAATTCCTATGGTTTCGGTTTCAGTTTGGTCTTTAACACAACGCATTAGAATAGAAATACGAACAAGTTGATGGTAAACGATGGGTTCAAGGTCAAAGAGTTTATCAAATTTCCACTCTTGTAAAAGAGGAAGATATTTAAAATTGATAGCTAACATAGCTTGACGAGAAGGAATACGTTCTTCCCGAATTTGTAAGAGTCGAAAATATTGATAATACCAAAACGATGATTTCTAGGACCAGGATGATTGAAACAGAATTTTGGATAGTCAAATTAGGATCAATAGATTAGGATTAGAAATTGGAATAGTGGAGGATTTGGAGTGGATTTGGTTGACGTGTGAACGACTAGATGAAGACCTAGCACGTTTAGGATGGACATGTTTAGGAATCGAGATAGAATTGATAACCTGCAATTTAGAAAACACATGTATGCAATTTAATCAATCCCAAAACTCAATTGAGTCCTCAATATTCAAGGTTCTCTAAATCAATCCTAATGGCAAAGTTTTTGAAAAACTTTTGAAAAATATGGTTTTGAGAACAACATATAGTATAGTTTCATAACAACACATAATTTAATCAAACACAATAATTTGAAAATTAACATTTTTTTAATTTCGAAAATTTAAAAAATTGGAAAATTCTAGTGTTTTTGATGAAATTGGTTGTAATCTAGTTTCTAATCACTAAACAATCAGCCCGATCTAAAGTTCATCCTAGAACTAATTAAAACAAGTCCTATGTTCAAAATCAATAAAATAGGGTTTAGAAATTTACCTTGAAGGATGAGATTGAGTGGATTGAGTGGATTTTGATGTTGTTTGCACGATTTTAATGATGATTGCAAGTTTAGGAGATGATATTTGAAGTGAATTCCGATTAAAATCATGATTTGAGGCAAGAATGGAGATTTGAGTGTTTGAGGGTGAAAAATGGATTGAAGATAGAAAAAGGGTTTTGAGAATTTTAAAGGGTTCTGCCCGATAAAACCAGAACCCCAAGGGGGTATCGATTCCCCTGTGGGGGGAATCGGTTCCCCTTCAAAGGGTGAATCGGTTCCCTCAAGGGGGGATCGATTCCCTCTGCACTAAAATGCTAAAATCCGATTTTAAACACCCAAAATGCTAAATTAATTTCCTCTAGTGGTATTGGCAACTCATATATTGAAAATTAATCATGTTCAAACAATTCAATTAATCTTTAAACGATATTTGAACATAAAATTAATTTTTCATCAAGAATCATAAATTCCCCCTAACTAATAGCAATGAATGCAATCAAAAAATTATTATTATAAGCATTTTTCATTTATTATTAAAAGTGCTAAAATTATTTTAAACACTCAGTGAAGATAGATTGGTCAAACCTAATTCTCTCCTAAGTGTCCAAAATCGTTCCTTGTCTAAAGGTTTTGTAAAGATATCCGCTAATTGGTGCAAAGTATCAACAAATTCTAGAACTACATCTTCCTTAATGACATGGTCTCTAATGAAGTGATGTCTTATTTCAATGTGCTTAGTTCTAGAGTGTTGGATGGGATTTTAGTGAGCAAATAGCACTAGTATTGTCACACTTGATAGGAATGGTACCTACTTCAATTCCATAATCAAAAAGTTGTTGTTTCATCCATAAAACTTGTGTACAACAACTACCAGCTGAAATGTATTCGCTTCAGTGGTAGATAATGCAACACACAATTTTGTTTCTTTGAAAACCAAGAAATTAGCATATTTCCAAGGAATTGGCAAGTACCGGAGGTGCTTTTCCTATCTAATTTGCATCCTCCATAATCCGCATTAGAAAAAGCATGCAAGCTAAAGATAGAGTCTCTAGGATACCAAAGTCCTAAACTAGGAGTGTCCTTAAGGTATCTAAAGATTCTCTTAACATCTAGTAAATGTGATTCCTTAGGGTATGATTGAAATCTAGCACATAAGCAAACACTAAACATAATGTCCGGTCTACTTGCAGTTAGATAAAGTAGAGATCCAATCATTGACCTATATAATTTAACATCTACACATTTACCTCCTTCATCTAAGTCAAGCTTTGTTGAAGAGCTCATTGGAGTGTCATGAGGTTTCCCATTTTCCAGTCCAAACTTCTTGAGCATATCTTTGACGTACTTAGCTTGATTGATGAAGATGTCATCTTTTCTTTGCTTGATTTGAAGTCCCAAGAAAAATGAGAGCTCCCCCATCATGTTCATCTCAAACTCACTTTGCATTAGCTTAGAAAATTCTTGGCAAAGAACATCATTAGTAGAACCAAATATTATATCATCAACAAAAATTTGAACTAATAAATCTTTACCTTTATGCTTCAAAAACAATGTAGTGTCAACCTTCCCTTTTGAAAAACCTTTTTCAATTAAAAAATTTGACAATCTTTCATAACAAGCTCTAGGAGCTTGCTTTAAACCATAAAGTGCTTTTGTCAATTTTAAAACATGATCCAGAAAATTTAATCTTCAAAACCTGGAGGTTGTTCCAATACACTTCTTCTTTTATAAAACCATTAAAATGCACTTTTAACATCCATTTGATATAGTTTAAATTCATTGAAACATGAAAATGCTAATAACATTCTAATTGCTTCCATCCTAGCTACGGGAGCGTATGTTTCATCATAGTCTATGCCCTCTTCTTGAGTATACCCTTGAGCAACAAGTCTAGCCTTGTTTCTCACTATATTACCACTCTCATCAATCTTATTCCTAAATACCCATCTAGTACCTACAAGATTTATTACTAGGCCTTTCAACTAATGTCCATACTTTACTTCTCTCAAATTGATTTAACTATTCTTGCATAGCCATAATCCAATGTTCATCATTTAATGCTTCTTTAATATTCTTAGGCTCTATGCATGAGATAAATGCAACATATTTACAAATATTTCTAAGAGAAGATCGAGTTGTTACCCCTTTTGATGGATCACCTATAATTTCACCATCCTTGACATAGTTGTACTCTCTTGGATAAGATACTTCCCTTTCTTCAATGGTTGGATTCTCAAGAGGATCATGAGTTTCCTCATTTTTCGTTTCTTCCTTTGATGATGGTTTTCCAACGTCATGTCTAACTTCATTTGTATTTATAACACCTACATCATCATTCACACAAGAATCCTTCCTCGGAAGGGGATTATCATCGAAAACAACATGTATAGACTCTTCTACAACTAAAGTTCTTTTATTAAATACACGATAGGCTTTAGAATTAAGGATAGCCCAGAAAAATTCCTCATCACTTTAGCATCAAATTTGCCAAGGTTTTCTTTACCGTTGTTTAAAACAAAACATTTACATCCAAAAGGATGAAAATAACTAATGTTAGGCTTTTTATTTTGAAAATTTCATATGGAGTTTTCTTTAAAATTGGCCTAATCATTACTCGATTCAACATAACAAGCGGTATTTTTGGCTTTGCCCAAAATATTTTGGCAAATTATTTTCACAAAGCATGGTTCTAGCCATTTCTTCTAAAGTTTGATTTTCCTCTCAACAACTCCATTTTGTTGAGGGGTTCTAGGTGCTGAAAAATTATGGCTAATACCGTTAGAGTTACAAAATTCAGTAAATCCAAGATTTTCAATTCAGTTCCATGATCACTCCTAACACTAGTTATAGAGTAACCTTTTTCATTTGGATTACTTTTGAAAATGTGATGAATTGTTCTAATGCTTCATCTTTAGTATTTAAAAATGGAACCCAAGCATATCTAGAATAGTCATCTACCAAGACAAATCCATATTGTTTTCCACCCAAGCTAGTAGTTCTAGTTGGCCCAAAAAGATCTAAATGGATCAATTGTAAAACTCTACTAGTTGATACATCATTAATGGATTTAAAAGAAACTCGCTTTGTTTTCCTTTAGCACAAGCATCACAGATTTTATCATTATCAAATTTAAGCTTAGGCAACCCTCTTACTAGGTCTCCTTGAATTAACCGTTGCAAACACTTACTAGCATGTCCTAGTCTCCTATGCCATAACCAAATATCATGTTCATCCTTAGCAACTAGGCATAAATTAGTCATATCAAAAGAATCTAAATGCACCATGTATATGTTACCTATTCTATGACCAACAAGCATATCCGATTAGATGCAATGTCAATGACTTTACAACCATTAATTTCAAATAAGACATTGAATCTTTATCGCATAATGACTAATACTCAATAGATTATGCTTTAATCCATTCACATATAAAACATTTTAATTTGTATGGAAGAGGTATTACCTATTGTACCAATACCTCAATGTGACCTTTGAATTATCTCCAAAAGTCACTTCTCCTCCATTTTTGGCATTAAGCTCAATGAACCGGCTTTTGTCTCCGGTCTGTGTCTTGAGCATCCACTATCAGGTACCATGAATTGAATTTGTTCCTGCCTTGTAGCAATGCTCCTTTCCCTACAACATAGATTAATTTTTGATTTTGGTACCCAATTCTTTTGGGTCCATATTATTAGTTTCCAAAATCCTAGTCCCCTTAGGTATCCATTTGTGTAGGATATTTTTATCTTTAGTAGTAATGAGTTCTTTAGGAACCATATACTTCTAACGATTTTTCCATTAGAGGTTCTTTGGGGACCTCTATGATTGTAGTTTCTAAAACTTTTTCTAACAAAGTTGGATTTTGAATTTCCACCTTTTTCAAAATGTTTTGTTTCAACTTTATCAAAAGAAGTTTTAAGATCATCAATTTTCTTTTGATGATCATCATTGATTTTGAAAGTAAATTTTGCAAATCTAAATTTTCTTTTCAAACTCTTAGTTTGACTTGCAAATCTTTGATTTTACTTTCAAGATCGTTGTTGGTTTTGGATATGAGTTTGTTTTCATTTTTCAATTTTGAAACATCATTTTTATATTTTAAAAATAATTTCTCATAATCCGAAGCAAACCCATTATATTCCTCTAATAACTCATCATAGGATAAATCATCAAAATCAGATGAGTTAGAGGTTACCTTAGAATCTTCCCCAAATGCCATCAAGCACAAGTTAGCTACTTATTGTTCCTCTTCATCGGAACTTTCTTCATCGCTCCATGTAGCCACATGAGCCTTATGCTTATTCTTTAATTGACCATTTTTCTTCAATTGTGGGCAGTCATATTTAACATGCCCTGGCTTTTTGCATTCGTAGCAAATGATTGGGTCCTTCTCTTTCGGTTCATTTTTGAGGCCTTCATTTCGGTTTGAATTTTCTTCCTTGATAAGGTCTCATCATTTTTCAAGTTAGCTACTTATTGTTCCTCTTCATCGGAACTTTCTTCATCGCTCCATGTAGCCACATGAGCCTTATGCTTATTCTTTGATTGACCATTTTTCTTCAATTGTGGGCAGTCATATTTAACATGCCCTGGCTTTTTGCATTCGTAGCAAATGATTGGGTCCTTCTCTTTCGGTTCATTTTTGAGGCCTTCATTTCGTTTGAATTTTCTTCCTTGATAAGGTCTCATCATTTTTCTGAACCGTTTGGCAAACAATGCCATCTCCTCGTCATCGTCATCGTTATTCGAATCACTCTTATCTTTTGTGGATTTGAGAGCAACTCCAATGTTTTTCTTCTTCTCCTTCTCCTTTGGTGTCTCGTCAATCTTGTCGAGGTCCACCTCATCTTCGAGCATCATTTCATGAGTGAGGAGTGACCCAATTAGCTCTTCAAGAGTTAAGGACGTTAAGTCCTTAGACTCGATGATTACCGTCTTCTTTGATTGCCATGATTTTGGGAGAGGGAGTAGACTATATTCCTCACAAGCTTTTCATTTGAAATGATCTCTCCATATGATTTGAGACCATTGACAATCGTTGAAAATCTATCTGTCATAGGTTTGATATCTTCATTTGGTTTCATCCTGAAATTTTCATAGCTATGCATTAGAATACTAATTTTAGATTTCTTTACCTCATCGGTACCTTCATGAGTGACTTGAAGTTTGTCCCATATTTCTTTGGCGGTTGTACACGATGAAACTCTTCCGTATTCATCTGGTCCAAGAGCACAAAAAATGATATGGATGGCTTTGGAGTTGAGCTGGAACATTCTTGTCTCTCTCCTTCACTCCACAACCTTGGATGAGTGAGAGGTTTGATGTATCCTTCTTCTACAGCATTCCATGCTCCCATGTCACTTGCTTGAATGAAGTACATCATTCTATTCTTCCAATAGGCATAGTTAGCTCCATTGAAGAAAGGAGGCTTGTTGACTGGCATCGAGTCGAGACCGGAGTCGAAGTTTGAAGCGGAGGCCATTGATGACTTTGATTATCAATATAACTCTTCCCGAATCGACTCAAAAGGCGATTAAACCTTCAAATGAGTTAGGCTCTGATACCAATTGTTGAGTTAATCGATTGACGAATATGGCCAAGAGGGGGTGAATTGGCAATTAAAAAATTTGGTGGAAGCTTTTGCAGAAAATTGAAAGAAATTGCACAGCGATTTAGAGTGGTTCGACTTTATCAACCAAAGTCTACGTCCACTACCTTAGCTATCCACACTAAGGATTTCCCAACAAATTCACTAATTTGTTCTTTCTTTTGAGGCCAAAGAGATAACCTTACAACTCCCTCAAGAATATACCCCAATTCTTGAGAACACTCTTTTCTCAAAGAGAAATACAAATTTGCAAACTTACAAGAAAAACCTCACAAGGCAAATATGTTTGCACAATTCTAGAACAAAGAAAGAACACTCAAGAATAAATACAATTGAGCACAATAAGTGTTCTTGAAAGCAAAAATGAATATTGAATGAAAAATAGGCTTGAAATGCTCAAACTTGAGGTTTGATGCTTTATCTTTGATTCTCTCTTGATTCTAATTGCTTGATGTTTCTTGTTGTTGATCAATGGCTTCTAAGCTTGCTTAAATACACCTTGAATCACTTCTGAGCGTTGGGGATAATTAGAGAAATAATATAGCCGTTTTAGTGTGAAAACAATTAATAAAACAGTTTGGAGCGTGGGGGGAATCGGTACCCCCTATGGGGAATCGGTTCCCTAAGTGTAAAATTCAAATATTTCGACCGTTATACAAGGGGGGAATCGGTACCCCCTGGGGGGGAATCGGTTCCCTCCGAGCATACTGGAAATCTCAGAGCCAAACCATTCAGGGGAGAATCGGTACCCCCTTAGGGGGGAATCGGTTCCCTTTGAGCAATCTGGAATTTTTGGCTTTGAAATGGTTCGAAATACTTTGTAAAATTATTTTGAAATTATTTAAGATTAAAACTTAATTTTACACTTTGAGTAAGGATTAAAAATGATCTTTGAAAGATTTAGAGTAATGTTTTATATTATTCTATTGAATATACATAGAAAATCATTTGGAAAATCTTAAAAATCATTTAACTTAATTTGTTATATCGAAATATCAAAATGTTTTCAACATAAACTATATAGTTTATATTTATATTATTATATACTATATATAAACTATATAGTTTATTAATATAAATTATATAGTTTATATTTATATTATTATATACTAGATATAAACTATATATATATATATATTATGTATAAACTATATAGTTTATTAATATAAATTATATAGTTTATATATAAATTATATATGAATTAATATAAACTATACAACTTATATTTATATTTTATGGATAATTATAAATAATATATACTATGTATAAATTATATAGTTTATTTATATAAACTATATAGTTTATATATAAATATATATACATATGGTTTAGGGTTAATTTATGGAATTATATATAAAATATATAGGTTATAGATAGTAGTATATAAACTATATATAAACAATATATACTAACTTATACTATATGTAAACTATATATACTATATAGTTTACATATGAACTATATGTATAAACTATATATATATATAAACTATGTAAACTATATAATATATATAGTTTAGTAGTTTACATATGAACTATATATATAAACTATATACTATATTTGATGTTTATATACTATATAATATATATAGTTTACATTATTACATATGAACTATATATATATAGTTTATAAATGAACTATATAAACTATTTATATAGTATATAGTATATATATAAACTATAATTTATATTTATATATTATATACTATAGTTGATATTTATATACTGTATATTATATGTATAAACTATATATAGTGTATAGTATAGTTTACATATGAACTATATATAAAAATCTATATATAAACTATAGTTTATATATCGACTATATACTATAGTTGATATTTATATAATATATAATATAATTTATACTTATATAATTTATACTATATAAATTCAAAGTATATATTATATGTATGAATACCATATAGTTGAATACATTAATTAATAAACTATTTATATAGTATATACTACATATATAGTTTATATATACTATATAGTTTACATATTAACTATATATAAAAACTATATATTTATATATAAAGTATATGGTATAAATAAACTATATATTATATTGTTCATTAGTATAAATAAACTATATAGTATATATAAACTATATATTATATAGTTCATTAAGTATATATAAATTATATAGTATATATAAACAACTGAGGGCTAAGTTGTGGAATCATTTTATGAAGCACAAGCTTCTCCCCACTGCCCACAACACCACGGTCTCACTGCAGAGGATGCTTCTGCTACACTCTATTTTGGTGGGGCGCTCCATTGATATAGGGAAGATAATTATGGAACAAGTTCTGTAACACCCCCAGTCCGTATCCGACCTGAATACGAGTCTGAGATGTCACATCAACCTTTCAAATCATTTACTTATATAAAATAAAGGAGATTTTCATATTTAATTTGAATAAGCTTAATAATTTACATACATTAAATCAAAATGTTTACAAAAGCTGATCAGAGCATATATGTTGAAAACATTTTGATGTTTCGATATAACAAATTAAGTATAAATGAATTTTAAGATTTTACAAATGATTTTCTAAGTATATTCGATTTAATTACTCGAATATCAAATTATTACTCCAAGTCTTTCAAGATCAATTTCAAACCTTACTAAATGTGTAAAATTGTGTTTCATACTTAATATATTTTTGAAACAATTTTCACGAAGTATTTTGAACCAAAATCAAGCCTAAAATCAGTTTTTCAAAGTGATGCACCGATGCACCAATCCATGCATCAATGCACCATGGAATAAATTGAACATCGAATGTATTTCATGCATTAATGCACTTAGGGTTTTATGAAAACATCGAATGCATTTGATGCATCGATGCACCAGCCATGCATCGATGCACTCAGGCTTTTTCAAAACATCGAATGTATTTTATGCATCGATGCACACTTAGTGCACCGATCCACTAAGTGTTCCAACGGTCAAAATATTTGAATTTTACACTTGATTCACCGATGCACCCTGTGTATGCATCGATGCACGCACGCTCCCAACCATTTTTATTAATTGTTTTCACACTTAAACGGCTCTATTGACTCCACTAATCATCCCCAACGTTCATAATCAATTGAAGGAGTATTTAAACAAGCTTAGAATCCATTGATCAACAACAAGAAATAACAAGAAACAATAATCAAGTGAGAATAAAAGAGAAAGCATCAAACTCATTGTTTGAGCATTTCAAGCCTATTTTTCGTTCAATATTTATTTTGCTTTCAAAAACACTACTTTTACTCAATTGTATTCATTCTTGAGTGTTCTTTTCTTTGTTCTAGAATTGTGCAAACAATCTACCTTGTGAGGTTTTTCCTTGTAAGTTTGCAAATTTGTGTATTTCTCTTTGAGAAATAGTGTTCTCAAGAATTGGGGTATATTCTTGAGGGAGTTGTAAGGTTATCTCTTTGGCCTCAAAAGAAAGAACAAATTAGTGAATTTGTTGGAAAATCCTTAGTGTGGATAGCTAATTTAGTGGACGTAGACTTTAGTTGAGAAAGTCGAACTACTCTAAATCGCTGTGCAACTTCTTTCAATTTTCTGCAAAAGCTTCCACCAACTTTTTAATTGCCAATTCACCCCCCTCTTGGCCGATTCCGTCAATCGATTAACTTAACAATTGATATCAGAGCCTCACTCATTTGAAGGTTTAACCACCTCTTGAGTCAATTCGGGAAGAGTTAAATCGATAAAGATGGCGTCCACTTCCGGTTCATTCTCCATGGAAGAATCCAGACCAATTGATGTGCCTCCACACTTCAACAGAACAAATTATCGTCGTTGGAAGAGGTTTATGATGATATTTATCCAAACATTTGATATGAAAGCTTGGATGATAATCGAGAAAGGATATTTCTCTCCTACGAAGAAGGCAAAGAAGTGGAGTGATCAAGAACGGAAGAAAGCTCAACAAAACACAAAGGCTATGCACATGTTATGTTGTTCAATTGATCCTAATGTATATAAAGGAGTTTATTCTTGTTCAAGTGCCAAGGAGATGTGGGATAAGCTTGAAGAGATCTATGGAGACAATGAAGAACAAGAACCAATAAAGGTGATGTCTCTATTAGCTCTCACAGAGTCAAAGGTATCTTCTAACTCAAATAGATTAAATTCATAATCTTCTAATGAGTTACAAGATGCTTATGATGAATTATTTTCGGAGTTTGAGACCATGAACTCCAAATACAATAAATTGATTTCTAAATTTATAGTTAAAAATGATCTTCTTTTGAAAGCCAAACTAGATTTAGAAAATCAAAATGAAATTTTGAGAAAGGAGTTAGAGCTTTCAAAAATAAAATCTGAAATCTTTGAAAAAGAAATTTTCAAATTAAACAAACTTCTTCTAGAAACGAAAATGGAAAATCAAAATGAAATCTTGAAGAAGGATTTAGAGCTTTCAAAAATAAAATTTGAAAGTATTGAAAAAGAAAATTTCGATTTGAAAGTTAAGCTTGAATGATTAACAAAAGAAAAAGATATCATTTTAAATAATTCATCTAGTTCAATAATGACAATATGTTCACATTGTCATTATCATGGTCATAAGGAACATACTTGTCCTTTAGAGAAAGGAAAATGATTTAAAAGTAGACAAGTATGGGTTCCAAAAGGAACAAGGGGCATTGAAACTAATATTCACGGATCCAAAGCAATTTGGATACCAAAATCTACTTAAATGTCTCTTGTTGGTGTGTGGGAGCAATGGTGATGAAGATGATGATATTCAAGATGCTCTAGCCCACATGAAAAATGAATGGGAAACCTCTAAACTTAATGTTTTTATTTTATTTGGTTGCTCATTTAGTTTATACTTACATGAGGTTTTAAATGTTGAATAATTCTAAATGATTATGTTTTATCTCATGTATGTTGAAAAATATTGTATGATGAACATAGTAATTTTTGGTAATGTTTTATAAACTCTAGTTCATCATATTAATTTTTGGTAAAAATTGTTTTTAAAATGTAATTTATATATCTTTGACAATTGATATCGATTTTTCAAAAACTTTGGTTTTGCAAAATTTTGACCTTAAATTTTTCTTAATGTGTATGCATAGATTTTTTTTTTAAATATTATAAAGTTTTAATGCATAACATTTTCAAAAACTTTATGCATGTGCTTTTAATCTCGATAATCAACATTGCATAATGTTTTGTATGTGAATGGATTAAAGCATAATCCGATTAGATGAATTTGACAAAAGATACAATGTCTTATTTTTAAATTAAGTATTTGCAAAATTGATTGACATTACTTCTATTTTGATTATGCTTGTTGGTCATAGAATAGAAAACATTTACATGGTACATTTAGATTCCATATATGACTAATTTATGCCTAGTTGCTAAGGACAAGCATGATAGTTGGTTATAGCATATGAGACTAAGACATGCTAGTATGAGTGTTTTGAAACGACTAATTCAAGGAGACTTAGTAAGAGGGTTGTCTAAACTAAAATTTGATAATGATAAAATATGTGATACTTGTGCTAAAGGAAAACAAAAACGAATTTCTTTTAAATCAATTAATGACGTATCAACTAGTAGAATATTACAATTGATCCATATAGATCTTTTTGGGCCAACTAGGACTACTAGCTTGGGTGGAAAACAATATGCATATGTCTTGGTAGATGACTATTCTAGATATACTTGGGTTCTATTTTTAAGTACTAAAGATGAAGCATTAGAACATTTCATCACATTTTCAAAAATAATCCAAAACGAAAAAGGTTACTCTATCACTAGTGTTAGAAGTGATCATGTCACTGAATTTGAAAATCTTAGATTTACTGAGTTTTGCAATTCTAATGGTATTAGCCATAATTTTTCAGCACCTAGAACCCCTCAACAAAATGGAGTTGTTGAGAGGAAAAATCGAACTTTAGAAGAAATTACTAGAACCATGCTTTGTGAAAATAATTTGCCAAAATATTTTTGGACGGAAGCCACAAATACCGCTTGTTATGTTGTAAATCGAGTAATGATTAAGCCAATTTTAAAGAAAACTCCATATGAAATTTTCAAAAATAAAAAGCCTAACATTAGCTATTTTCATCCTTTTGGATGAAAATGTTTTGTTTTAAACAACGGTAAGGACAATCTTGGCAAATTTGATGCTAAAAGTGATGAATGAATTTTTCTGGGTTATTCCTTAAATTCTAAAGCTTATCGAGTATTTAATAATAGAACTTTAGTTTTAGAAGAGTCTATACATGTTGTTTTCGATGATAATCCCCTTCCGAGGAAGGATTCTTGTGTGAATGATGATATAGGCATTATAAATATAAATGACGTTGGACATGACGTTAGAGAACCATCATTAAAAGAAGAAATGAAAGATGAGGAAACTCAATATCCTCTCGAGAATCCAACCATTGAAGAAAGGGAAGTCTCTTACCCAAGACAATACAACTATGTCAAGGATGGTGAAATAATAGGTGATCCATCCAAAGGGGTAAGAACTCGATCTTCTCTTAGAAATATTTGTAATTATGTTGCATTTATCTCATGCATAGAGCCTAAAAATATTAAAGAAACATTACATGATGAACATTGGATTATGGCTATGCAAGAAGAGTTAAATCAATTTGAGAGAAGTAAAGTATGGACATTAGTTGAAAGGCCTAGTAAAAAATCTAATGTAGGTACTAGATGGGTATTTAGGAATAAGCTTGATGAAAGTGGTAATATAGTGAGAAACAAGGCTAGACTTGTTGCTCAAGGGTATACTCAAGAAGAGGGCATAAACTATGATGAAACATACACTCTCGTAGCTAGAATGGAAGCAATTAGAATGTTATTAGCATTTGCATGTTTCAATGAATTTAAATTATATCAAATGGATGTTAAAAGTGCATTTTTAAATGGTTTTATAAAAGAAGAAGTGTACTTGGAACAACCTCCTGGTTTTGAAGATTCAAAATTTCCAAATCATGTTCTTAAATTGACAAAAGCTCTTTATGGTTTAAAACAAGCTCCTAGAGCTTGGTATGAAAGATTGTCAAAATTTTTAATCGAAAAAGATTTTTCAAAAGGGAAGGTTGACACTACATTGTTTTTAAAGCATAAAGGTAAAGATTTATTAGTAGTTCAAATTTATGTTGATGATATAATATTTGGTTCTACTACTAATGATGTTCTTTGCCAATAATTTTCTAAGCTAATGCAAAGTGAATTCTAGATGAGCATGATGGGGGGCTCTCATTTTTCTTGGGACTCCAAATCAAGCAAAGAAAAGATGATATCTTCATCAATCAAGCTAAATACGTCAAAGATATGCTCAAGAAATTTGGACTGGAAAATGGGAAACCTCATGACACTCCAATGAGCTCATTAACAAAGCTTGACATAGATGAAGGAGGTAAATCTGTGGATGTTAAATTATATAGGTCAACGATTGGTTCTTTGCTTTATTTAACCACAAGTAGACCGGACATTATGTTTAGTGTTTGCCTATGTGCCAGATTTCAATCATGTCCTAAGGAATCACATTTACTAAATGTTAAGAGAATCTTTAGATACCTTAAGGACACTCCTAGTTTAGGACTTTGGTATCCTAGAGACTCTAGCTTTAGCTTGCATGCCATCTCTGATGCGGATTATGGAGGATGTAAATTAGATAGGAAAATCACCTCCGGTACTTGCCAATTCCTTGGAAATATGCTGATTTCTTGGTTTTCAAAGAAACAAAATTGTGTTGCATTATCTACCACTGAAGCGGAATACATTTCAGTCGATAGTTGTTGTGCCCAAGTTTTATGGATGAAACAACAACTTTTTGATTATGGAATTGAAGTAGGTACTATTCCTATCAAGTGTGACAATACTAGTGCTATTTGTCTCACTAAAAATCTCATCCAACACTCTAGAATTAAGCCTATCTTCTAAAAAAAATAACCGTCATTATTAGAAAAATAGATTTAAGTGTTTGATAAAAATAGTTTGGATTATCAATTATTTTATAAATTATGATAATCTACATAAATAATATTATTTATAATTTAATAACTATGTGCTGTAATATTTTTTGACCGAAAATAATGGTCAAACTTGAAACTTCAAGAAAGTAAAACAACTTTTCACCACTTGATTGTTCGAACAGATTTCAAACCTAATGTTTCTTTCATCTTATAGAATATAGATAACTTTTTTTTTAAAATAACGAATATTAAAAATATGTTTAATTAAAATTATAAAAAGATTTTTAAATATGAATATTTAATAACTAGAAAATAAAAAAAAATCCCCAATTTTTTTTATATAAAATTAAAAAAAAGTGAAACTATGGTGTCAATTAACTAATATCGACTCAAAGCCATATAAATGTAAAACAATGAAAAACAATCTTCCTTCTCTAAAAATCCCAAATCTATGACCAAAGTTCAAATATATATATATATATGATTGTCCCTTGTTCTCATATGTAATAGGATAAGGAGAGGTAAGATAGTAGACTGTCCCCAACACTAGATTGAGAACAGCTTCCGTAGGAGACCTCTGAATTATGAAATGCCTTCCATGGGACTCGATCTCATGACCTCAAGGTTAAGAACCTTGTGCTCTACCAACTAAAAGGAAGATTTGTTGATACTTTGCACCAATTAGTGGATATTTTTACAAAACATTTAGACAAAGAAAGATTTTGGACACTTAGGAGAGAATTAGGTTTAACTGGCCTATCTTCACTTAGTGTTTAAAATAATTTTAGCACTTTTAATTAGTTTTAAGAAAATGCTTATAAAAATAACTATTTTGATTGCATTCTTTGTTAATAGTTAGGGGGAGTTTATGATTCTTAGTGAAAATTTATTATATGTTCAAATAATGTTTAAGGTTAAAATTGATTGATTGAACATAATTATTTTTCAATATATGAGTTGCCAATACCACTAGAGCTAAATAATTTAACATTTTAAGTGTTTAAAATGGATTTTTGATATTTTTGTGCTTAATGCATCGATACACTGAATAGTGCATCGATGCATCCCTTTGAATGTGCATCGATACACCATTAAGGTGCACCGATGCACTCCTTGAATGTGCATCGATGAACAAGGCCATGCATCCATGCATTCATCGAGTTTTTGGATAAAAACACTGCTTTTCTCTTTATTTTCTCAAACCCTTAAAACACTCTCAAAACCGTCTTTTACCCTCTCTCTAATCTCTCATTTCGCTTCAAATCAATGTAATTTTGACGGATTTCAATCGTTCTTCATCTCCCAATCCTGCTTTTATCATCAAATTGTGCAAAACAACATCACATTCCTCTCAATCCAAAATTTTCAAGGTAATATTTCAAAACTCTATTTTATTGATTTTTAAACTTTGAACTAGTTTTGATGAACATTATATCGGGCATTGATTATATTATGATTCTAAACTAAATTTTACAATCAATTTCGTCAAAAACAAACAATTTTTCAACATTGTCTTTGAATTTTCGAAATAATAATAAAAATGATATTTTTTGAAAAATTATTGTTTTTGATTTAATTATATTGTTTTCATGAAAACTATATGTATTATGATATTTCTAATGTTATTTTCAAATAGTTTTCAAAATCATGCCCATTAGGATTCGGTTTAGAGAATCTTGAATTATTGCAGGCTCAATTAAGTTTTGGGATTGATTAAATTGCATACTTGCATTTTAAATTGCATGTTACCTATCCTTATCTGATTTCTTAAACCATGTCAAATCCTAAACAACATAAGACATCGTCTAGTCACTCGAGTCAAAAACCAACCTCCTATTCCTCCACCTAATCCAAATCCAAATCCAAATGACCCAAATATGACTATTCTGAACTCTTGTTTCAATGTATCTGGTCGTAGACAAGATCTCTACCATAGGTACCATACTTGTTTTGAGTCATACAAAATTCGGGAAGAGTGTATCCTTTCGATCCAAGCTATGGAAGATATAGATTTTTAATATATTCTCACTCTTAAATCCTAGAAGTTTGATAACCTCTTTAAACTCAAACCTATTGTTTATCAACTATTAGTCTGAATCTTCTATTCTAATGCGGTATGTGTCCAAAACGAGCACCGAACCAAAACCATAGGAATTTGATTCTTTTAGGTCAATTCGTTTTTATTGACTCTGACACATTCGCTACATATTTTGGACTAGATAACTTAGGTTTATATGATGAAAAGGAGACTGTGGTATCACCCTATAAGTCTAAGGATAGCGTTAGTACCTTACCATCTCATCACGATTGATTTCTTCATTTGTTGATCTCTTGATGGTTTCGACCATCCGGAGGTAGGTTCTCTCTCTTACAAAAATAAATATATGGTGGATACATTGTATCCAACATAATAAGAAGATTAATCTGCCACAGATCACCTTTAGTGAGTTAGTAGATACCATAAACAATGTTCCTTCCAAGAATATAGAAATTTTGATTTCTGGTTGTCTCCTTAGTAACTTGTTTATCAAACTCGTTCTTAGGGTCAATATTGATATTCCAATCCCTCTCCAAAACCAAAATAATTTCATTTCCTTAAAGAAAGTGGGATGGAAACAAAATAAGGAAACTAGCCAATGGGTTTATCGACCTACTGAGTAAACACCGGGCGCAAGCTCTTCATGAGCTCCACCTTCTCCCGACCATCCTTTGGATGACTAGACCTATCTTTCTTTAGTTTCCTTTAATTGGATTTAGAACTTATTGTTAAAACTTTTGATGTTTTTGGATTGGATGTTTGAATATTTTATGGATGTTGAATGTTTGAACTTGACTGTTTTAGATGATTACACTTAAATATATATATATATATATATATATTATATATATATATATATATATATATATATATATATATATATATATATATATATATATATATATTTGGTTTGAATTTCTAATTTGAGCTCAATGTTTATTAATTTTTGAATCATTTACATATTAGTTGCATTATGACCAATTTTACTATTTCACATTTGATTATGAATATTGATTATGAAACTAATGGCTAACCTCTCTCTTGATCTTTGACCTTAGCAGCTTAAGCTATATATATTTATAATAAATTGGCTATATTTTTCAAAACCTTGTTTAAAATCATTTTTAGAGTCTTTTTGATTTAACAAAAAGGGGGAGAAGTGTAAAAAGTGTTTTAAAAGGGAGAAGTGTTATAGTAAGGGGGAGTAATTTTTCAAAATTGATTTCAAAAATAATTTTCTTAAACAAATCTTAAAATTACACAAATTTTTTGTTATATCAAAAAGGGGGAGATTGTTGAAAACATTTTGATGTTTCAATATAACAAATTAAGTATAAATGAATTTTAAGATTTTACAAATAATTTTCTAAGTATATTCGATTTAATTACTCGAATATCAAATTATTACTCCAAGTCTTTCATGATCAATTTCAAACCTTACTAAATGTGTAAAATTGTGTTTTATACTTAATATATTTTTGAAACAATTTTCACAAAGTATTTTGAACCAAAATCAAGCCTAAAATCAATTTTTCAAAGTGATGCACAGATGCACCAATCTATGCATCGATGCACTCAGGGTTTTATGAAAAGATCGAATGCATTTGATGCATCGATGCACTCAGGCTTTTTCAAAACATCGAATGCATTTTATGCATCGATGCACACTTTGTGCACCGATGCACTAAGTGTTCCAACGGTCAAAATATTTGAATTTTACACTTGATGCACCGATGCACCCTGTGTATGCATCGATGTACACACGCTCCCAACCAGTTTTATTAATTGTTTTCACACTTAAACGGCTCTATTGACTCCACTAATCATCCCTAACATTCAGAATCAATTGAAGAAGTATTTAAACAAGCTTAGAAGCCATTGATCAACAACAAGAAATAACAAGAATCAAGTGAGAATCAAAGAGAAAGCATCAAAACTCATTGTTTGAGCAATTCAAGCCTATTTTTCATTCAATATTCATTTTGCTTTCAAGAACACTACTTGTACTCAATTGTATTCATTCTTGAGTGTTCTTTTCTTTGTTCTAGAATTATGCAAACAATCTACCTTGTGAGGTTTTTCCTTGTAAGTTTGCAAATTTGTGTATTTCTCTTTGAGAAAGAGCGTTCTCAAGAATTGGGATATATTCTTGAGGGAGTTGTAAGGTTATCTCTTTGGCCTCAAAAGAAAGAAAAAATTAGTGAATTTGTTGGAAAATCCTTAGTGTGGATAGCTAAGGTAGTGGACGTAGACTTTGGTTGGAAAGTCGAACCACTCTAAATCGTTGTGCAACTTCTTTCTACTTATCAATGCATGTACATTAAATATAATCATATCATACCAACTCATATAACCAATGATTATATACTCATGAACCATCATTTTTATTATTACCAATCTTATCATTAGTACTTATAATTATATACACTTATACATAACATTCGTAATCATCATATCATATATTTAACCAAGCAATACACACTACATCGCATAAATCCTTTATACATTTCATATAAAAAGTCATATATATATATATATATATATATATATATATATATATATATATATATATATATATATTATATATATCATACATTGTATTTGTTTTATATCTTTGTTAGCCCATGTATACTTTTGATAACTAAAGATATGTGAGTACATTGAGGTTGTGCACATATGTTGTCACTACAGGTCATATAAGGGCTCACTATGGGCATATAAAATCATCCCGAAGGACCACATTTATGTCCCGAAGAACCACATATATGTCCCGAAGGACCGCGTAGAACCCTTGACTCTTGGCATGCCAACTATACCCCTAGCTCTCATATCATATAACATGGGCATTATCATTTATATTCATCACATATTAACACATTCATATCACATAGGCATATAAGCTCATAGCTTCTTATCACGTGTTCTTGTATTCATATAGACATATCCTTTCTCATATAATCCCATAGGTCATATCATATGGTTTATACTTCATATTCATATAATCATTTATATTCCAAGTTCATATCATCACATAATTCAATTATATCACTTAACATAGATTATCACACCAACACGCATTCACAATGATCACATATATAGATGCACTCAACATCTAGACATATACATATACTCATGTACACATAAACATCATTTCACTACATGCTTGTATTCTTGTACTCATGTAATGTAATATTGGAATTAGACTCATCACAAGTCTTAATTCCATAAAATAACTTATACTTAATATCATGTACTCACTTTCGTCTCACTAGTCGATACCAATCTCTTATCGTTCTCTCAAAAATTCTTACTCTGTCGATTTGTCTGGACTTTGCTTTCGATCGATATCTACACGAATATACAATCCAATAAATATCGGGATTCAAATTAATTAAAAAGATTCTTACTAATATAAACTAAACCAAGCACTAATTTCTTAATTCCAACTTAAGTAGTATCGGTACTACAGTTACAATACCGATATCTCCATGCTTGTAGTATTGATACAATCCCACGATATCGATACCTATTCGGGATTCTGTAATTTCATCGCAAGAATGGTACCGAGACCTCCCCATTGGTATCGATACCTATGGTACCGATACTATCACCTCAGTATCGACACCCCCATGAAGATTTATTCCACTTTTACCTTGTGGTATCGATACTGTTCATGTAGTATCGATACCTACACCTAATTTTCACTTATTTTTGCCTTGTAGTATCGTTACTTACTCATTCAGTACCGATACTACAAACCCATATTACACTTCTTTAAACCTAAAAATTACCAAAACTTTGCTATCTTTCTCATTTTACTATTCTATAAAGCCTTTAAATTCAACTATATACTCCCAAACTAACTTACTTCACTTTAACATACTTTAACATCCATCTTCTCATAGAACACTTGTAACCAAAAATCATACCAATTATTCAACATGTTTTTAATTCACTTCTACTACTTATATCTTCTTAATTAAACCCTTGACAAGTCAAATAAAACTTCAAAATCCACTTACAAACTCTCTCCCAACAGCTCACTTAAAAACCCCTTATATTAAATCCTCATAATTTGTCATTCTTTTAAGTTTCTATCACTCCTTAAGCTTCCATACATTTTCTAACACCCCAAGAATCAAAACCAAACATAATTTACAAGAAATAACCAACTGAAATATTCCTTACCTCAAGCTATGGAGTCACGGTGGAGATGAGAAGAAGAAATATGAAGATAATTGTCTAGATTTCCTTTTACCTTCTTTTAACTTCCATGTGTAAATATACTACCCAAGGGAATGAATTTAAAATCCATTTCCCTCCAAATGAACATTATGCCCTTCAATCTTTTCATCTTTACCAATCAATCCTCCTAAATAAATTCCCAATTAAGTCCTTAAACTTTTCAATTTTCCTAAATTGATTACCAAGTTTCTTGGCGAAATATTGCCTGGGTTGTATGGGATTACAAATGCCAAGCTGTCCATGTTGCTTGGATTCAAGGAAACCAAGGGCAAGGAAAAAGAGGAAAGCACCTCCCGCACATGAAACCACGATGCCATGACAAAACTAGATGCTCTAGAGGAGGTCATTAAGAGAACCCAAGATCACGTGGACCAGTTGACCAGCAATCTGACGACCTTTCTTACCTATGTTAAGCGCCGTGATGAGTTTGTGGAGAATGCTTTCATGAAGATCCTCCCGCACGTTAATCTTGATATCCCAGTCTTCCCCGATACACTCTTGAGTCTTTCTGCGGATGTCACGGCATCAGAATATGCTCCCTATCCCGTTGATGACGAGGAACCAACAAATCCTAATCCAATCCACTCAGTACCAACAACCAAACGCCAAGAGATCGAGTTCCAGCTCTCAACCTTACCACCACCTTTGCAACCCACCGAGCTACTTAAGGCAGCACAGTCAGAAATGCCACAATAAATCCCTCTACGAAGGAGTCAACATCGTCTAAAGAAGGTGTATCAGAGTGAAAAGCCTCAATTCACCCTGATCCCTGAAGGCCTTAGGACCCCCTACTACACCACCATCAGATTCTGAACACTCCAGCCCCACACAATTGCGCAAGCGCCCATGTCGCACGGCAATACCACCACCTTAGATAGTCAAGTTACCTTACATTGCATATCATGTAATCTAGTTTTAACTTAGTTTTTATTTAGCATTGATGACAATGCTTCTCTCAAGTTTGGGGAGGTAGGGTTATTAATTCATTACATGATAATATTAGTAGAATGAATATGCCATGACATTAGTAAGTGTTCGAATTAGTTTTTGGAATAAATTAATGATGCCCGATGATGATGAACTCTTTATGGCTAGAATTGAATGTATATGTATGTTGAGAATGATAGAACCAACTCTAGGACTTGGTCCTTTGAAACTTTTTGATACACGAGTGTATGTTTTCCATGCTTAAGGAACTTAGAAATTTTTTATAATATAACTCTTGCATACCTTGGCATAAATTTTAGACAATGCCCTTGAATAATGAAAACCCCACATGTATAAAATATAAAATTGCAAATAACTGTAGGAGGACACTCCGCTATGCCATAGCATTGCCTAGATACTACATTTAAATAAGTGGCAACCACGACATATGAGTGAATGAAAGTAGTCACGGGATGACTCTACCTGACTAGCTCGAGAGTGGAAGGTATGCTCTTTTTCACCTAGAGTGTGGGATGGTAGATGTGATGAGTTAACTCCCCTCGTAGCAGTCTTAAAGAAGAAGAAAACAATGTGGGAGTAAACTTGTAAATGTAGTGGCAAAACAAGATAGCTTGCCTAGAAATTTTCTAGATTTGTTAAACTTGATACAATCACAAACACATACACAAAGGATCTTGCACTAGGGGACAATACTTGATTTCTCAATTTAGTCTAGCATATTGAAGCCAACTGTTCTGAGGTCTGAAATTCTATCCCATATGATTATCTTGATCCTGAACTTGCCATGGTATTTTTATTTTGCTTAATACTATCAATTGCTTGAGGACAAGCAATAGCTTAAGTTTTGGGGTGTAATACTCTGTAAAAAGGCTATATTTAGGGTCTTTTTTCTTAAGTTATTGACTATCTAAGAGCTCATATAGGATCATATAGATGCATTTAGGAGCATATAGTTGCATGTGGTGGAAATATATTTTGTCGTGGCATTTTATTTTGTAAATGGTGTTGCGTTATGGGGAAGGTATTTTGTTTGATGATGTGCATGATTTGTGAGCATGGATAAGTAAGGAGAATTGCCATGACATGATCGGAATGTTGAGCAGAATGCAAATGCCAACTCGGGCGACATTTCGGAAGCAAAAAAAATGAAATAATAGATTTTCAAGAGCCAATTGTCTTTGTCTTCACGTGCCTTCAGCTGCCAGACACCTAGGAGGAAACATCTTCCACCTGGGTCGACTAATCATGTCGGCACATACGTGCAGCTGCAAGCCTCCCATAATGGACCATGCCCAGCTGCCTAGGAGGGGACCACTACCACATCTGCCTCACCCCCTCACGTGAAGAAAACCAGCTCGGGGTATCCTAGGAATTTTAACACAAATTCCTAGGTTTATTCCCCACTATAAATAGGTGATGAAGCCACCAGACTTAGAGACTCTTTTTCACTCTGTTTTGAGTTTAGTTTAAAAAAAGAAAATGTCTCTCCTTTTTCTTGTCAATCATTTTTGTCGTGGCATTTCTCCATTAACAAGCTAGAGGGAGTTGGAGCTAGGCGTCTGAGAGGAGCTAGTGAGCTAAGACAGTTCGTGGTGGCCGAGGGAAGCTCAAGCAGTGCACGTTGAAGGATTTTCCTCCATCCCTTTGCTATGTGCTTTCATTTATCTTAGTTGGGTTGTATGGAACAGATTAATTTCATGCCTTGTTGTTTGGAATATTCGAACCCCACCATGAACTAGTCTTATTTGGTGGAAGTTCATTATGGATACTTAAGTTTTATTTTAATGGATGGTTGTTTTTTGCATGCTGTTATTTGTTTTGCTTATGATGCTTAATGCCTTAAGGTTGTAGGAGCTATGAGAGTAGTCATTCCTTAGGAGTATGCTTAGTGTTCGAGAGAATGACTAAGTAGCATATCTTTAGTGTTCGAGAGAAACTAGGGAGGATCAACATAAGCAAGGGGTTCTAGATAGTAACTAGACCTAATCCAACCTTAGACATAAGGTTAGGATTTCAATCGACTAAAAAGGAGTAGTGCTCGATCGAGAGGTTAAATGCTAGTGTTAACGCTGAGTGGTATTGACGTGACATATTATGTTGATCTAAACCAATAGGATTTTGCACCTGCTAATGCCGAGAGGTATTGCCAAGGCATCTTCAAACTATCGAGTCCCTTAACTAGAGATAGCATAGGGCAACTTTAGTAAACTTTGTCAGGCAAGTAAGACATAGAAGTAAGACCATCCTGAGAAATTAGACTTAAGTTTCCTAAGTGACTCCTATTATTCATTCACATAATAGCTTGTTGTGTGAGGAGCCTAAAGTCATTTGGATCAAATCCTATGTTTACATTTCGTTGTGTCTTTGCATTTTAAATTGATTTCACTACACTCAATTTACTTTTTTCAAGATCCATTTTGCCACAACACTCTCATTTGTACATACCATCACTAACTATACTTAGGTAAAATAGATAATTGTTTTGATTGAACTTATAAATTTCCTTCAATCCTTGTGGATACGATACTCGCTCATCACTGTATTACTTGTTCGATTGTATATATTTGCACATATTTCGCGACCATATTTAGTAGTCACAATTCGCGGACACAATACAAAGCTTGGATAAACTAAATCAACTCAATTCTGACTCAAAGCATCAATTCGACACTCAAGATTTAGTCTAAATCACAGAATTACTTAATAACCTAAGTGAAATGAGTTGTGCTAATAAAGAAGATTCGGGAAATGCTGCAATCATTGCTAAAAATGGAGGTATCGAGTTAGTTTGTTCGATTTGTAGTAAGATTCCAACTGAATCAAGACAGCCTCTAGTTTCTTGCTTAAATACCATGTCATCGTTGCTCACTGGTATGAAACAATTCATGTATATGTATTTAAGATTTAGTGATGGTTTATGTGTTGGAGTTATTTGGTTATGTTGTATTTTTAGATGTTTTAAGTAGCGAGACTTTTAGGGGAAATTGAGGGCCGAAGATTGTGGTTAGCATTCTTAGTTATGGGATTCCAGGTATATATATCTTGAATTCGGGTTTCACTGTTGTTGCTGCTGCCGCGACTGGTAATGAAGTTGTTAAACGATCGTTTATGGAGTTGGGAATCGATGAGCTGATTCTACAAGTTTTGAGTGGACAAACTCAGGGAAGTGTTCTGAGCTTATATGATGCTATACGTGTTTTGTTAATATCTGATGATAATCATGTTGTTGCTTCGGAAGTAAGTAACATGTGTGTGTAATAAATCTTTTAGGTAGTACCGTTATTGTTCCTCAAAATGGTTGTGACATTTTTTGGTTGCTTCAGGTTTATGGTTACGCACGAAGATTTGCAAAAATCAGAACTGCGAGAGCTTTTGTGGAATCTCTTCATGGAGGGAATAGTTCGTCTGGTCTTGTTTCAGCTTGCATAGCACTAAAAGCTATTGCTGTGAATGTAAGTTGTTCAAATTGTTCGAGGTATTAGATTACTTGATGTAGGTTAATATAATAACAATTTCCACTGTTAGAGGCTTAAGATGCTAATCATTTGTGTGATGAAGTTTTGCCTTCTAATTTACCCCAAGGTGTTTCATTTCCTCTAGAGTGAAATACGCAAATCAATTGCTGATGCAAATCAATTGCTGATGCAAATCAATTGCTAATGCTGAAAAAAAAATTTCGTAGGATAAACTAAAGCCTATTATTTTGGGAAGAATCGGGTATTGGGAAATCAAATTGTCAGCAGATATAAGGGGAATAGCAACACATTTTTAATTTTTTTTTTAATGAAATTTAGACAGAAACATCTATTAAATACGTTTTATTTTATTCATTATTTGAGCGAGTAGCCTAGTCTGATGACAAAAATAGGAACAATTCACCCCAGGGATCCAGGTTTGAGTCTCAGTGACACATGTCACTCTCAGATTGGTTTGAATTAATAACATAAAAATATAAATAATAATTTTTTTAAAAATTGACATGGCAATACTACGTCAACAATTTCGATGACATGTACATCCACGTCAACTTTCCCCTCCACATGTGAGTTATTTTTGACCTAAAAATAAACTTTCAATCACAAATGTTCTAAAAAAACAATACGAGTAAATTTAACATTATTAAATGTTAAGGCTATTTTATTACATTATACCTTAAAATTATAAAGATTAAAATTATTTAAATTTTTTAATAAGTTTTAACTTTTTTCTTCAAAAAAAATTATAAATTTCACATGACAAAATTAAGGTGTACCACATATCAATAATATTTTCATTTAAAAATAATTAAGATTTAACAATTAAAATTAACAAAAGAATCAATTGATTTAAATTCTCAATTTAAATATTTAATTGAATAAAAAACGGAACTAATTTTTTTCAAAAAGTTTAGAATTCCATGCCCCTTAGGCCTATTATAAAATAGGTTTAATAAGGTAAACCAAGTATTCAGTGATAAAGATATTGTTATTATTCCTTGATGACCTGGGAATTCAAACATCATAGATGCTAAGGGTCTAAACATTCAATCTCGAAAAATTGAGTTTAAAAAAAATTAAAAGTTTACGTACTAAAACAGATTAAAATTGATAGTTTAAGCATTAAACACATAATTCACCCTATAAAATATTACCATCTCAGATTCTACGCATGAAATTTAGCATTAAACTGTATTTAAACTGATTTAGAAGACCTAAAAATAAAATAAAATAAATTATATATCTTTCTTGTTCAAAAAGAGAAATTAAATTATAAAATCATTCTTAATAAAGTAAACTACTATAACAGATCATGTATCATTCACTACTATTTAAATAAACAATTGAAAACATGTCACAACCAACTAAAACTCACCACCAATATATCAAATAATTATCCAATAAAGTAATGCCAAAAACTAATTCTTTGTTTAACTGACCATCAGCATAATTAAGTATTTTTTAGAGCTTTTATGCTTTAGCTCATAAAACATTTCCAATAAGAAAACTCTAATCCGTTATAAGTTGAACTCAATTGAGTGATTTCATTGAACTACACACGCAAAAGAGTGTTTTCGTTATCAACATGTTAAAAAAATTCTAAACGGATAAATTCATTTTCTTTTCTTCAAATGTTAGAGTTCAACACTAGTATCTAACATAGGTATAAAGACATAACCTTCAAAGATTTCATAATACAAAAAAAAAATTAAAAAAAAATTAACATCCTCGTATCTAACACCGAGTCAGAACAACATAAGTTTTCATGACAATAATACTAACAAAGATTTGGACAATAACGGATTCAACTGTCCGAACAACATAGGTTGGCATATATTATTTCAGTTAAACCAACATTTTCTTAAGTGTGAGCTCAAATGAAATTATTATGCAAAATTATTACTTAACACTTACTCTAGACAATACCTGACTTTGCAATATGAATTCCTAAGGAAAACTGAAACCAATATTTCGAATTTCGCCGGCACAGACTTCATAAATCACTGAAGAAGAAAAGAACAACTGAAAATGTTCAGACAAACTGAAGAAATCCTAAAACACAGCGAATTTAAATCTGGAGACCTGAAAAATTCATCGCATCATAGTCTACAATAGCAGCCTAATAAAGTGGAAGTTCTGCCACTAACGGAGCTGATTAAGGTCTGATTAAGGTAAGAAACTATCCCAGCATGATTCAATCAAGCATGATTAAGGTTAATTTTAAACAATGTCAGTTTTATGCAGTCCTACATTTCAAATTCTATTATCTCCTTTAAAAAGATGCAATCAAGCATGGTTCAATCAAATAACTATCATAATAAATCCACCCCATATACATATGCCAACTATTGACTAACATATAAAACACGTTCTACATCAAAAACAGTGGATCTAGAATCTCATGCTTGTATGTGTTCCCATGTACTAGGAACACCAATAGGAGAACAAAGTTGGTAGAAGATGAAGACCCTGAAATGGAAAGGGATAGGTTATTATCTAGTATTCGTCGGTGCTAAATCCACTCTCTCACCCGGACACAAGATAGAAGTAACAGCAAAGTAGTTGCATGAACACCAACTTGAAGACTAGAGGCTACAGCCTTATTGCATAAACTTTTGTTAGACTGAGACTAACTTTCAATTTCCTTGTATGTTAAACATAAAATCAGGAGAACAGAAAGAACAAACATTTCTTCATATGTAAACCAAAATGTGTGGTTATATTTCAAATGGGTGGCATACTGCAATTAATTGAACAGAAAGGGAAGTGTAAAAAAAAAGAACCTTGGAAACCAGCCGCATGGATCTTCTAGGAACAACCTTTCTAATAGGATGCTTTCCGCTTCTTAAAACCTTGACATCAAGCATGCTACAATCATTTTGATCATCTACCTTCCTAATAGGATGCTTTCTGCTTCTTAAAACCTTGGCATCAAGCATGCCACAATCATTCTGATCACCTTCTGTATATGCTCTCTTTTTCCCAAGTCCATTAGAATCAAGCTTACAAGCACTCTCGCAATTTCAAATATCATGTGAGCATCTGGAAAGGGCAGTTTATACAACCAAATCAACAATAAATAAATATTCTAACATATAATTAATTTATGAAGGATAATTACTCCGAACTCTCTCCCCAATTAATAACTTTGCTCCTATCCTGCAAGCAGTTTCATACAGTATAATTTTAGTTGTTTCATTGAGTATACTAAGACAAAATAGATAAGTAGTTAAAATTCTAAGCCCATCTCTCGTCTCCACCCATAAACAGAAACAAAAAAAAAGTAAATAAATTGATTTTACTAAACCAGTGTGTTCAGATTATTACAAGTAAAAAGAGGAAGATAAGAACAGAAGATTTCTTCTACCCTTAAGATGAATCTACTATATTCATTAAGAATGGCCATGTAACTCGAAAAAAACACCTAAAACAATATTTCTCAAAATAATAACTAGCTAGTAAATTTTGACACATAAATAGAGTAGCGCAATGGAAAACAGAATGAGGATAACAAGATTAGGAGCAAGGGTAGAAGACAGGACAAGGTGAACTATTACCTGTTCTTCAACTAATGTAGGCAAAGTATTCCTAAATATCTCTTGACAAAGCCCAGTTGAGCCTACTACTCCACCTTGTTCCGCATAAGTATTATGCTTTTGATCAACCAAATTCCCAAATTCAACATTTTCACAAGGTGAAAGCAATGTCTTTTTTTGGTGAACCACATCTTTGGGCATTGGCATCTGCAATGAATCATCTGACATAAATCCAGGAACTATTACACCAGAACTCACTGGATTACAACCATTTTGCAGGGTAGAATTATCACATATTTCATTTTCAAGACTAGAATTCTTATGCTTCCCTATGAGAAGATTTGGTGCACAATCTGATATATTTAACATAGCGTCACTGGCTAACGTCTCCTTGGGAGAACTAGCATTTGAATCAGGAGTTATCAAACATCCATCTTTAGCAGAGGATGCACCAGAAGAAATCATTTCCTCTTGAACATCAGGAAGAGCTTGAAATGTGGGCAGTCCTTGACTCCTTCTAAGTGCTCCGACACATCCACAGCTTCAACGCATGTTATTACAGTGGAATCTGTGGGCCTTTCATCTCCATTTGAATTATCAAGCTGCAATGCATGATGTTCTTTTATGATCAACTTGGGGTATCCAGAGTATATATGGCCATCCTGTGGGCCTTTCATCTCCATTTGAATTATCAAGCTGCAATGCATGATGTTCTTTTATGATCAAACTTGGGGGTAATCCAGAGTATATATGGCCATCTGCTATTCTCCCAGCTTCTACATTCAATTGAAAAGAACTTTTCAACTGCTTACTACTTTCCCCAAAGTGCCCAAGCTCATTACGGAAACTCTGAGACTTGCTATGGGACATGTTCTGGCATATAGAAACCTCACTCCTCAATTTCTCAACCCATTCTGATGGGTTTGAATTTAAATCAACAAAAAGGTTAATGCCCTCTTCTGATTTTACATGAAACTGAAAAGAAGAGGAAGAAACAGTAGAAGTGTTTAAGGAGGAATGAAAGTCAGCCTCATTAGAACATGCACCAACATTCACATCTTTGTTTCCAATTTGAGGCACATCATTCATCTTCCCGCCTCTTGGAAGACTCAAACAATTTCTGTTGACGTATATTGTTGGGAACTCTTTATTCTTAAAACCACTATTATTATACTGAGTAACCAACTGAGGCCGCTGTGTTTGCTGGAAGAAAATAGAATCACCACCATAGTCATCCTGCATTGATGGACCCGGATAATTAGAAACAAGTTTTGAGTTCTTAAAAGCAAACAATTAAGAATTGCAGGCTAAAGCATCCACATCTTTCTGCCAGATACATCTTGCTTAAAAAGCTGCCCTCAAGTTAATTTTCACAGGCCATAGACTAGAAGACAAAAGTGTCATCTGGTAAAATCTTAGTGCACCATTGTATTTTCCTTTTGGTTGTGGTGTTGGGTGGAGGTGAGGAGATCTTCTCACTTCTGGTTGGACGAAAAGGTATATATCTTTCAGCAGGAACAACTGCATTAACCTAACACATGCTACAGGAGAGAACAACCGATGGGGAAGATGAAGTGAGGAATTATATGGGATATATCTGGTTGCATCAGGTGTCAAATATAATCCATAACTTAAACATAAACATCCAAGAAGCAAACCTTATGATAAAATTTATCCCCTGGACAACAATCCAATCCATTACTTTTAACAGCTTGAGAATAATTCACTCCATTACAACAGCCTGCTGGACAAGAGATGAGTCCATAGAAATCTGCAAAAGTAGCCAGATGCTATTCTTACTATGGCACATCAACTGTAGTAAGGAAATCATAGTGCAGAAAACTAAATGAAACTGCTTAGGCACACAATAACTAGTTAATACCTTTATCACCATCCTTGAAAGGGAGTTGCAGGGACAATGGAAGTCCAGCCTCTTGAATTTCATATAATCTTGCCCTCGTGGTCATTGAACCCAATCTCTGGTTCTGCATATTTTTCAAATATATTCTATGATAGGATGAACAAGATCTTCAAAGTCATGTAAATTCA
The DNA here is from genome assembly GCF_006381635.1 of Hibiscus syriacus. Taxonomy (NCBI): domain Eukaryota; kingdom Viridiplantae; phylum Streptophyta; class Magnoliopsida; order Malvales; family Malvaceae; genus Hibiscus; species Hibiscus syriacus. Next base: position 1,576,018 of record NW_024063443.1, read on the forward strand.
GTAACATGTTTTGCAAAAAAAAAAAAAAACTATGTGAGGAATAAAGAATATTAGAGAATGTTTTGTATTTGGCAGGCCAGCAATATTTACATCCAGATGCATAAAACATATTGGTACTAAAACACAATCTAAGCAACACATAGGCAAAAAGCAGTATGATATACTTCAGATTCCCAACTCTTAGTTGCCAACGGAAGGGATAGCTTAATAAATTACCTCTAGATAGGAGGCCAGTGATCTAGCCATATCCGAGCTCGACCTATTAGCAGGTAGACCGTATTTCTTACATAAACTTTGAAGCTCTTTTCTTGAAAGGCTATGGTAGAAACCTTTATCTTTCTTACTTCCCATCCGTTCCCGAAATCCGACCAAACAAATCTATAAAGAACAACAGAAAACAAATTAATTCTGAATCATTCAAAGCACTAAACAAATCAAAGTTCTAGCTACAATAGTCGCCAAAATATAAATCTTAAACACCAATAATACCAAATAGAAAGTATAAGTCGAGCATATGAAACAAATCATTACAACTTTTAAACCTCAAATTCAACATCCCCTTACCTTAAAACTACTTCACCTTAAGAAGCAAACACCCCCAAAGAAAACAATTTTAGAAAAGTAATAAAATTACGTTTGTTCGCGAAACTTATCCGATTGCTAAGAAACCGTTGGGGAAAAGAAGAAGAAAATCAGAAAGAGTAGAGTTGGATCCCGAGCTTAGTTAAAGAAGAAGGAGAAGGAAAGAAGTTCAAAACGACAAAGATTGAGACTTTAGGTTCTAGGGTTCCTGCATATTCGGAGAAAGAATATTCTTGTTTCTTTTGGGTGAGTGGATATTCTATTACGAGACGAGAAAGAAGAGGGAAATGGGCAAGAAAGTGGTAGGAAATGAGCAAGTTTTACCTTGGAGGGAGAGGGGGTTTGAAATTTTCGAAAATCTGAGCTGCTTCCCCTCTTTTTGCGGCAGATTTGAAGTTGGCAGTCCCTAAAATTTAGTAATTTGGTGTTAGTGAGTTTTACTCTCCCTCTTCACTAAAATTATCATTTTTCTTATTTTTGGGTATATTATGCTCATCATTAAAGTATCTTTTTATTCCTATTTTGTTCACCAATATTTTAAAATTTTCTATTTAATCACTTAACTTTGAAATTATCTTAATTTTAATCCCTTTAACTTATATGTTCCTTTCTCTCCGACCACCCTTCGTTCATCAACGCTACGACTCTCAAATCTTTCGTGTGGACTCTCTAAATCTTAAACCTAAAATCAATACTCAATACAAGTAAAATCGAAGCTGGCATGATGAATTTGAAATAAAAACGACTCGTGAATTTTAAAATAAATTGTCATAATATAAAAAGAATAAATATAAATTTAAAATTAAAATTATAGAGATGAGTAAAAATTCGAATAAAAATAATATTTAATCTAAACAAGTATTATTTATTTATTTATTTATTCTGTCTATACTAAATTATGTGAGTGGTTAAAAATTCAAATAAATTTATTTTTAACTTATAAGAGAATAATTTATTCATTTTTTTATCTAACCAAGCCATGTATTATCTATATTTACTAACCTTTCTCTTTAGAATAAATCTCAAAATTACATTGTTTTCATTAAAAAAAATCATTCGTGAAGTAATAGTGTAATAAATGGTAATCATTCGTATTACGTTATAAGTAATTCAAATTCAAAATCAAGTAATAAATAAAATGAAAGATTATTTCCCAACAGTTAACATTAATTATGGTAAATTAAAGGGAATTATTATTATTTAATATTATTTTACACTCTCTTGAGATCCTTCTGTTTTTCCTTGAAAGTTTACCTGCTAAACTATTCCTAAATCTTGAACAAAGACACAGTAAATTTCATTCATATTCATCTTCAACCTTGGTCTCCTTCTTCAAGCCTCAATCCAGGCAAGCAATATTTACCTTTCATTTATCAGGTTTCTTTGCCGTTTTTGCTCTATAACGTTTACAAATGCTGTGACAATTCTTTTTGGTTTTTATATCAAACATTTGATGCAGATAGTTTGAACAATGTCTGAATCAAACATGGACTTCTCATTGAAGGAAACTTCACCGAATATCGGTGGAGGAAGAGTTTCCGGTAGCGAAAAGCTTACCTCGTCATTCGACCTTGTCGAACAACTGCATTTTCTGTACATAAAAATTGTGAGGGCCAAAGATTTACCATGTTCACCGTGCAATCCATTTGTTCAAGTAAAGATTGGTAACTACAAAGGCACGACGAAGACCTTCGTCAATAGCCCTGATCCCGAGTGGAACCAAGTTTTCGCGTTTGCAAAAGATCGGATCCAGGCCGTGACCGTGGAGATAACTGTGATGAACAAAGAGATTTTTGTAGGCAAAGTCGGTTTCGATATACCAGACGTTCCTACTCGCGTCCCACCTGATAGTCCGCTCGCACCGCAGTGGTATATTTTGGAGGATGAACATGGAAGAAAAGGCCAGAGAGGGGAATTGATTTAGCTATTTGGATGGGAACTCAAGCTGATGAAGTGTTCCCTGATGCATGGCATTCCGATGCAGCCACCATTACCAGCGAAAGCATATCGAATACTCGATCGAAAGTGTATATTTCGCCTAGGCTCTGGTATCTCAGAGTCAATATAATTCAAGCACAAGATTTGGTGCCTATGAATAACAACAGGGTCCCTGAAGTTTACGTCAAATCTATGCTTGGGAATATGGCTTTAAGGAGTAGATTTTCGCCGGATAAGAGTGTAAACCCAATATGGAACGAGGATCTGATGTTTGTCGTAGCGGAACCATTTGATGATCCATTGATCTTGTGTGTGGTGGATAAGTTGGGTGATAACAAAGAGGAAGTTCTCGGGAGTTGCTCGATTCATTTGTCGAAAGTCGAGAAGAGGCTAATGCCGATACCTGTCGATGCACATTGGTATAATCTCGAGGAAGCTGTTAACCGAAAGAAGAGGGAAGCGAGGTTTGCCAGCAGGCTCCATTTGAGGATCTGTTTAGATGGAGGCTACCATGTCCTAGACGAGTCCATTTATTACAGTAGTGATTTCAGGGCAACATCCAAATTGTTATGGCCTCCTTCCATTGGTGTATTGGAGCTCGGAATCTTGAATGCGTCCGGTTTGCTCCGATGAAGTCGAAAGATGGACTAGGAACTACCGATGCTTATTGTGTAGTGAAATACGGGCCTAAGTGGGTTAGAACGAGGACTATCGTCAACAGTTTTGCTCCAAAATGGAATGAGCAATACACATGGGATGTCTATGACCCTTATACGGTTATCACCATCGGAGTTTTCAATAACTGTCACTTGCAAGGAGGAAGTAACGCTACAGATTCGAAGGATCGACGAATCGGGAAGGTAAGGATCCGACTGTCTACACTTAATACAGATAGGATTTATACACTTTCTTATCCACTTATAGTCTTGGAACCCAATGGAGTGAAGAAAACGGGTGAAATTCAATTGTCAGTGAGATTTACATGCTCGTCTACATGGAATTTGTTACAATCTTATACACAACCTTTGTTCCCTGAAATGCATTACCTTCTTCCGTTATCCGTATATCAAATCGAAAGTTTGCGGCACCAGGCTACTCATATTCTCTCCTCGAGATTGCATCGTGCCGAGCCACCGTTACGAAGAGAAGTTGTGGAGTATATGCTGGATGTTGGCTCCAATGTATGGAGTTTAAGAAGGGGCAGAGCGAATCTCGAGAGACTCCTGGCTGCATTTAATCTACTTGTCGAAGCTTGGAAACGGTTCGATACAATACGCAAATGGAAGAATCCGATCTCGACAATGATGGTTCACTTCCTATATTCGATCTTGATTCTCTTCCCTGAAAAGATATTGCCCCTTTTTCTCATGTGCATCGTCCACGGAGCTTCACAGTATAGGAAGAGGCCAAGACATCCTCCTCACATGGATACCAAGTTGTCACTCGTCGAATCCGTGCAGTCTGATGATTTCGACGAGGAGTTCGATACATTTCCGACTTCCAAAGAAGATAAAGTTGTTAAAAAGAGGTATGACCGGTTGAGAAGTATTGCGGGGAGGATGATGACGATAATCGGAGACTTGGCAACTCAAGCTGAGAGGTTTAATTCTATGCTAAGTTGGCGAGACCCCAGAGCCACTTCAATGTTCATGGCCTTTTGTTTAATCGCTTGTATAACGTTCCATCTTGTTCCTTGTCGCTTATTCGCACTCGGATTCGGGTTTTTCGCGATGAGACATCCTCGATTTCGAATCAACATTCCTTCATTGCCACAAAACTTCTTCAAAAGATTGCCCGCAAGAGCAGATAGTATGATATGATGGGGAAAGCAGCTGCAGTCTGAGGATGAGAGAGGAATGTTTCGGATATTGGAATTCGAACCGGATCTGATGAATGTTCAAAGAAAGTCGCGTAAATTCTTTGCTTTTAACTGTCAATGTCTGTGGTGTGTTTTTGTTGCTGTTATTACGCAGTTATTTATATCTGCCATAAAATATGAACCTGTACTCATGATCTAGTGGTACGATTGTTGATTAGGGTGTGAGACGTCACGAGTTCAATTCTTGGAATGCCCCTTTTTATTTTATATTGATTCCTTTCCAAAGTTGACCTTTTTTGGGCGAGGTTTGATTTAAGCCGTTTCAAATTTCCCTTATATATATATATATAGTCTCTTGCTTACAAACCCAACAATTTGAAAATCCATTGATTTTTTCTTTTTTTGAAATTCAGAGATGCTTCTAAAGTTTTAATATTTAAATTTATTTTTTATAAATATGATTTTGAGTTTGAGTAGCTGAAATAATTAAGATAAATTCAAATATTTCAATATTTAATTTAAGTTATTTATTAGCGTAATTGGACACGTTTAATTAAATCTGGGAATTTCAATCAGATCTTCAACTCAACTAAAGGGAATTGATTTTCATTCTTAATAGACAAAAAAGATAATCAAATATAATTAATTAATTTTTAAAATTTTAATTTTTTCTTGAATTGAATTTAAATTTAAAAAATCGAGTATCATCGTAACCGAATTAAGTTTTAGAATTAAAATTTCGGGTAAACTAATCCAATGGTCACTAATGTTTGAATAATTGTTTGTTTTCACCATTAATGTTTGAAAAGTTATAAATCAATCACTAATGTTATCGTTTGTTACAAAGTGATTACGTGTCGTTAACAGCTGTTAACAAAAATATTGACTTTGCACGTTAAACCATTTGACTCAGCATATTTGACCAACCGTTTGACTCCTCTTATTCTTCACAAACGTTTTATCTTCTCTGTCTGCAACAATCTCAATCTTGTAACAATATATTCCTTATGGATGATCCACCAAGCACCCAGTTTTGCAGCTCTTGGAGAACATGCAACTCACCACAGTAACAAGAACAACAAAAACAGAGTACAAATAAGCAATCAAAACCCCTTTCAAAGCCAACAAAACCCCACCATAATCACCGTCACTACGATAACCATAATCCCCCACAACAACCGGAATTCTCCATTCTAGAAGAAACCAAAGCCATGTTACAAATCACAATCACATAAGCCAGAATCATCGAATATACGACACACCGGCAGCCGACATGAAGGTGATTCAATTGGGAGACAAATAGAACCCCAACCAATTAATAAAATGGTACTCGAAGAACAAAAGAGAGAAAACCATTGAATTTGCAGCCAAGAGTATAAAGAAATTGTATACGAAAGTGGAAAACAAGGGATTGTAAAGAGATAAAATTGAAGAGAAGACATTGTAAAGATAATGGAGGCTTTGGATAACAGAAAGAAGGAAAGGGTGAAAGGGAGAGTGAATATCGATGAAGAAACGGTATGAGAAATCTTGTGATTGAGGACATTGAAGAAGTTGGACGACGGCGAGAACTCGACTGCCATGAAAAAGGCTTTCAGGTGGTTGGGTAGCCGGGAAGATAGGGGAATGAAGGACGAAGAATTGAGAAAGGAGGATAGAAAGTGCATAAGGGAAAGCGAGGATAACAACGATTGTGGTGAAATAATGATAGTTTTGAAGGAAAGTGGATATTGATCTTCTCACGATGGTGTGGCTCTTAGCTCTTGATCTATCTTCCATGGCAGATTCACAGAGAGAAGAAGATGAAGAAGGAGAGTCGAACGGTCGAATATGCTGAGTCAGCTGGTTTAATGTGTTACATCAGTATTTCATTACTGCTGTAACGGTTGTTAACAACGGTTAACGACGAGTGACCATTTTGTAACAAACGATAATATTAGTGATTGATTTGTGACTTTTCAAACATCAATAGTGAAAGCGAACACTTATCTAAATATTAGTGACTATTAGTGTATTTACCCTAAAATTTTACAGAACTCAAATTTCTACTAATTTCAAACTAAAACAATTAAACCCAACCAACAATTTATGTCAGGCAAACATCATCTCTCTCTATTATATTCCTAACTTTTTGACAAATTAAGATGGTAAGCTGATGCAGTTTTCAACATGGACCTACTTATAAATTTATGTCAGGATACAAATTTAAATGATTATATTAGAAATTTTAAGAGGTACGAATCTATAAAATTTTAAGGATGTGAAGTTGAACAAAATTATAAAAAATATAATTTTTTTAAATATAAAAAAACTTCAAATTTCTAGAAGGTGTGACTACACCCCAACACTCCTCCGTTTTTGGAACGTTGAAACTCCAACTAAAGCTATTATCTACCAACCAACGTTTTTTTAAATGTCCAAAAAACGTTAATTAACGTTTGGAATTCACAACACCAAAACATATCTCGTCTTAGTTAAACTCATTATATCAACATCTTCAAAATCATCATGGATCACATCTTTGATGTCCTTATCAATGTTGAATACTATATCACTGGTTTTAGTTAAACTCATTACATCGACATCTTCAAAATCATCATGGATCACATGTTTGATGTCCTTATCAATGTTGAACACTATATCACTCTTCATTTTTCATTAAATTATATTCTATTCATGTTACAAGCATTGTCGCATATAATAGTTGTAAATTTATAGGGAACATATTTAGTCAGTTGGTCAAGGTGCTCATCTTTATTCCCTCGTATTCTCTTAAGTCATGGGTTCTAGATTAAAAACACTCTCATTCTTTTTCCTAAAATATTTCATTCTTCTCTTCTCTAAGTAAGACTAGGATTAAATTTAAAATTCATTAAAAAATGATTACAAAATCTCTAAAAAGAATTAAAAAAAACTAATATAATATACATCTCATATCCAATAATTATTTGGATTCAAAAAACGTGTTAGAAGGATTAACGTGTAACCATTTTGTCAGCATTCAAGTGTAACATATATAGTATAGCCTTGCTGGTCTATATCTTAAACATCAATTTCAACAAGCAAACCTCTCAGCCACATCACCTCTGTTGCAGTAGCTGCCATGCCTCTATATCAGTTTTTTAGGTTATGATAAAGATGATCAATGAAATGTGTGAGAAATACAATGTATATATTAAATATTGATTATTGCTGAAATATTTATTGTCAGCATTCAGTGTATATATAGTAGCCTGGGTCTATATCTTAAACATCAATTTCAACAAGCAAACCTCTCAGCCACATCACCTCTGTTGCAGTAGCTGCCATGCCTCTATATTCAGTTTTTAGGTTATTGATAAAGATGATCAATGAAATGTGTGAGAAATACAATGTATATATTAAATATTGATTATTGCATGAAATATTTAAGTTGGTACTGGGTTTGATGATTGATTGGTGTTAAATCTTTTACTTAGTTCTCATAATTGCAAATTTTATATATAATGTTATGTAAACTTGCTATGTCGTCTTTTATTTAGTCGGTTGGTCAAACTGTTTATATTTGTTATTTTATATATTTTTTAAGTTATGAATCTTAGAGCCACTAGAGCACTCTTATTCGTTCATTTAGAGTCTTCTTTTCTTGTTTCCTATAGCTAAGATTAAAATTATATTTAAAATTTATTAAAAAAATATTTTTTATCGAAACTTCCATAAACCTGAGATAAATATCCGAAATTTAACCTATAATTCAACTGTTGAACCAATATACAAATGCTATGGCTAGGGGTGTTTGATGAGTTGAGCATCTCGTGAGCAATTAGAACTCGACTCGGTTAAAACTCAGTAAAAGCTCAACTCGGTTTGATTTGACTCGAGATCTTAACGAGTTGAGTCGAAAAAAGACCAACTCAACTAGGTAAGTTCACGAGCAACTCGTTAATTTTTTTTATAACTTTTTAATAATTATCTTGAAAATTTATTTTATTCAAAAAATTAATAATCTATTAATAGATAATAAAAATGATAAATTACGAATCAATTAATTTTCTAAGAAATAATTAAAAATACTAAATTATTAATAATTATTTTTACGCCCAAAAATCAAACCCGAATAATTATTTAATATATTTATGGATTGTTATTTTAGTGTTTACACTTTAGAATTGTTTCATACATTCTTTTGGAAAATTTTTGGTTAAATTTATTAATTTATGTTCACATTAAATTCTATATAGTATTAATAAATTTTACTTATAGTTAAAAAATAAAATAAAAATTCCAGTGAACTTAACGAGTAACAAGGCGAGCAATAAGTTTAACGAGCTTAACGAGCAATGAGTCGAGTAAGAAATTTTCTTAACAAGCACGAGTCGAATAAAATTTTAACAAGCAACGAGTCAAATTAAACAATAATTTTTTTAATAAGCACAAATTAAACATTATTTAACTCGAGATCGAATCACTTGATAATCATCTATGGCTATAGCTACGAGCAGAGAGAGAAGGGGAAAAAGCTGGCAATTTGAAGGAATACTCGTAGCTTTGGCGATTTGACCAAACTGACACACTTTTAACGAATATTTACCTTTTTGACACCGTTTAATATATATTTCCCGAAGTGGCACCCTTTCGGCTGAGCTGGCGAAAGGCACGTCCCCGGGGACGCGCTTCACCCGTGTTTTCGCTGAGTTGGATGCCACGTGTGAAAGGCGCGTCCCCGGGGACGCGCCTTCCTTGACTCGACTGCCACGTGTGGAAAGCGCATCCCCGGGGACGCGCCTTCCATTAAATGCCATAAATTCCCCCATCCGTTTTCCCTAACTACCCCCTCCTCCCTTATATAAACCCCCTCAACCCTCCCTCATTCTTCACACCAAAATCATATTCTCCTCTCTATATAACTCAAATTCTCCAACTATTTGAGTTTTAAATTTGTTATTAGTGGTAAGAAATTTATTTTTATGTTAGTATTTTTTTAAATAGTTATTATATTTTATATTATATATTTATGTAAATATTATTTTTTTATTAAAATATTTATATAATTATTATTTATTTAGAATTATTAATTTTTTTGTGCTAATTATATTTTTTGTCTACAGTTATAATGGAAAACGAAATGCTGTTGCGATTGGATATTGATCATATCTCCAGACATTTTAGCGATATGGTAATATTTTTATAATTAATGTTAATATTTAAATTATTTTTTTTTAAGTTATTATGAATTTATATTAATTTTATTTTTTATAATGTATATTATTTAGGATACTGATCGTATTTTAGAGACTTTTATTAAAAATCCACGTATACCGACATCGGAACGTATTTTGCCATATTTGGCTTCTGCCGTTTTTGGGTATATTGCAACAATTATTGGCGGTTGCAAACTCGAACCACCTAATTTTGCACTGATTGAGAGGTGGAGGCCCGAGACACACACTTTTCACCTTCTATGTGGAGAGGCCACAATTACATTGGAGGATGTCTCTATGCATCTGGGCTTCCGTCGACGGAAATATGTGTGGTATGGATGGTGATTGGCAGTCAACGTGCATTGATTATCTTGGAGCTGCTCCGCCAGAGTTTAATGGAGGTAGAATAGCTTTATCTTGGTTGAAAGCTAATTTTGAGGTTTTAAATGAAAATGCTTCAGAGGATCAAGCAAAGGCATGTGCTCGGGCATATATTCTACGAATAATTGGAGGAATATTGATGCCCGACAAATCTCGCAACCAGGTGCATTGTATGTGGTTGCGGCATCTGATCGATTTTGATGAAGCTGGAAGATATAGTTGGGGCGCTGCAGTTTTGGCATTTCTCTTCAGAAATGTGTCGGGCGACGAATTATAAGAAACTGCTATCGGTGGATGTCTTCTGCTTCTACAATCATGGGTGTGGTTTCGCATGTCTTTCTTATGCCCATCGTGAATGAACCATACGTATTCCCTTATTGTTGAGGTAATTTTGAACTAAATTTTGATTTAAATATTTTCAATTAAATAGGGTGATATTTAGTTTTTATATTTCATAGGTGGTCGATGAAAGAAAGAACCATAAAAGTATACCTAGGTTAGAGGAAATTCGTTTACTTATTGATACGAAAGTTGGGTCTGAGGTATGTTTTTAAATTTGTTTAATTATTAATATTTTAATTTAAAATTCTAGATATAATTAGAATATTTATATTTGAATTGTATATTATATTTCAGTTTCAGTGGATACCTTATGCGAGCGATGAAGTGAAAGCTTGCATCCCCCCCACCTTAGTGGGTCATTAGAGTATGGATATCGGTTATACCTCTTATATGTTATGCTATTATTGAGTGGCATCCAGTTGATCGCGTGCTCCGTCAGCATGGTTGTACGCAATATATTCCTGGAGCACCTAGGAATTTAGACGGCGTGCATAACATAGATAGACGAGGAAATAAAGATGTTAACTGGGTGGTGAGACACAGAGATTGGATTGCGCTTTGGGAGAACCGATATACAATGTTGGCCCCTCGACAATATTACGCTGAAACTGGTCATATGGTTACGGATAACTATATGGATGGTTTAATGAAAATGAGAAAATCGTTTCTACTTCGCGGAAGCACGAGGGGTTAAATTCCTAGGCGCCGAGAAAGACGTCAACCGTCTCAAATCATCGTCCCCCGACGCGCGTGGACGAGAGAAGGCACTACCGTTCTACATCAGTCCCACCACAACATCCTTATCCGTCGATGCCGCAGGGGTACATTCCCAGCCCTCCACTTCATATGCCAAGCCCACTAGTTTATACCATCTCCGCAGGGGTTACATTCCGAGCCCGCAGGGTTACATTCCTAGCCCGCCAGGTTACATGCCTAGCAGGGTTTTATACCATATGGAGGTGCATATACGACTATGTTTAATGATCCAGCATATGGTTCATATGCATCTTATTTGGCTGGTGGTGCTTCTCCGCAGACACCTCAATCTCCATCTGGATCACAGACATCGATGCCAATGTTTACACAGTTTTCACAGTTCTCGGGGAGCGGTGGGATTGTTACTAGCACTCCTCCAGGGTCGTTATTTTATACAGGCCCTTCAGCCCCTTCAGCGTCATCTACACCAAATGAAGAAAATGTTGCTGATGATGATAGTGAAGATGAGGAGACTAAAGAACAAGTTCCACGAAGAAATCCTCCACGAAATAGACAACCACCGCCATGTGGAACTCATTCGAGAAGACGACATCGGTGATCCAGTTGTATTTTAATGTTATTTAAATAGTTATATTTCAGAATTTTATGTAATTTGGTTATGTTATTTAAATGTTTCATGGTTGTTACATACATATTTTTAATGTTATTTTTTATTCGCATTTAACATTAAATGTTTGATAAATGTTTTTAAAATACAAATTATTATTCGAAATTTAAAATAAAATAAAAATAATATTATTCGAAATTTAAAAAAAATAAATATAGTATTCAAAATTAACATTAATTTCAACTTAATATTCCAATTGTATTCGAAATTAAAAGTTATATTCCAATTATAGTTCACAATACTTAAATGAAATTAAATTTATCCATACATATGATTTATCATTAAAATATATATTAAAACGTATACATTAAAATCAACTTATCACTTCACATTTATTCGTAAAAACATCGATGCTCATTCCATACAATTTCAATGTCACAATCAACTTATCACTTCACATTTATTCATTTATCCATAACATTTTATCTAATTTATTCAAACTTCACATAACGTTTTAATTTAAGTTATTCTTAACTTGTTGAACTTTCAAAGAAGTAAATTTTGGTTATAATTTACCTGATTCACAATCCATCTAGTGTCCCCGAGGGACATGAGTGACATAATAGGGCAATGATAACATCTCTAACAAATAATGGAAGGCGCGCCCCCGGGAACGCGCCTTCAAGTCCCCTGAAATAATAGGTACTGATATGAATAGTGTCCCCGAGGGACATGAGTAATAGGGAAATGATAACATATTCTCTGACAATAATGGAAGGCGTGCCCCCGGGAACGCGCCTTCAAGTCCCTGATAAATAGGTTATATCTAGTGTCCCGAGGGATATGAGTGACATAATAGGGCAATGATAACATATCTCTGACAAATAATGGAAGGCGCCCCCGAGAACGCGCCTTCAAGTCCCCCGAGAAAAATAGGTACTGATATGAATAGTGTCCCCGAGGGACATGAGTGACATAATAGGGCAATGATAACATATTCTCTGATAAAATAATGGAAGGCGTGCCCCCGGGAACACGCCTTCAAGTCCCATGAGAAATAATAGGTACTAATATATCTAGTGTCCCCGAGGGACATGAGTGACATAATAGGGCAATGATAACATATTCTCTGACAAAATAATGGAATGCGCCCCCGGGACGCTCCTTCAAGTCCCCTGAGAAATAATAGGTACGATATGAATAGTGTCCCGAGGACATGAGTGACATAATAGGGCAATGATAACATATTCTCTGACAAAATAATGGAAGGCGCACCTGGAACGCGCCTTCAAGTCCCCTAAGAAATAATAGATACTGATATGAATAGTGTCCCCGAGGGACATGAGTGACATAATAGGCAATGATAACATATTCTCTGACAAATAATGGAAGGAGCGCCCCCGGGAACGCGCCTTCATGTGACTAGTACTCCGATTATAGACACTATTATATGCAACGTATTATAAACTTTCAAAACAACTTCAGTTCACAAGCTTCAAATTCTCAAATTCCCAAACTCTAAATTCTCAAATTCTCTGAAAATAAGTCTTCTTTCTACTGTTGTTTTGTATGATGGAGAAATTAAGGAGCTGAAGAGGGGTTGTTTTTTAGTCAGATCATTATATCCCCTTAACCTTGAAGAGAAACATCACTTGAGGAGTTAATCACAAAAAATTCGTTAAAGATTCGTGTAGCAGGCCAGAGAAGACTATCTTCACTTCAGTACAGATTTCCTACTGAACTTTTTCCGCTCACGTATAACATCATTTCAGCTTTCAAACGATGATGATGTTTCTATGATGGTTGATGCTCATGGGGAGTTCACAATCTCTTATTGAAATGTATGCCACTTTTATTGAGGTTCGTGCAACTCATGGTCTCTCATAGTCCTCTCACTTTGGCATAGATCAAGCTGATCAAGTTGATAGCCCGACAAATGATCTATAATGATTTCACATCATTAATGGCGGATCCAACGCCTATACCATGCCATCAAGTTCAATAGGAAGGCATTCTGCAACTGCTTATGATTTCAACCCACGTGGCTTCACCAATAATCCATATGGCAACATCTCTTCTACTTCAAGGGGCAGACATTCATCTGCCAATGTTTTCGACTTACATATGGAAATGCCAACGAGACGGCTGTTTATTCACATCCCACATGATACATGGCCTCAAGTTCAAGGGGAGGACACGCAAGTGGGAACTTATTTGACCTCAATATTGGATTATCGGAGGAACCTCATCTCCACCAGAAGAACCTCTTCGGGAGCCAGGTGCAGATGGTGCTGAAACGGGATTTTCGTTGAACCTGACTCACCACAGTTTAACGTACATTATGATGATGACAAGGATGACGTTCCGATAAATAAACACCAGTCGAACTTCCTACACATATGTATGAGGCTGATTATGATGCAATGTATGAGCCTGAATTTCTAGATCTTCCTGATGTTGGCAACTATGGGAATGGAGTTCGCATCGAAGGAGAAAGCAATGATGGCAATAAGAGTTACAATATTCGTAACTCAGTTAAGTCCCGAGTTGATCGATCTAACATGGAGAAATATGTATGCTACTGTCCAACGTGACAACGGATGTCAATGGATGGTCCGTTATCAAAGAGGAAGAGGAAGAACACTTATGGAACTAACCAAATACAACGGTCCTACATACATGTGTAACAGGTATAAACCAGATCATCCCAACTTGGACTCCAATTATTTGTCAAGCAATCATGCCATTGAAGCAAAGCTCTCATATAGCTGTGCAATGTTGATTTCTGCTATACAGCCACAATATGGGTACACTGTCTCATATAAAAAACGTGGTTGGCAAAACATAATGCCATTTGCAAACTTCTGGCGAATGAATTACTCTTACAACGAGCTGCCCAGTTGGTTTCATGTTGTGCAAAGACTTAATCCCGGGACAATTGTTGAGTTCGAAACTCAACATCATTACGTGAATGATCGAATGGTTCGCGATTGCTGCCAATTTTACCTTGTCTTTTGGACTTACCCTCAGTGTATTAATGCAGTCTAGTACTGTAAACCAGTTGTCCAAATTGATGGTACTTTCTTGTATGGGAAATACAAACAGTTTTTATTGGCTGTGGTCTAAGATGGAAACCGCAATATTCTTTCTGTTGCGTTTGCCCTCGTTCAAGGAGAAGACATTGATCTTGGGCTTTTTTCCTTAAAATTTACGTTTACATGTTGTCACCAGGGAACGAGTATGCATTATTTCAGACGAGGAGCCGGATAAAAGCAGCAATGGACTCTTTGGGTACAATATAGACCTCCACATGTTCAACATCGTTATTGTGTCCGTCATATTGCTGCAAACTATTACAAAAAATACAAGAAGAACGATGAACGTCAGTTAGTCGTGCGGATGGGTATGTTACTTTTTCCCATTTTTTCTATCAATTTCTTATTACTTATTTATACTTAATATTAACTATTACATATTCCTAATGGCTTAGGTTATGAACTCTTCCTCAAAGGTTTGAGTCGATGCTACAAGAGCTGTTTGGCAAAAATAAGAAGGGGTGTGAGTACATTATGGATCATCAAAGAAATGTGGACAAATGCATATGACGGGGTATCGCTATGGTCATATGACAACAAACTTGGCTGAAGCAATAAATTCAACCTTAAAGGGGCGCATCATTTACCAGTCACGGCGTTGTTAAACGACTTATTTCTTTGGGTCAACTCTTTGCAAAGCTCGGTGGACAAGCTCTTACTTGGATGCAAAACGGACATATTTACCACCCAGACTAGTAGTTGATTTACAGAAAAAAGTGGCTGCATCAAATGGATGTTAGTTACAAAT
Organism: Hibiscus syriacus; assembly: GCF_006381635.1. Lineage (NCBI taxonomy): Eukaryota > Viridiplantae > Streptophyta > Magnoliopsida > Malvales > Malvaceae > Hibiscus > Hibiscus syriacus. Next base: position 1,591,427 of record NW_024063443.1, read on the forward strand.
TTTTCTCACACCGTGAATTGTTTCGTGTAACCGAAATGCCACGTCTGCAAGGGATTGGAGCTAACTCTTTCAGAGTTAATTGCAAGATAGGTGGTGCGATTGTGGTTTCTTTCAAGCACTCAAATATTCATGCTCTCATGTCATTGCTGCTTGCTCACATTCGCATTTGGACTACAAAATTATGTTGATCCCGTATACCAACTTTCACAAGTATTCAAGGTATATGAATTTGAGTTTCCGCCCATAGGAAACGAAAGAGACCCAAATGAGATTCAACTTGGCTTATATTGTACCAGATCCATTGCTATTTAGGGACTCAGGTCGTCCAAATCTACTAGAATACATTGTGATATGGATATATCGGGGAGAAGTCAACAGAACAAAAACGATGTGGGCATGTAGAAATCGGGCACAATAGAAAAAAATGTCAGCTCTGTTATCATCATAACCGTTAACTCTTATGTAATTAATATTGTATTTAAATGTTTTTGTTTCTAATAATTTATGTTATTGCATTTATAAATTTGTCAATGTGTACACCTAAATAATTTTTTTAACTTTTAAATACATAAATATTTTTATATTTATTTTAATATAATAATTAATATTATTAGTTATAATTTTTTTAAATATAATAATAATTACACCTTCTAAGTAAGAAAATTAAATTAAAAAAATTAAAAGTATTAAAAAATTTATGTATACGATGACACATTTCATGTTCTCATTGAAGGATTAATTTATTAATTAAATTTTCAATAAGACTAATTTCATAATATGTAAGTCTTGAAGATTAAATATGTAATTATATAATTTATTAACTTATGCATCAATATTTCGTTAAATATGATAAGAGATGACTAGATTGATAACATTTAAATAATTAACTATAAAATTAATAGATCGATAATCAAAATAAAAAATAATATAACCATATGTGTAATATTATTTCATAATTTTTCCTATAACTACAATAAGTCAAAACTGGTTTCATATATTGTTATATCATTAATGAGTAGATAATTCACTCCCCCTTTAACACACATTAACAAAATAATTGATAATTCTTACATTATAATCGAAACACTTTACATAATATACTAATTTATAATAAAAAAATATTTATTATTAAACAAAATATGTGGCAGTCGAGCTGGCGAAAGGCGCGTCCCGGGGATGCGCTTCCACACGTGGCATCCAACTCAGCGAAAACACGGTAAAGCGCGTTCCTGGGGACGCGCCTTTCGCCAGCTCAGCTGAAAGGGTGCCACTTCAGGAAATATATATTAAACGATGCCAAAATGGTAAATATTCGTTAAAGGCGTGTCAGTTTGGTCAAATCGCCCGTAGCTTTTATACATTCAAGTAGTTGCTTATCCAGCGATATGTCGTAGTTAGGCTGTTCGACTTATGTTTGTTAAAAATTATTTTTTGATCCTCATTACTCATTAAGTTCGTTAGAATTTTTTGTTCAATCCTATATAATTTTCTTTTCTCGTTTCACTTAGAGTCATTGTAACACCCCTAACTCATATTCGACCCGAATACAAGTCCGAGATGTCACATTGACTTTTCAAACTTTGATTCTTAAAGAAAAATGTCAGGAATTTAAAACTTTCATTCAAACAAAATACTTTAATTTACATAAAAGAGACCACTTAATACAAAATCGATTATAACATTCGTAATTAACCACTTATTACATACCAACACTTTATACCAACAAAATACCTACTTTGTCAATTACTTTTGATCTGATTTCTTAGTAAGTTGTTGTCCTCTTAAGAAAAATGTCAGGAATTTAAAACTTTCATTCAAACAAAATACTTTAATTTACATAAAAGACCACTTAATACAAAATCGATATAGCATTCGTAATTAACCACTTATTACATACCAACACTTTATACACAACAAAATACCTACTTTGTCAATTACTTTTGATCTGATTTCTTAGTAATGTTGTTGTCCGTGCCATTTATATTCTGAATCTTTTTATTTCTTGGTACCTATATGTAAATCACTTACACGCTAAGTCATAGACTTAGTGAGGCAATAAATGAATCTGCAACAATATCTTCATGAATATGCATTCTTACCATTTCCTTCATGACATTTCAATATGCATGTATCTATTACACAATAACAAATATAATCATATGCATGCACAAAACTACCTTCTTGTGCCACTTTCACTTTACTTTATATTTCAATTGCCCATGTATTATTGAGAATAGAGGTATGTGAGTACATTGAGGTGTGCACTAATGCAATCACCACAGCTCGTATCAATTCCCTCATGGGGCACCGAACCTTAGTTCGTATTCGTCCCGAATGACTGTCATATGTCCCGTAGGACCATATCCCGAAGGCTATTATACTCTCGACTCTTGGCATGCCAATTACACCTATAACTCATATCGTATACTATGGGCATTATTCTTATATTTTATATGTTCATGTGCTCATGTCATTTCTTTGTGATCATGTAGCTCATGTCACTTACTTCATGTCATGTTCTCATATCACATATCATATCACATGTGTATTTGAATCTATTCATATATACATCATTTATCCAATCACATGAACATATATGTCTTATGCATGTATTACAATAATTATCATGTATGCATGTTCACAACAATTGTACTATGAAATCAATAAGGATTAGATTATCACAGTCTTATTCTATTATACTATACATATAGTATGCACTCACCTTAGCTTTGCTTTGATTCGATTATAATCCTTTGATCGTTCCGGAATAAGCTTACTTTTAGTATCTACATAATCACACATGGATATATCAGTATTATAGCTAATATACTCTAATGGTTCACTCTTTAGATTAAGATAAATGCTAATTTCCTCTTTTAATGAAGGTATGCATCGATGCACTACTTGTGCATCGGTGCATAAAATGCATTCGATGTTTATTATTAATGGGGGCATCGATGCAATCCTTATGCATCGATGCACTAATTGCATTCGATGTTTTTATTTTAAAAGAGTGCATAGTGCATCGATACACCTTCAAACAATTTCTGGGTTTTAACCTTGATGCATCGATGCACTATGAATATGCATCGATGCACTCTGCCCAAAATCCTCTTTTTAAACCCGAAAATTCATCATTTGGATTAAATCCTTCATATTTAATCCCTTTTTCATTCTTAACGCTAGTACATCCTTAAACCAATTTATACTCATTTATTTCATCTTAAACCTCTAAATCATATCATTCATATGTAATTCAAGAATTACATCAATAATTCAACATGTTTGAATTCCACTTTTAACACTTCGTATATCTTAACTAGATTGATGACAAGTCAAATTTAATTCAATTCTAGTTATAAACTCTATTCCAAGATTTCATTTAAGAACTTCAAATCTTAAATCTCTCCTAACTCCATCATCCTTTGATGTTAAGATAACTTAACCTTTCCTTAAGCTTAGTTATCATCTAATAATCAAAAACCAATCTTAAATTTAATAAGAAACTCAATAATCTGAAATCTTACCTTTTCTTTGGTTCACACACACAAGGAAGAAAGAAGAAGAAGAGAACTCTGGAAGCCTTGGGTGTTTTCTCCCCTTCCACCAATGTGTATCCTTATATATAAATACTTATCCTTTCTTTAATTTTTCCTTGCAATTACTCTATTGTCCTTCCATTCCTTATTCATTTCAATTCCATCCTACACAATAATTTATGTAAATTTATACTATTCATTCATTTTATTTTAACCACCAAATTCTGAGACTTTACAATTTAGTCACTAACCGGTGAGGATTACAACTCTCTCCCCTTAAGAAAATTCATCCTCGATTTTTCATTATGCAAAGAGGTAGGGGTACTAATCCTATGTCCTCTTCACGTTCCCATGTTGCATCCTCTACTTTGTGATTCCTCCACAAGACTTTAACCAATGGAATAGTCTTCATTAGTTGCTTGACTTCATGAGCTAATATTTGAACAGTCTTTCTCATAGTTAAGTTAAATCTGGGTCGAACTTCAATTTCTTTAGTAGCACAATGTGGGATGGATCAGATCGATTATTCCCAGTATTGAGACATGAAAGACATTGTGTTCTTTTCCATTTCAGGTGGCAAAATTAGCTGATATGCTACTGGTCCTACTCTCTAGTAATCTCGTAAGGTCCAATTAATCGAGGACTCAACTTTCCTTTCCGTCCAAACCTCAATACTTTCTTCCACAGAGACACTTTCAGAACATTTATCTCTGACTTGAAATTCAATCTCTTTTTTAAATTAGCATACGATTTCTGTCTATCAGCTACAGCTTTCAGATTATTCTGAATTACTTGAACTTTTTCTTCCGTATTCTGAATCAACTCAGGACCAATAACTTCTCGATCCTTAAGTTCATACCAGTTCAAGGGCGTACAACATCTTCTTCCGTATAGAGCTTCATAGGGAGCCATTTTGATACTTGACTGATAATATGTTGTACACAAATTCAACAAGTGGATCCTTTGAATTCAATGACACAAGCTCTTAGCATATCCTCTAGAATTTGAATAGTTGCTCGGATTGACCATCGGTTTGAGGATGATACGTTGTACTGAAGTTCAATCGAGTTCCCAATGCTCTATGTAATGACTTCCAAAACCGTGATGTGAATCTAGGATCTCGATCACAAACTATGGAAATAGGTACACCATGCAAACATATAATCTCTCTAATATACAGTTCTGCATACTTATCCATGGAGAAATCAGTTCGTACCGGAATAAAATGGGTTGACTTAGTCAATCTATCTACGATTACCCAGATTGAATCCTTTTTGTTCGGAGTTAAAGGCAACCCGTCACAAAATCCTCGTTAGTTTTCCCATTTCCATTGAGGAATGAATTGTTGCAACATCCTGACGGAACCTGATGCTCAGCTTTGACTTGTTGACAAGTCAAACACTTTGATACAAATTTCGTAATGTCTTTCTTCATTTCCGCCACCAATATCGACTTGAGATCCATATACATTTTGTTCCCTCCCGGATGCATTGTCAATGGACTACAAGAGCTTCCATTAACAAATCATTCTTTAATTCATCATCATCCGGAATTACCAATCTTTTTCGATAATACAAGTTCTCATCAGACTTAATCTCATAATCCGTACCCTCTCCATTCTTTATCTGTTGTATCTTCCTTAAACATTTTCCATCTTTAGCTTGCAATACTTTAATTCGATCTAGCCATGTTGGCTTGACAGTCAGTTCTGCACAGATTGCACCATCTTCTCTTAACGATAATCTAGCATCAAGAGCTCGCAAAGATGCAAACGTCTTTCTACTCAAGGCATCAGCTACCACATTTGTCTTTCCGGGATGGAAATCAATCACAACATCATAATCCTTGAGAAATTCCACCCATCATCTTTTTCTTAAATTCAACACTTTCTGATCATCAAGTATTTTAAGCTCATGTGATTCGTATACAAGTAGCACTTTTCACCATACAAGAGTGATGCCAGACCTTTAAAGCAAACACTACTGCCGCCATCTCTAGGTCGTATGGATAATTCTTCGGTGCGGTTTTAGTTGTCTCGAGCATAGGCCACCACCTTGCCTTCTTGCATAATACGCATCTCAAACCACTATGAGACGCTCACTATACACATAAAGTTCTTGCCATACTCGGATTGAACTAACACTGGAGCTTCTGTAAGAATCTTCTTTACCTTTTCAAAATCTTTTGACATTCTTGAGTCCAAACAAATTTTACTTCCATTTTCAACAGTTTAGTTAGGGTAATGCTATGATCGAAAAGTTTTTAACTAACCTTCGATAATAACCAGCTAACCCCAAAAAACTTCTAACTTCTGATACATTCTTTGGAACTTCCTACTCTAGAATAGCTTTAATCTTTTGGGGATCCACTCGAACTCCTTTTGCAGAAATACATGTCCAAAGGAATGTCACTTCATTCAACCAAATTCACATTTAGAAAATTTAGCATAAAACTTGTCTCGTAAAATCAGTAAAACAATCTGAATGTCACTTCATTCAACCAAAATTCACATTTAGAAATTTAGCATAAAACTTGTCTCGTAAAATCAGTAAAACATCTGTAAGTATGAATTATGTTATTCTTCTGACTTTGAATATATTAAAATATCATCAATAAACACCACAACAAACTGATCCAAATAAGGTTGGAATATCCTGTTCATTAGATCCATAAAAGCAACTGGTGCATTCGTAACTCCAAATGGCATCACGATAAACTCATATTGACATATCTTGTTCTAAACGCCATTTTTGAAATGTCTTTTCTTGAATCTTTAATTGATGATAACCAGAACGTAGATAAACTTTTGAGAACACTGAAGCTTCCTTTAATTGATCAAAAATCATCAATTCGGGGAAGTGGATACTTGTTCTGATGGTCACTTTATTGAGCTGTCTGTAATCGATACAAAACGCATTGATCCATCTTTCTTTTTAACAAATAGAACTGGAGCTCCCCAAGGTGATACACTTGGTCTAATAAACCCTTTGTCTAGTAACTCCTGTAATTGAATCTTTAATTCTTGCAACTCTTTTGGAGCCATCTTGTATGGTGCCATTGCAATGGGCGCTGTTCCTGGCATTATCTCATCTGAAATTCTACCTCTCTGTCCGGAGGTAAACCTGGTAACTCTGCAAGAAATACATCGGGAAATTCTCTGACTATAGGAATTCCTTCAATCCCTTTCTCCTTGGTTCTAACATCTAGCACATTAGTAATGAACCCTTGACATCCTTGTAGCAATAACTTCTTCGCCGACATTACTGAAATTATATTTGTCAATGGATTCCATCCTTCACTAAATACCACCACATCTACCCCTTCTGGACTTCTCAGCGTTATCTTTTCAATCTACAATCGACATTAGCGTAATAACGATATAACCAATCCATTCCTAGTATCACTTCAAATTTGTTGAAAGGTAATTTCATCATATTAGTAGGAAATTCAATTCCCTGAATCCGTATGGGACATCCTCGACTCACCATATTACCCGAGCACTGTGTCCTAACGGATTCATCAACATCACCTCATTGCTAGTTTCTAACGGAATATTCAATTCTCCCACTAACTTACTATAATGTATGAATATGTAGACCCTGTATCAATCAATACAATAACACCTTAAAACAATAGAAAGGTACCTGTATAATAACTGGGTTATCACAATCCTCATTGGACTTGAGGTTGTACACTCGAGCAGTGGAGTGTATCTCCTGTTGAGCAGAGGATTCCGATTGGCTTCTTCATCTTCCTCTGCCTCTTCCTCTCTGGCTTGCAGAAATAGATCTCTCTGGTTGTGTAGATTCACTGGTTAACATTAGACAATCCCGAACAAAATGCCCAGCTTCCCCACATCTAAAGCAGACTCTAGAAATCATCAGGCATATCCCTGAATGATTCTTTCCACAATATGGGCATTTTCTGGCTTGACTCTGATTAGTTTCTCAGCTCAAGATCCCACTGACTGAGTTTGTCTACCTCTCATTGATTTGATCCTCTAGCGGAGGATGCCACTGACTCTGATCTAACTTGGGGTCGAAAAACCAGCATCTCTGCCCCTTTTTGATGGTGCAGAACTCGAAGAAGCACCCAATATTTTGACTGTTTGAGCTCTCGAATTTTCAAACCTCTCGTTCTGAGCTCTTTCTAGAGCCTTGGCACGGTTGACTACCTCTTGAAACAAGGATAAATTCAAGACAATTAACATTTTCTTCAACCGAGGATGTAACCCCTCTACAAACCACTCACAAGTATCATTCTCCGTAGAAACTAGCTCGACAGCAAAGCGGCTCAACTTATTGAATTCACACTCGTACTCATATACAGTGTGATTCCATTACTTCAGATTCATGAACTCTTGCTTCATTTGACGAACAAATTGATCTTCGATGTACTTATGCTTGAATTCTTCTAAAAACATGACCAAGTTACTTGGGCGTTAGATCCTCAATGTAACATTGGTCCACCACATCCTTGCTTGTCCTCTCAACAAGGAAATTACTTCATCCAGCTTAGCATCGGAACAATGAAGTCCCGTAAGCATGACCTTCACGTCATTAAGCCAAAGGTCCGCAGTAACAGGACTTTCATCGTCTTCCCCTCTAAACTCTGGAGCTCCTAATCCCTTCAACTCTTTCGCAATATTCATGTTTGGAGTTGAAGTAACAGGAGGTTGGAAACGCGTCAATACCGCGTCTAACGTTCTAAAGAATATATCTTGATCATTTACAGGCATTCCCGAGGATTTCTGTTCTTCACTCTGCCTGGCCAGGGCAGGTGAATTACTGCTTTCAACGGGTCTATCATCTCCCGCTTCATTCCTAGAACTACCTCGTCCGACATCTATAAAAATACAACCATATAATTCTATTAGCAAAACAGCATACTTACTATTCCATCAGATCAGAAGTTTCCACTATTTTATTGGTATGTATACCTTATCAGACACTCTAGACTCCGGTTTATGCCGAGAATCGACTAAACCGTAGCTCTGATACCATTAAATGTAACACCCCTAACTCATATTCGACCCGAATACAAGTCCGAGATGTCACATTAACTTTTCAAACTTTGATTCTTAAAGAAAAATCCTGGGAATTTAAAACTTTCATTAAAACAAAATACTTTAATTTACATAAAAGAGACCACTTAATACAAAATCGATCAGAGCATTCGTAATTAACCACTTATTACATACCAACACTTTATACACAACAAAATACCTACTTTGTCAATTACTTCTGATATGATTTCTTAGTAAAGTCGTGTGTCCGTGCCACTTCTATTCTGAATCTCTTATTTCTTGGTACCTACGGGTAAATCACTACATGCTAAGTCATAGACTTAGTGAGGCAATAATGAATATGCAACAATATCTTCATGAATATGCATTCTTACCATTTCCTTCATGACATTTCAATATGCATGTATATATTACACAATAACATATATAATCATATCATACATGTACAAAACTTACCTTCTGTGCCACTTTCACTTACTTTATATTTCAATTACCCATATATTATTGAGAATAGAGGTATGTGAGTACATTGAGGTTGTGCACTAATGCTGTCACCACAGCTCGTATCAATTCCCTCATGGGGCACCGAACCATAGTTCGTATTCGTCCCGAAGGACTGTCATATATGTCCGTAGGACAACTACATCCCAATTACACCTGTAACTCTCATATCGTATACTATGGGCATTATTCTTATATTTCATATGTTCATGCTCATGTTTTCTCTCTTGTGCTGTAGCTCATGTCACTTACTTCATGTCATGTTCTCATATCACATATCCATCACATGTGTATTTGAATCTATTCATATATATACATCATTTATCCAATCACATAACATATATTGCCTTATGCATGTATTACAATAATTATCATATATGCAACTATTGTACTATGAAAATCAATATAGGGACTAGACTTCACAAGTCTTATTTCTATTATACATATAGCACTCACCTTAGCTTTGCTTTGATTCGATTATAATCCTTTGATCGTTCCGGAATAAGATTACTTTTAGTCTACATAATCACATGGATCTATATCATATATAGCTAATATACTCTAATGTTCACTCTTTAGATTAAGATAAATGCTAATTTCCTCTTTTAATGAATGTATGCATCGATGCACTACTTGTGCATCGGTGCATAAAATGCATTCGATGTTTTATTATTAATGGGATGCATCGATGCTGCATGCCTTATGCATCGATGCACTAATTGCATCGATGTTTTATTTTAAAAGAGTGCATAGTGCATCGATACACCTTCAAACAATTTCTGGGTTTTAACCTTGATGCAGATGCACTATGAATATGCATCGATGCACTCTGCCCAGAATCCTCTTTTTGAACCCAAAAATTCTTCATTTTGGATTAAATCCTTCATGTTTAATTCCCTTTTTCATTCTTAACTACTAGTACACATCCTTAAATCAATTTATACTCATTTATTTCATCTTAAACCTCCAAATCATATCCTTCATATGTAATTCAATAATTACATCATAATCAACATGTTTGAATTCCACTTTTAACACTTCGTATATCTTAACTAGATTGATGACAAGTCAAATTTAACTTTCAATTCTAGTTATGAACTCTATTCCAAGATTTCATTTAAGAATTTCAAATCTTAAATCTCTCTTAACTCCATCATCCTTGTTAAGATAACTTAAGCTTCCTTAAGCTTAGTTATCATCTAATAATCAAAAAACCAATCTTAAATTTAACAAGAAACTCATAATCAGAAATCTTACATTTTCTTTGGTTCACACGCACAAGGAAGAAAGAAGAAGAAGAGAACTCTGGAAGCCTTGGGTGTTTTCTCCCCTTCCACCCACGTGTATCCTTATATATAATACTTATCATTTCTTTAATTATTTTTCCTTGCAATTACTATTGTCCTTCCATTCCTTATTCCTTTCAATTCCATCCTACACAATAATTACATAATCTTTAAACTCTTCATTCATTATTTTAACCACTAAATTCTGAGACTTTACAATTTAATCAATAACCCGGTATTAAGGATGTTACAGTCATATTTTAACGAGCAACAAATTTTCTTAAAGAACTACTCAACTCATTAAACACTCCTAAATCCAAGCACATGTGGTCATGCTTGTTTTCTAAAACTCAAGGTTGAAGACAGCCAGAACCAGCTCACACACACATAGCTCAGATCAGATGCATTAGTGTTCCCTTGTCAACTCTCCACTATTGTATCAACCTTTTTTAGAATAGAGAAAATCGCCTCAGTGACCAAAAAAAAGTTATAATTACGATTTTAACCAACTTTTTTGGATTTGCCAAAATGACCAACAAAATCGCAAACGCGAAATAAAATCGCAACGCGATCCCCAGAATCGCAAATCATTTCCAGCATCGCAAATTTCCAAAATCGCAACGCGATTCTTGAAAATCGCGATGCGATAGTACAAATTCGCATTGCGATTTTCCATAATCGCAACGCGAATATGAAAATCGCAACGCGAACACATAAATCGCAACGCGTATCCGTAAATCGCAACGTGTATCCGTAAATCGCAACGCGTATGGGTAAATCGCAATGCGTATCCGTATATCGCAACGTATCCGTAAATCGCAACGATAATACATAAAATCGCAACGCGTATCGTAAATCGCAACGCGATTTAAAGCCCATTATAATCGCTACGCGTATTTTATTTTCAAATTACAAAAAGAATATTAAGACAAATCCCGTAATCGCAACTCATAACTAAACCTAAATCACAACTCAGTCCCATCTCCATCTCTCACGCTCTACGGCGAAGAAATCCGTCCCCATCTCCGAAGATTTCCGTCCCCATCTCCGGCGAAATCCCTCACAACATTCACGTCAGAAATCCCTCACAATCAGAAATGGAAAATCAACCTCCGAGGGTTAGTTTTTTAATTATTTTTATTTTGAAATGTTTGCATTATTGTAGGTTTTCATATTGAAACTGATGATAAGTTTACTGGTCATTTCAATAATAGATTAACCATTTCACTTAGATTTTCATTTCGCGTTACGATTCTGTCGTTGCGATTTTTCATTTCGCGTTGCTATTCTCTCGTTGCGATTTCAAGTTAGTATTTGTCTTTGTCTTTGTTCTGTCTTTTGGTTGAAGTAATGCATCATTCAAGTTTCAATTTGCAGAAGAGTCGCAACGAGATAAATGAAAATCGCAACGAGAGAATGACTGTCGCAACGAGAGAATCGCAACGCGAAATGAAATCGCAACGAGAGAATCGCAACGCGAAACCAAAATCGCATTGCGATTTTCATTTCGCGTTGTGCGATTTTCATTTCGCGTTGCGATTGTCATCTCGCGTTGCGATTCTCTCGTTGCGATTTTCATTTCAACCAAAAGACAAAACAGTGCAAATTTTAGTTTCAGAATAAACTACTACTTTTTATGTTTATTGTTTTGGAATCTCACAGTGTAGTTTTTGGTATATCTAACTTGGTATGTTTATTGTTTTTGTAGAAATTTTTTTTCGGCTCAATTGACCTTGAGAAAGGTCAGCCTGGCCACTACAATTGCATTGCAAGAAGCTTTCACCTGCTCAAAGACAATTGTTTGAGGAACCTGCTTCGGGCCATGGCTGAGAGTACAGCATCCGGGTGGAGATGCTAATTTGACCATTTGTGGCTTCAGACCATGACATCAAATCTACCCGACAGTATACAACGTGTGAGGAAGAGATATGGTTTCATTTTCCACGCGTATACTTGCTTTGGGCGGAAGGAGTTGGCTTAATCACTGGTCTACGATTCGGACACGATATGTAGGCCCGTACACTCGTCATATCGCCCGCCCATCATGGTTATCCCGGGTTTTTCCGGATGAGTCAATGGAGAAGCCGAACCTACATGTCGACGACCTGAAGAAATTATTTAATAAGAAAGCTGGTTTCACTCGGATGGAAGACGTCGATGTTGTCCGAGTATGCCTTCTACTACTTGTGTATGCCGGCTTTTAGGCAGAGAGGCCAGCAACCTACCTATTCATCGGGAGCTAATAATATTGGTAGAGGACCTGAATGCATGGAATCTGTTTCCGTGGGGTTCGTATATTCATGGAGGTTCAAGCAAATGATGAAAGGAGGCTGCTTTAGTGCCTTGGCTTAACTTTGAATATTTTGGCTTTTTTATCCGTAGATAGGGTTTTTTTTAATTCCATTTTTGTTCGAATTTGTAAAATTGGTTGGGGATTTGGTGGCTTCATTGTTTGTGTTTCTGATTTTCCATCGCCATTTATGTCCATGTTATTGTATTGATTTGCTTAGATGATGTTTTGAAGAACTGTTTTTTTTTCTCTCTTTGTTTTTAACCTGTTTTGTGTTATTTTTTCCATGTGTCTACACCAAATTAGGGATGCCTAAAAAATAAGTACTCAGCATCCGAAATTCGACTAGATTTGGGGTATAAGACTTGAAGTTTGTTTTTTTGAGGTAAAATTAAAATACGACTCGAGATAATTAAAGATTTTAATTTATTTAATAAAATAAAAATTTAATTGAAAAAATAATATAGAAATACATTATTTTTTAGTCGAGTTAGATATTTTTAAGCTTAAACCCAAACTTATTCACTAAACAATTCTGACCTAACTAAATTCAAACCTAATTTATTGAAGAAAACCCGATTCAATATATCAAATTGAATTAGAACCAATTGTATTTGAATCTCGTGCACTCCCTAAAACAGCAAACTCAATCCTGAAATTATGAGTAAGCTATTCGTTATAATACTAAAAATTGAAATTAAATAGTTTTATATTCAACTTTAATTATAAAATAGGCTAAATGTTCATCACCTCAATCTTGAAGTCCTCTATGAATCATATGCCAAACATAGGTCCACGGTACTACAATCCGTAAATACTTCTAAAATATGCCAAAAATAAACTTTTATAAATTATCGTACCACATACATCAAATTTATTTACGAATAATAAAATATAGTTTTACATTATCAAACCCGGATTTGCGTTCCATTTAAATTTCTGGTTGAATTCTAGAAGAAGAAAGTGAAAGAATTAAGGGCTGCTTGTAAAACAGATTGATACATTTGACCAATATAATCAAAGTCCAATTTGTGGGTAAGCGTCTTCCAACCACTCCGAGGAAATTATTAGTATTAATTTTATTAGAGTGAGGCGAATACGAAGTATTATCTGTTCGAAAGATTCAACCATTGACAATGAACCCTCGTACACCTTGGAGACGTCATGCTTGAACCAAGACTTAAAGTAAATTAAAAAGTTGTAATTAGGTCCTTATGAGGTACTTGCGTTTGGATATCATTTCTTGTTGAGTGGAGCTTAAGCTTTAGCTATCAAGCAACTCGACTCAAATAGCTTACAAGCTTAATTCAGCTTTTCTATTTTAGTTACTACTCAATCTCGAACATAAACATCGAGTGTAAAGCCGAGCATACGAATCATGCTTAATTGAACAAGCTCAAAAAGTGAATTGCGGCTTTAAAAGTTGAACTCAATCGAGCTTAACCGAACTACGACCCTTTAATTTCAGGTTGAGCTTGAACTTCTTACAGTTCGACTTGATTACAAATTGGTTACAATATATTTCTTCTTTCACAGTGAATCCTAAGATACAGTGTTTATGCTAATGAACTACAATGTCAGTCTCAGAACACTTTAGAATGTCGAAACCCAAGGGCTGATTTTAGCAGTTTAATGTTATGAATTAGGTCTAATCCGATCCCACAGAAAACTTACGGTGGTCGTGGCTAGTTAAGCTACAGTCATTAAGTTAAACCCTTTCAGGCTGTCAACTATGTCTTCAACTCTAATCGACACGAATTCAGCATGTTCTTCAAGATCTTTGAGAATTATCTGTAGATGTTGAAATGCAGCAGACCGTTCTTTTCGCGCTGTAGCTTGTTGTATAGATCCTGTATTTTTTATCCTTCTCTTCCTGAAATAGCACCAAACCCGGAGTCGGTTGCAAAAGCATCAATGCAAGTGTCAAACAGTAAAGGAGCATCATGAGCATGATTGTCGACCGGAATTTTTTTTTCCAAAAATTTAAGAATCATGTTAGTACAATGGTTGCGGTGAAAGTCGAGCATGTTCACTCGTGGGATCTGGGAAGTACATGCATAGGGTGACAACTTTATAAACAAACAAACACAGCGAGTTGCAGTTCAAGGCATAATAAAAGTAGAAGAAGGTCAAAATAATTAACTGAACAGCTAAAGATGAGAAAAATTCATAGTAACATAGTATCACGGTCAAAAAATTCATAATTACACTAGCTCGAAGACTAATAGTTAATGGTCCAGTTTCCAAACTCAAGCCACTAGTATAGTGTTATCCCTGTTTCCTATGCTTCTCTAACTCTTAGAAGCTACTTCACAAGTTAAAGAATCTCCCATTTCTAGTATAAACTTCTCATAGAATCTTTTGGTAACATGATAAGTGTAGGCAAGTTGCCAAACATCACATACCCGTAGGTTCATTCTTCTTTGGTCTCTAGTATGAACTTCAATACAGCTTTTGGACTCTCAAACGTAATGCATAAACCGCAAAAAGAAAAAGATTGAGAATGAGGTTCAATATCGGATTACAAGTAAAGGCTACATTGTCTTGGAAACTTTTATACGGTTCACATACTCCCCCTCTGCACTAGCTCGATATATGAACATGAAAAAATATTTTCTAAACAAACACCATAGGTATCATGATATTCTCAGACCATTTTGTTATTACCTAGCCAAAATGCACAACAATGGAATGCAACCTTACGATATATATCTGATGCCTAGATCCACAAACCAAGCATAGAACCTTCATGTATAACCGTTGGCAAGATCTCTTCACAATTTTTTTTTTGAGTGCTACACAGAGTTCTTAGCATGAAGTTTCACTAGACTACTTTCGGGCATCTAAGACCTCAGTGAGCATGTTAACAGTTGGCAGCTCTCCGGGAAATTTGCAGTGTGCCATTAACTTGTGGCTGTGTTCACGTACGAATTTGGTAACAACCCATTTACCTCCATCACTAACTGCCAACCTATCATTGCTTTGCACCCTTCTCTTGTAACCAGCCTTGGAGGAAGAACCCTGTGTCTTTTCTGTGTATTCTTCGCCGCTCAAAAACCTTCTCTAGAACACACAAAATCCCGTCCAATTATAGACGTGCTCTTTAGCGAGTGTCGAATCCGATTCGTTCGTATGGTAAACCCAGTGCGCTTGGCATATTCGAAATAAAAATCCCTTGCATCATCTAGGGACTGACAAGTCATCCCAGTATACAGCTCCAAATTCCCTAAATCCAAACCTTCACTGGCTTGTTCAAATGAAACGATCTTGCTGTTCATTATCATGTTCCTCCGACAGTTCTTGTCCGATCCCTTCATTCGGCAACGTTAACTACAGTTTCATCCCCGGAGCTTCTATCCGTTCAGAAAATTTATGTGGACCAGCAGTCCCTGCCATTGGTCCTGCGAAACATGAAATATGCTAACACAAAATCATTTCCTCAAACCATAGTTTTCCTCACTTTTATATATACACAAAATATATCTAGTAACCAAAGAAATATATAATCTAATTCCATTTTATCATGCACTTTGAAATGAATTTGAGATGAAGAAGCAATTAAGTAACCAAAAAGAAGGGAAAGTGAAAGAAACACCAAATTATGAGTCCAACATTATTTTCCGTTTAAGAAACTTACAAATCCTCCAAAACGAAAATTCCAGTACAACGCCACATATTTTCCTCTTCTACACAGCTAAAAGTAAGCAAACCAGGAAAATTATTTCTAACTTGGAAAGAGCTTCAGTTCTTGTACACTGCTGATTAAAGATCAAATCTTTTTTTTTCACTTTCTTACGAAATTAAGAACAAACCCAGTTCATAAATTGCCAATCTAAATTCCCAAACCATAAAATGTAGCTAAAGAATTAAAATTTGAATGGCATTGAAGAAGGTATAAAGCAGAAATGAAAAGAGGACAAAAGAAGCTTACAGTTGCAGAGCTTGGTTCTTGTGATCTTTGAAGTATGTTCCTTTTCTAGCCTTTGAAAAAGTAGACTTTTGCAGTTTGTCTTCCCAAACACGGAAGGGGGATTTTATACGCAGAAATCTGGGTTTAAAACCTGACACTGATCCAATATTTACCACTTTCTAACTATGTCGATTGCAAGAGGAACTGCGGGTGGCTCATTGCCTCTCCCAGAAATCATTTTCCCATTTTACTATATAAATTTTATTTTTTTAAAAAAATTATAGTTAATATTTATTTTTTTTGTTTATTTTATTTTACTATTAAAATTTAACATATATAATAAAAATATCAGTTTTGGTTTGTCTTAGTATTTAAAATTTTATTTTATTTTCAAATCTTAATGTTAATTTTTAATATGGTACTAAAATGAAATAAAAACTAAATCTCAAGTATGATTTTGATTTTTTAAAGGTTTAGATATCAGAATAGACTAAATGATAGTTTAGATATTAAACTCGTTTACTCTTTAATTTTATCCTGAAAAATATACAATTTTTTTATTTCACATATTAATTTTCATTTCCCATTATCCTCGAATGGTCGGAGGTGGCCTCCCTCTTAAAAAATTTAATTATATATTAAATAATTTTTTATATTTTTATTAATTTTATATTTTATTAATATTATTTTCACCCCTTAAAATTTTATAAATTATTCAATAACATAAATAACTAAATCTCAAGTATGATTTTGATTTTTTTAAAGGTTTAGATATCAGAATAGAAAATTGATAGTTTAGATAAACTCGTTTACTCTTTATAATTTTATCCTGAAAAATATACAATTTTTATTTCACATTATAATTTTCATTTTCCCATTATCCTCGAATGGTCGGAGGTGGCCTCCCTCTTAAAAAATTTAAATTATAATATATTAAATAATTTTTTATATTTTTATTAATTTTATATTTTTATTAATATTATATTTTCACCCCTTAAAATTTTATAAATTATTCATATAACATAAATATATATATATATATATATATATATATATCTCCACCTTGAAAAATAATGATCCGTTATAAATATGTGTGATAATTTGTCCGACAAAACTGCTAGAATAACATGGTGAAAAAAGTTTGCCCATGGTGCGTCAAAAATTATTTTTTGAATTAAAATGTTTGCTGCAATATTTAGGAAAGACTACACGATGATTTCTAACTAGTGTATAGATTGCACAATGACTTCCTCAAATTTTAAAAATAGTCTAGCGATAAAATTAAATGCTAATAATTTTAATAGATTGTGTGGAACATATGGCCCAGAAGAAATGTTATTACTTTGAGATACCGATAGATGATTGTCATTCGATAATGAAGAAGAGTGTACATTTGAAGGAAGTCATTGTATTGCTCTAGCGACGAGGTATAGTGTGTAGGTTGATCATCAGGGCATAGGGTGAGACCAAAGAGATGGATCCTCCCCCTGTTGATTGGTTTAAGATTTTTAAGGCGTTGTTTCTAAAATGATAAGGTATACAACCTGTGGTGGTGTTATTCGTGATCACAATGGAAGTTGGTGCAACGGCTTCATGAAATTTATAAGGGTATGCTTGATTGTGGAAGCAGAGATTTGGGGTGTTTTCCGTAGGCTCTGCCTTGCGCGAGGAGTGATTTTCGTAAGATCATTGTTGAGGTCGATAGTTTGGGTGCTTTGTCCATGATTGAGAAACACATGGTTCCCTGTGCTGAACTGATCATTCTTCATCACGTCTCGGAGTTGTTGAAGCAGGATTAGTTGGTGAGAATAGAGTACATTGCTAGAAAGGGAAATTGAGTTGCGGATGAGGTGGCTAAATTAACCAAGTTTGGTGAATTTCAATGCGATACTCTTGTCACGCCCCCGGCTTCGGTTCTGCAGTTTCTGCATTAGGTTGGACATGAGCAGGATTATGTTTGGTTCTATGGATGTTTCCTTAGACTTGTAAACTCTAATTGTCCCGTGTACTCTTTCCTCCGACTAGGATTAGGGGAATTTTTAACGAGGCACATAGCAATTCTCTTTTTTCACAAAAAATGTTTCCACATTATCAATTTAATGAGAATGATGGTGAGCGGTTGAGTGATCATTTTATTATAATTACTAATATTAGTGAACATACAATGTTTCAAACTTATGTAGTAAAGGAGAAACTTACCCAAATATTAGTGACCACCACTGTAGTTTATCCCATTTTCTTCCATCTCTCCCAATTTGAATTTGGGGGCGATTTTTCTGATATATCATCGTCCACCGTTTTCCCCGATCAGGCACCGTTCAGACTATTTTTTGATCTAACCCTTGTACAAAGGCGCACCCCCTGCAGCGCGCTTAACGTTGATTTGGCGCCACGTGGGGTAAAGCGCGCCCCATGAGGCGCGCCTTATGCTGACATGGGATACACGTGTGTATAGCGCGGCCCTTGGGGGGCGCCTTACGCCACGTAGGGTATAGCGCGGGGCAGGGGCCGCGCCTTACCTGAGAATCTGCCACGCGTCAGTAAGGCGCGCCCCCTGCAGCGCGCCTTAGGTATAATTACCCCACCCCGACGTTTCACACCCCAATCCCTCCCTATAAATACATCCATCCTCAATCACTTTCTCACACCAATTCTCTCAAATTCTCTCAAATACTCTTATAATCTCTGTCTAAGGTATATTTTATTATATTTTTAATATTTTGCATTTAATTTATTTAAGTATTTAATTTATTTAATATTTTACTTAATTAATTTTTTTGCAGATATAAAATGGAAGATTATATACTTCACTTGGATGGAAATCATATCTCGACACTTTACTGATACGGTAACATTTTAACGTTTTAATTTAATTCAAATTATTAGTAATAATTTGTTGATTTATTTAATGTATGATTATTAGATTAAGAATTAATTTTTGTAATTATTTAATTTTAGGAGAAGGACCGTGTATTAGATCCTTTTATTAGGAACCTTAAGTTAGTGATACCTAGCCGTGTATTGCCGTATTTAGTAGAGGCTGAATTCGGTTACATAGGTAGATCAGGGTCACTGTAAGATAGAACCAGACCTTATTTCTGCCTTAGTAGAGCGGTGGAGGCCGGAGACCTACACATTCCATCTTTTGTGTTGAGAGTGCACGATTACACTTGAGGATATTTCTATGCACCTGGGGCTTCCAGTGGATGAAGATGTGATATCAGGGATCGTAGGGTTCTTGGACTACTTTGTGTCGGGATAATCTAGACGTGTCCCGGAAAGTTTTAAAAGTGGTTGGACACCGTTAAATTGGTTAGATTAATTTTTGGGAGTTGAGCGAGGACGCGTCAGATGATGAAGTTAAAATATATGCACGGGCATGCATACTGTAGCTGATAGGAGGGTTGTTGATGTCAGACATTTCGCGCAACCAAGTTCATTGTATGTGGTTGCGACATCTTGTCGACTTTCGTGGGCTAGATCACTTAGTTGGGGCGCGGGCAGTTTTGGATTCTTGTACAAAGAGATGTGTCGAGCCACTGACTACAGACATAATGCTATCGGCAGATGTCTTCTGCTGCAGCTGGGCATGGTATCGATTGCCCTTTTTTGTGTGTTGAAGAATCCATTCGTATTTCCGCTACTCTTAAGGTAATTATAAAACTGATTTTGTATATTAATCATTTTATACAGTGTATAATAATTTTTTTCATTGAATAGGTGGTCGACTGACAAGAAAAATAATCAGGAGCTACCTGATGATTTAGAAAAAATTAAGTTGCTAATCGATCAAGGTTGGTACACAAGTATGAATTTAATGTTTAAAAATCGATTGTAGATTATAGTATATAATTAGATTATTATTTTGATAAAAATTATATATATTTGTTTTAGTTGAATGGGTGCCATTATTCTAATGATGATGTGAGGACGGTGATCCCACCTGAGTTGAGGGGCCTATCAGAGGTTTGGATGGCGATTGTCCCTTGATCTGTTATGCGACCGTCGAGTGGCACTCCACTGATCGTGTGCTCCAGCAATTTGGTTGTTTTCAACCAATTCCGGAAGTACCTCATAATGTGGACGAGTTGCATAACACAGATAGACGCGGCAAGACCGATACAGATTGGTTGGTGAGGCATCATGAGTCGGTCGTGTTGTGGGAGGATCGACATCGACGCCTTCCCTGTAGAGAGTCCATTTATGTTGATGACTTGACGGTTGGTGATGATTATTATGCGTGGTTCAACAGAAATGAGAAACATTTCTGCTTCCTAAGGATGTAGAGGGCAGACTTTTCCACGACGTCGACGGAGACGTTCACCGACACAGCAACATCGTCCCCCGACTCGTGGACAGAGAGCAGGTGCTTCCGGTTCATCTTCAGCTGCACCAGCAGGACCTTCACAGCAGCCATTGTTTTCAACGACTTACATACCGCATCCATATATGATGCTGTCACCGCCTTTCCATTACCAGATGCCGCCGCCGCCACCTTCACAGAGTTTTATGACCCCTCATGGAGGCTATTATGGGTCTATATTTACAGATCCGACTTGGGGTTCATATACTAGATATTTGGCGGGTTCAGCCTTATCACCCATGACCGCAGCACATACACCTCTTGTACAGTTTTCACACTCAGCGATGTCTGGGTTTTATGAGTTTTCCCAGTTTTCGCAGGCCGGTGGGATAGTCAGTCATACACCTCCAAGGTCCTTATTCTATGAGGTGCTTCATCATCATCAGCTCTCATCAATAAAATTTAGCTGCCCAGGATGACGACGACGAGGACGAAGATAATGATGGGTGATAATGATGACAGCGAGGAGTCACAACCAGTGATACGAAGAAACTTCCTCGAGACTGACAGTCACCGCCCTGTGGAACACATTTGCGTCGCAGGCATCGATAGATTTTGTTTTTTTATATTTGTATTTAGTACTTTATTGTAGTTGTTTTTGGACTTTATTGTAAATTTTATTATCATTTTACATACTTACTTTAATTCGTTAATATGGTTGGATTTATTTTTAATTTATTTTGTTAAATTATGGACTTTTTGTTAATTTATTTTGCTTACTTTTTTATTACCATTTAATATTAGTTATTGTAATTTGGTTATCATTTACCATTTAATACTATTGTATCGTAATATCAGTTATTCGTTAATATAACGCCAACGTCCAATCTCGTATAATTGTATCGTTTTTTTAATCTTCATCAGCGGTTATTGAATAACATTAACTTGAAGTAAATGCAAATTAAAGTACAATAATTATTAATTGATAAACAACTACATCATTTCCTCATTAATTGTTACTTGATGACAACAGAAGTGGACATGTTTTCTAGTGTGTCCTGGGTTTCTACAATGTCCACATCTTCTATCTTGTCTAGATCTTTCTCGAATATCCATATCACAATGAATTCGATTGGATTTTGGACGACTACGCTCCCTCAATAAAATCGGATTTGGTCCAATCGACAGCCAACTTGAACCCATCAGGGTCTTTGTCATTACCTATGAGGGGAACTCAAATTCGTATACCTTAAAAACTTCAGATAGTAGGTATACATGATTCACAAAATGATTATAGTCTTGACGTGTATGCG
The DNA here is from genome assembly GCF_006381635.1 of Hibiscus syriacus. Lineage (NCBI taxonomy): Eukaryota > Viridiplantae > Streptophyta > Magnoliopsida > Malvales > Malvaceae > Hibiscus > Hibiscus syriacus. Next base: position 1,613,595 of record NW_024063443.1, read on the forward strand.
AGCAAGCTGCTATCACAGAGCATGTATATTTCAGAGCTTGAAAAAATCGCAGTTGCACGTTCTATCCCTTAGATTTACTCTTAACGACACAACTTCAATCCCTTGAAGAGGTTGCGACAACTGTGACACGAAACATTTCATGCCTTCTAGAGAAGCTTGTTACAGACATCCCATTTGAAGCTAATTTTTTTTCTATAGATCTGCAACTAATCTAGGGTGATAGACATGACCGCCTTGCATCCAGGTTTGAGTTTGTCCCCCGAGCTTCGCAAAAAACGCCCCAAATGAAAAATATGTAGTCTTTACCAAAGCCGCTATAGGTAAGTGACGTGTTTCCTTTAAGGTTGAATTGATAGCCTCTGCCAAGTTGGTCGTCATGTGTCCATATCGATATCCACCATCATATTCGTTCATCCACATTTCTTTATCGATGAGGCTGATGTAATCGTATCCTTACTCGTTCTTCGCCCACAAATCATGAAGCATTGATTTAAACATTCGAGGAAGAAGTTCGTAACCTAATCAAAAAATGTATACCTACTAACCAGATCAAAAGGATCGAAAGAAAACAATACATTAGTTTCATTACCCATGAGCACAAGTAATTGACGCTCATAATTTCTTGTATCTTCCATGGTAGTTCAACAATGTGTCGGAGACAATACCTATGTTGGACAAAGGGTGATTGCCACATTGGACCCAAGACTCCATTGCTGCTTTGATCCCAGCTCCGCAATCTGAAATGACACAGATTTTTTCCTTCGTGATAACATGTGCACGTAAATTTTGGAGAAAAAAAAGCCCAAGAAATCTGTATCTTCTCCTTCGACAAGAGCAAAAGCAACTGGAAGAATGTTGTGATTGCCATCTGGACAACTGCCAATAATAAACTTGCTTGTATTTTCCATACAAGAAAGTCCCGTCGATCTGGACCACATGTTTGCAGTATTTGACGGTATTAACGCACTGTGGGTAAGTCCAAAAAACCCAGTAGAATTGGCATCAATCGCGGAGAACTCGATCATTATGGTATGCATAAGAGGTTTCGAAGGTTTCGAATCCACAATTTTCCCAGGATTCAACCTCAGTACCAGCCTAAACCAGCCTGGAAGTTTGTTGTAAGATGCATCCCATTCGCCATTAGTTTGACAATGGCATTTTGTTTGCCAACCAAGCTTTTTTATAGGAGACAATATACCCATACTGCGATTGTATAACTGAAATCAACACAGCAACATCTTTATAGAGCTTGCTTTTACCATGACATGACGGCTTGACATATCACTTCTGAGTCCAGTTGGGATGATCTTGGTCCTCTTCCTCTTCCATACGCGAACCATCCAATGAATCCGTTTTTCGCGTCGGGCACAGTAGCATACATATTTCTGTCATGGAGCGGTAGACTCTCGATTGAACAAAATTACGGATATTGTAATTTTTTTATAACCATCACCGCTTCTTCTTGCTTGAAAACTCCATGCCTAAATAAACTCATCATTATTATTGATGAGTATATCCATCACCGAGATGAGGCATATCCGCAAATTCTGGCGCATACATTACACCATAATCAGCTTCATACATGTGCAGGAGGGTCAGATTGTACCACATTTGCCAGAACTTCATCCACATCATCATCATCGGAGTGAATTGCGGTGTTCTGGGTGAATGAATAGTCCAGTCTCAGCACCATCTGCACCAGGCTCACGAAGTGGTTCTTCTGGTGCTGGTGCAGATGATGGTCCTCCATGCTCCTCATATTAGGTCAAAAAACCTACTACTTACACGCCTTCCCCTTGAACTGGAAGGCATATCGACATTCAGATCGAAAAAACTCGCAGTCGAATGCCTCTCCATGAAGCTTGAAGCCATCCACCTCCGTACATATCGTAAGGAGTTGCGGATGAATATCTCCCCATTATGGCATTAAAATCATTACATATTACTGTCGTCGGGCTGTCAACTTGATCAACTTGTTCAGCCAGCCCATAGTGGGAGCTTAATGATTGACCCCGAACAACACGCACTTGAACAAACTTTGCATACATCTCAATATCTCCGTCTGAAATTACTTTGAGAATCAGCCATCATTTCAACATCATCATTGTTCAATAGTTCGAACGTTGTATAAGTTAATGGCAACAATGATGTTGGAAATCTGTACTGCAACGACGATATTCTTCTACTACTTCCAACATGAATCTTCCTCGAAATCTTCGTTATCAGCTCCTTAAGAGTTATGTTTCTCTTGAATGATATTTTAACATGCTCATTTGATACGAAAACAACGCCGATTTCATCTTCTCGAATTTCACCATCATAATAAACAATAGCTGAAAGTCGCACCATTCTTTGAGTTTAAAAGTGCGACAATATATATCTACAAAAAAAACAACTGAACAAAGTTGATTAAAAAATAATATATGAACGAAAATAAACACATAAAATTTTTACACATAAACATAAATAATTTAAATAATATAATTTTATATTATTACATGTACCGCAAAACTATTTCGACGTATGCTCTCGCTTTCTAATTTTACAAACACATAAATTAATTGACAACAATTAGTATAATATTTTTTCAAATAATCATAACAAACAATAAGTATAATAAAAAAAATTATCACAAAATTACCTAATAACGAAAAATCGCACGAACTTCTGAATCAAATATGAAAAGATTGTCGGATTGTTGTATTAATTTTTTTTATAATTGAGAGAGATGTGAGGAGTTATCGGGGGAAAGGGTATTTATAGCTGGGAAAAACTACAAGACGCGGTACCTGCACCGCGCCTTACATAATTATATCAGATAAAGCTAAGCCGCGGCCCCTAGTCCGCACCTAACATAATTATGTTAAATGTAAGACACAGTCCCTGCCCCGCGCTACCCACGTGGCCTAAGGGCTCCCAGGGCCGCGATATACACACGTGTCCATGTCAGCATAAGGCACGCTTCATGGGTGCACCTTACCCCACGTGGCGCCAAATCAGCGTTAAGCACGCAGCAGGGGACGTTCCTTTCTGCAAAGGGTGTTAGATCGGGAAATATAGTCTTTAATTTGGGGAAAAAAGCGGTGGACGGTGATATATCGGGAAAATCGCTGAATTTGGGAACTCATAAAAACATTGACCTTTAATTTTGGCTCGGTGTACCTGCCGTCATTGAAATTCATGTCACAAGCTCTTCTTCTCTGAACGTTTTTTAATTGAACCCCCTATTATTAGAAGAACAAGGTAAATTCTTATCTTCTTCCACTACTCTACTATCCTTTAATTCCCATTTTATCTGCATTTTCGCTTGTTTTTTTATTTTGGGTTTTTGGTATTGAACGATTAAGGCATAAAGTTGACGCATTTTGTCGTTTATATACTTTATTCATTTATTAGAAGCCCAAAATTCAATATTTTTTTTCCTCATTCTCTTGGGAAATTCTTAGATCTTATATTTGCAAATGTGTGGAGACGATGTAATATGATGTTTGTGCCTTTGTTATTTAGAGCATATTAGTGAATTTATTAAGAGGTACTGTGTAATTCCATTTTCTAGATGAATCTAGGCTTGTTGGATACTCACTGTCACAGTACTAAATCAGTAACTTCTTCTTCAGATTCTGTTTTGCCACAGAATCTTCAAAACCTTCTATTGCTCATTTTTCTCCTAGTTCAGCAGATCTTCCCATAGTTCAGCAGATCTTCCCAATGCTCAGCAGATATAGCTACAAACATTATTCTTCCTGTTTTTGTTCATAGTACTGTATCTACTAAGTTATCTTCTAGAGTTTCTAAACCTCAATTTTGATTGAATGATTATGTTCATACCTGCCAATCCACTTTTCTTCCAAGTAGTATCCTATATCTAACCATGTTTCTTATTCTCATTTACCACTCATACACAATCCTTTATACTTTTGTTTCTCATTCCCTTGAAGCCAAAATTTTCAAGAAGCTCAATCTGATTCTCGATGGGTTAAAGTAATGCAAGAGGAAATTCATGCTCTTGAATTAAAAAAAACTGGTCTATTATCCTTCGCCTCTAGGAAAAGTCTACATTGGGTGTAAATAGGTGTTTAGAGTGAAATTCAAAGCCTCGGGAGAAGTTGAGAGGTTCAAGGCAAGACTTGTGGCTAAGGGTTATAATAAGAGAGAAGGGGTTGACTTTGTAGAAACCTTCTCACCCGTTGCTAAACTTACAAACTGTTCATTTTCTTACTATTTATGCCAATTTTTATTGGCCTTTATGGCAGATGGATGTTCATAATGCCTTTCTGCAAGGGGACTTACATGAAGAAGTTTATATGGAATTGCCTCAAGGGTTTTGTAATCAGGGGGAGAATGTGGTATGTAGACTACAAAAGTCCCTTTATGGTTTAAGAAAACCTCAAGATAGTGGAATGCTAAACTTAAAGAGTCTCTACTTTTAGTATGATATGTGTTTGCTTGTGTGAGTGCTATAAAATATACGCAGATAATGTGCAAGTATACACAATTGCTCAAGTAATATAATGATGAGTGAGTATCGTCTCCACAGGGATTGGGCGAAATCACAAAAGTCTAACCAAAGCTAAGTATTAATCTATTTATGTATAGTTAGTCTTTATATTTACAATTGTCATGGCAAATGAAAATGTGTATGGGTGGATGTAGATGACTGGTCTGATGGTAGCAGATGGAATAATAGTGGCAAGATAAGATGTTCATGTTGAAAATGATGCAATGTCGAGGCAATGAAAGATAAATAAACAGTAAATCCTCACGTGACAAGCTTCCAATGGAATAAATGATAGGGATTGATTTAAGGATGCTAAACTTATTCCTCAGGTATATTTAAGCTATCTAATCTTTACTTGCTGACAGGGCTTTCCTAAAATATTCTCAAAGGAACCTAACAGAATAGGATGCCAAGGCATCTGCTCTCACTCAACGATGTTGGCCAGCCTACCCTATTGATAAAGACACCATTTTAGTCGTGAAATCCTATCTAGTCTCTCTCCAAGATCTAAGGGATTAGGTTATAATATTCCTAGGTCGGTTCAAAGCCCCTTGAAAATACTGTAACCCATTACTTATGAGGATCTCTTGCGGTTCTCGAATACTTACAAGTATTTTTAGCTTAGGTTTCCCCCGAATACCTAAACTTCATCTAAGAAATGGATATTTCATGCCTCTTACAAGCCTAGATGGTGAAGCATTCATAAGCAAAGCAAATAAAGAACCAAAATAAACTAAATATACCATTAAAATAAAGTCTAAACATCATTAAACCAACCACCACCAAATAAGTTAGTTCATGGTGGGTTCAAAATTTCCAAACACAAAGTCATGCAAATATTCGTTCCAAAAACCAACAAATAAATATAAAAATAGTAGCAAAAAAGGAAGTGAGAAGTAGTCTTCGACGCGTCACTGGAGGTCTCCTCGGCCACCACGAATCACCTTAGCTCGCTAGCTCCTCTCGGCACCTAGCTTGCCACTCCTTTGAGCTTAATCAATGGAGGAAAACCCAAGGAAGAAGAAGGGAAAAGGAAAATAAAAATGGAATTTTTCTGCTCTATGCGTGTGCCTCTTCACGTCTTGTAGTGTCTCCCTTGAGGTGTAATATATAATAGAAATATCAAGGGTTGTTGGGTGCAAAATACCCCTCATACCCCTAGAATCACATGTAGTGCATGAACCTTATCCTCCAGGTGGCAGTGGTCCCATAGCAGCTCTGGCAGGTGGTTACAACAATCATTTCACGTACAGAGCCAGCTGTCCTCGTATAGCTGTATATTTTTATCGATTTTCTGCGCCAAAATTGCCAAGGCATTTCAATCTGTTTCAACAACGTGTGATGCCGCGACATTACTTCCCATCTAGTCCATTTTTCTTGCTATTCCCTGCACACCACAGAAAAACTCCACATCTCTATCAAGCAGCATCATTAAGAAATAAAATAACACTACCACCACAAATGCAACTATATGCAACTACATGATCCTAAAATGCCTAAAATGAGCTTTTAAACAAACAATAACTTAAGTGAAAAGGCCTTAAAAGTAGCCTTTTTAGGAAGTACACCCCCAAACTTAAGCTATGCTTGTCCTCAAGCAATGGATAACAGTTACATAAGCAAATGTCATGGCAATGTTCGACAATAAGACAGTAGGACAAAATTGGATTTCAACCCTCAGCAAAATAGGCTTCAACATGCTAGACTTATTAAGAATTCAAGTATTTTTCCCTAGGTCATGATCCTTTGTGGTAATGTGTGTGCGTGATTGTATCCAATCTATGCTTAGCAAACTTAGACAATTTCTGCTCAAATCCCCTAGTTTTTGTCAAGGCATTTACTTCATTAAACACATTTTTACTCCTTTTTTTAACTACTGTTACGAAGGGAGTCAGCTCATCACACTACTCTCCCACACTCTAGGTGAAAGGAAGCATACCTTCCACCCCCAAGCTAGTTAAGTAGAGTCATCCCGTGACTACTTTCATTCACTCATATGCACATGGCTGCCATTATTAAAGAGAGTTCCAGGTAATGCAACGGCAATGAGGAGTGTCCCTCTACAACTATGCCTAAGCATTTATTCACAGTTTCATATATAGGGAGTTGTTTTTTTATTTTTCTTTTAAGCACAATACCATATTTCAATGCCAAAACTAACTAGAGTTCATCCATAAAAATTTTCCAAATTTTCTAAGTATAAAGAACATACAAATCGTGTAAAAGTTTTTCACAAAGCACCAAGCCCTAGAGTGAGTTCTATCATTCTCAACAGTTATTTACATTCAGATTCTAGCCTAACAAGATCATCATCATCGGGTATCCTCAAAACATTCTATCTAACTATCCTACCATTTACTAATTCCATGGCATAATACTATGTTAATGCTATCATGCATATGTCCTAGCAAGAACACTACCTCCCCCAAACTTAAGGGAAGCATTGTCCTCAATGCTTAAAGAGAACTAAACTAAATATAAACTAAATGTCATCCAATGAAATGCAAACTAAATGAAAATGAATGCAAGTGAGGTACCTCAATGTTTTCATGGTGGTGTTACCTTGGAGGTGCTAGCAGCTCCTCGTCGGGTGCACTTGCGAAGGGGTGCTGGGATGGACTATGAAGAAGTAGAGTAATAATGCGCAATATTTTTACGTCCAGCCGTGGTCTTGGTGCGTCGGCCATTACGTGGTGTAGGCGAGGGATCAGGTGCACTAACGGGACTGGGTGTGTCTTCGACAGGGACAATGAGCGGATATTCAGGGGTATCAGAACGGTGTTGATCAGTAGTCAGGTCATCAACTGGAGGATCTTCTTCATCTTGTACGGGCTCTGGAGATGCCTCGGCATTGAATGCCGGCAGAATTTTGTCTGGGAAGCCAGGGAAATTCCGTTGACCGTGGGGAATTATTTCTTGAAACATCGATTCCACCACAGCATCTCTATGCTTCACATATCCAAAGCATCTCTATGCTTCATAGATGAGTCTGAGTCTGCATCACAGCTTCCTCGAGAGCAAGTAACTTTGCCTCGGTATTAGATTGTGTAGTTCCTGCAGATTGCTCATGAACAGGGTCTTTAGACTTGGGATTTTCAATTCCTAATAGCAGTGGAAGTCTAGCCCTAGTAATGCCCAATAATCCAGGTAAATTTCATCAAAAACATTTTCCTCGACCTTTTTTTTACGACACAAAGCAGTAATTAAGTTAGGAAACACTAAAGCACTTGCCTTTTTACTCAAGCAGTCATGAACTTGCTTAACAATAATACGACCCACATTAATAGGACGATATACCATTATCGAATGTAAAAGCAGTAAGCGAGAAAGTGATACTCGTATTGTGAGAAGTAGGCATGAGTTTATGCTTAAGGAAGTGATTCCATAACTTGGCACGCGGCTGAAGACGCTCTCTATTGACTGAGTATCTACTTGTTTGGAGCCCATTCCACTTAGTGTTTTCGAAGCATAAGTCCTCAAGAATGTCATCATAAGTGTGGCTATCGGCTTCATTTTCAAACGCAACATGCATGTCCACTACATCCTGCAAATGAAAATACATATTAATCGCAGTGTAAAACAATCTGCTTACCTTGGACGAAAATGGAGTGTTGATTGGGTTTGGAAATATTTGCGTAAAACTCCTTAACCAATGAGGCATTCACGGAGCCCAGATGGCGCGCGAACTTCTTCCACTTGAGCGGTGTCACAATGTCCATTACGTCGGGTCCAAAGCCACCATCGGTCTCCTCGGTAAAAATGAAACCCAACTTGAAGAAGAGTTTGCAGTTCTTGAAGTTTTGGAACCGAGCCTTGGCCTCCTCATTCTCAAACTGTTGGAACTTGGAACCTTAGGGTGCAGCCAGTCTTGTGCGCACCATTTTCAACAGTTGTAAAGTAAGAAAAATGGAAAATGAAGTAGCTTTCAAAAGATTGTGAAGTTTCGGCTATGGAGAGAAGAGTGAAGAAGATAAAGAATATGAGAGATAAAAATAAAAGTTAAAAATGAAATAGAAAAGTTAAGGAAGAAAGAAAAAGAAAAAGTTAAAAGTTTAAGAGGGAAAAGGGGTGATAGGACGGTTAAGAGAGAAATTAGTGAGTGGGGAGGGGTTATGCGTATGGGAAAGAAAAACTGCCAAAAGAAATGATGATGACAAAACTGTGGAGAGAGAAAAGAAATGTCAGAAATAAAATAAATTAAAGAAACAAAATCAAAGAATATCTCTCCATTAATGCGCTGACCTTTCTTCATTTGGGTAACCGCTCCCTGCACGGTTTGCAGCAATGTGGTCCTACAAATCATATAAAAATTAATTACAAAATAAAATAAAATAAAATGAAATAAAAGCTTAAATTTTAAATTTTATTTATGCACAGACACAAATTCAATGCCGTGGCATTGAATTTTGGTTTTCCTCTGGGCACGCTTCAGCATCGTGCAGACGTAACACGTCCTTGTTGTGCGGTGGTGGAACTCCATTGTAGGCTTTCAGACGCTGGCCATTGACCTTGAAGATCGTCCCATTGTCTATTCTCTTGATGTCAATAGCTCCATGGGGGTAGACATAATGCACCTCAAATGGTCATGACCATCGAGATTTGAGCCTTCAGGAAAGAGTTTAAGTCTGGAGTTGTAAAGCAAAACTTGTTGCCCCACATGAAAATGTCGTGGCATCAGTTTCTGGTCATTCCACTTCTTGGCTTTCTCCTTTTATATCCGAGCATTCTCATATGCTTGTGCTCTAAACTCTTTCATTTCATTAAGTTCCAGTAATCTTTGTTCCCCAGCTAGTTGAGCATCAAAATTCAATCGCTTGATGGCCCAATACGCCTTATGTTCAAGCTCAACCGGGAGATGACAAGCTTTACCATACACTAGCTTGAATGATGACATTCCCAATGGAGTTTTGAACGCTGTTCTGTACGCCCAAAGTGCTTCATCCAACTTTGGCGACCAATCCTTACGCATTGGGTTCACCACTTACTCTAAAATCTGCTTGATCTCTCGATTGGATATCTCTGCTTGGCCATTTGTCTGCGGATGATATGCCATGGCAATCTTGTGTCGAACTCCATATCTCTTCAATGCCTTGGCAATTAACTTGTTGTCAAAGTGAGTTCATTCATCACTAATAATAGCACGAGGTACTCCAAACAGAGTGAAAATATACTTATGCAAAAACTTGAGTACGGTCTTGGAGTCATTCCTTGATGTCGCTATTGCTTCCACCCACTTTGACACATAATCCACAGCAAGCAAGATATATAATTTTCCTTCAGAAGATGGGAATGGTCCCATGAAATCGATGCCCCATACATCAAACAACTCTATCTCCAAGATATTTTACAGTGGCATTTCATGACGTTTGGAAATGTTTCCAGTCCGTTGGCATCAATCACAAGCTTTGTAAAATGCTTGGGCATCTTTAAACAGAGTTGGCCAGTAAAAGCCTGATTGCAGGACCTTAGCAGTAGTCCTTGCTCCACCAAAATGGCCTCCACATGGGGCCCAATGACAATGGTACAAAATATCACGTTGCTCCTCTTCAGGTACACATCGTCTAATGAGTTGATCGACACAATGCTTGAACAAATATGGCTCATCCCAAAAATAGTGCCTTGTATCGTGCTTGAACTTCTTTTTAGCTTGACTATCTAAATCAAAAGTCAGAATTTTACTAACAAGAAAATTAACAAGGTCAGCGTATCACGGAATTGCCGCGGCATATAAAAGTTTTTCATCAGGAAATTCCTCTTGGATATCTACAGTGTCATGGCATTCAGAATTTTTCTCTAGCCTAGATAAGTGATCATCGACTTGATTTTCAATTCCTTTTCTATCTACCACTTCTAAGTCGAATTCTTGCATAAGTAAGATCCACCTAATAAGTCTAGGCTTGACATCATTTCTGTTCACTAAGTATTTTATGGCCGAATGATCAGTGTGAACAATAACCTTTGTGCCCATTAGGTAAGGTCTAAATTTATCAAAAGCAAATACCACGGCAAGTAATTATTTCTCAATGGTGGTGTAGTTCAATTGTGCTTCATTAAAAGTGCAACTAGAATAATAAATAACATGAAAGATTTTACCTTGGCGTTGCCCCAAAACAGCTCTTACGACATAATCGCTTGCCTCACACATCAACTCAAATGGTGATGTCCAATCGGGAGAAACTACAATGGGTGTCGATATCAGTTGTCATTTCAGCTTAGTGAATGCACCGAGACATAACTCTTCAAACACAAAGGGTTGATTTTGCTGAAGCAATGTGCACAATGGCTTAGAAATCTCGGAGAAGTCTTTGACAAACCTTATATAGAATCTAGCATGTCCAAGAAAACTTCTTATCTCCTTGACCGAAGTTGGTGGTGGCAACTTTTCAATCACTTCAATCTTCGCCTTGTCTACCTCAATACCCTTGTGTGAAATTTTGTGGCCTAATACAATGCCTTCAGTCACCATGAAGCGACATTTCTCCCAATTTAAGACCACCCTAGCCTCTTTACATCTTTTGAGAAATTTTGCTAGATTGTCGAGGCATCATTCAAAATTGACCCCACAAACAAAAAAGTCGTCCATGAAGATCTCCAAAAAATCTTCAACCATGTCTGAAAATATAGCTTGCATACAGCGCTGAAATGTTGCCGGGGCATTGTAGAGTCCAAAAGGCATCCTCCTAAAGGCAAAAGTTCCATAGGGACAAGTAAATGTAGTATTTTCTTGATCTTCTGGTGCGATGGCAATTTGATTGTACCCCGAGTACCCATCCAAAAAGTAATAGAATGCTTTGTCGGCCAATCGATCCAACATTTGGTCGATGAAAGGTAGAGGAAAATGGTCCTTCTTCGTAGCTTTATTGAGTTTTCTATAGTCCATGCATATCCTCCATCCGGTAATAGTGCGAGTGGGTAATAGCTCATTATCCTCATTAGTAACCACAGTCGTGCCTCATTTCTTCGGAACACACTGGACAGGGCTCACCCATGAGCTATTAGAGATAGGGTAAATCACTCCAGCATTAATCCATTTCAGAATTTCTTTCATCAACACTTGCTTTATAATAGGGTTGAGTCTTCTTTGTGGTTCAATTAAATTGCCGTGGCAATCTTCAAGCAGAATCTTGTGCATGCAGATTGCAGGACTAATGCCTTTCAAGTCGGCTATAGTCCAACCAATTGCTTTCTTATGCTGCATCAAAACACTTAACAAACTTTTCTCTTGATTAGTAGTGAGGTTAGCGGAAATAATCACCGATAAAGTCTCATTGCTACCTAAGTAAACATATTTAAGATGCACTGGAAAAGTTTTACGCTCTAAAGTTGGTGCATGCAATAATGAAGGCTTAGGAGGAATAAATTCATCAAAATTGAGAGGTTCAAAATTTATACATGATCTAGCTTGTAGTAAGCTAGACTGCTCCTCCAAAATTAAAAAGTCGTCAGACTCCACTAAGCTTTCATCATCCACCAAATATTCATTTTCTGCTAGCTGAAAGAAATTGTTCTGGCAAAGATGTTCAGTCTCTTCTTCAATTACTGAGTTCAATTCAAAAATGTCTTGGCATTCTTCAGTGTCTTCAACATATTTGAGCGTGTGAAACACATTGACAGTCACACAATGATCATCCACTCTCATGGTGAGTTCACCTTTTTCACAGTCGATCAATATACGTCCAGTGGCTAGGAAAGGTCTTACCAGAATAATCGGTGCCTTGGCATCGACTTCGTAGCCCAGAATTAAGAAGTCGACTGGAAACACAAACTTATCCACCCTCACTATGACATCCTCGAATCTCCCTGCAGGTTTCACATGGGATCAGTCGGCAAGTTGTAAAATAACCGAGGTGGGTCTTGCATCTCCTATGCCAAGCTTCAAAAATATTAACTTCGACATTAAGTTGACACTTGAACCAAGATAACACAGTGCCTTTCCAATGAAATTAGCTCCAATCGAACAAGGAATTATGAAGTTACCCGGATCATTTCGCTTTGGCGGCAACTTACTCAATGAAGAACAAAATTCTGTTACCGTGGAAACAGTCTCTACTTTCCTCTTCTTGGTACAGATTTCCTTCAGAAATTTGGCATACATCGGCATCTGTTCAATAGCTTCCAAGAGAGGTATATTGATATGGAGCTGATCAAGAATGTCCACGAACTTCTTGAACTAAACTTCATCATTGTGCTTCTTCAATATTTGCGGGAAGGGTGGTGGATGTCTATCTTCCTAAACTGCAGTAGTAGGAATTGCTTTTGCCTTGACATCAGAATCTGGTGCCTTAACAGAATCCTCCTCCTTGTCCTTCTTAGTACTGCTATCATCATGCAATTCAGGTTCTCCTTTGTCATTAGTGGAAATAGAGTCATCATGTTGTGCCCCACTAGCTTTGACTTGTTGATTGATTTGTGTTCCACTCCTAAGAGTTAACACATTGCAATTCTCCTTTTCATACCCTTTAGTGACTTCAGTATCACTTGACAATCGTCTTTGCTGACGCTCTTGCAATGCCGTTGCAATCTGACCAACTTGACCTTCCAAAGCTCTCAAGGACGAGCTATGGCTTTGAAGTAAGGCGCCTTGACTATGAAGCAAAGCTCCTTGATTCTTAATTGAAGTAGAATGGTCTTGCAGCATTATCTTCATAGTAGATATGAACTCTTGAATCGTAGCTTCCAAGGAACTTACTTGCTGAAGTTGAAGCTCCTTTATTAGCATTATGCCATGGCATAACATTCTGGTAACCTTAAGCCTTTTTGTGATTCTGTTGTCGAGTAGAGTGATTAGCATTGTGGGCTCCTTGATTTCCCCATGAGAAATTGGGGTGCTGACGCCATCCAACACTATAAGTGTTAGAGTAAGGATTGTTGTTGCCTCGATTGCAATTACTCACAAAGTTGATGGACTCGTGATTGCTCTGGCATTCGTTTTCATGATGATTTCCTTGGCATAACAAACATGCCAAGCTAGTTGCTTTCACTTCCTTCACCTCAGTAGAGCGTTGTAAGTTTTTAAACATATTGGTGATAGTTGAGAGTTGAGCGGACACCAAATCTTTAGTATCTAACTCAAATGCTCCAGGTGCTCTCCTCCCACTTCTAAGTCTTGAGGAAGGAAACTGATAATCATTGTTAGCAATTCTGTCCAAGATAGCAAATGTCTTAGTGGGTGATTTATCCAGTAATGTCCCATTTGTTGAGGCATCAAGTAATATCCTCGTGGATGCATTGACTCAATTATAGAACATGACTACTTGAGTCCAATCATGAAAACCATGATTTGAACATTTTCGAAGCAAACTCTTATAACGATCCCAACACTCATACATGGATTCGTCATCGCCCTGGCGAAAAGATGATATGTCATTCCTTAGCTGAGTATTCATGTTCGGTGGGTTGTACCTCAATAAAAAAACTCTTGCAAAGATCGGCCCATGATTCCATCGAACCGGCTGGTACACCACTCAACCAAGCCCTTGCTCGGCCACGCAATGAATACGAAAATAACTTTAATTTCATATAATCCTCATACACTCCTTCTTCGCGAAAAAAATCACAAACTTCCAAAAAATTTCGAATGTGCTGCCTGGCATCTTCATTTGGCATACCCCCAAACTGTCCAATAGAATTCAACATGTTGAACATGACTGGTTTCAGCTCAAAATGTGCAGCTTGAATTTCGGGTGCCACAATTCCAGGATTCAGATCATCCAGCATCGGATTTAAGTGATCTCGAATAACGCGCGACCTAACAGCATGATCAACATTATCTAATGCAGCGGCATTCTAATTTCCATGAACCTGACCAATGCCTTGGTTTCCAATCTGATACATATTTACTCGAGCGCGTTGAGCACGTCTCCTTTGTCTAAAGAGTCTTTCAATCTCAGGTTCTATCGGTTCCAAAGGCTCTTCAGAATTTCTTCTAGGCATACACTAAATAAACCTGAAAAATAAAATAAAAAATATAAAGTAAAATATACACAAATAAAAATGCAAAACAAAATAAAATGCTCTGGCAAAACTAAATAACTTCAGGCTGCCAATCCCCGGCAACGGCGCCAAAAACTTGTTCGCGTGTGTGAGTACTATAAAATATACGCAGATAATGTGAAAAATATACACAATCGCTCAAGTAATATAATGATGAGTGAGTATCATCTCCACAGGGATTGGGCGAAATTACAAAAGTCTAACCAAAGCTAAGTATTAATCTATCTATGTATAGTTAGTCTTTATATATACAATTGTCACGACAAATGAAAATGTGTATGAAGGTGGATGTAGATGAATGGTCTGATGGTGTAGCAGATGGAAATGTAGTGGCAAGATAAGATGTTCAGTGTTGAAAATGGTGCAATGTCGAGGCAATGAAATATGGTAAATAAACAGTAAATAAACAACAAATAAAATGAAAAGAAGATAATCCTCACGTGACAAGCATCCAATGGAATGAATGATAGAGATTGATTTAAGGATGCTAAACTTATTCCTCAGGTATATTTAAACTATCTAATCTTTACTTGCTCGACAGGGCTTTCCTAAAATGTTCTCAAAGGAACCTAACAGAATAGGATGCCAAGGCATCTGCTCTCACTCAACGATGTTGGCCAGCCTACCCTATTGATAAAGACACCCTTTTTAGTAGTTGAAATCCTATCTTAGTCTCTCCCGAGATCTAAGGGATTAGGTTATAATATTCCTAGGCCGGTTCAAAGCCCTTTGAAAATACTATAACCCATTGCTTATGAGGATCTTGTCTTGCGGTTCTCTCGAATACTTACAAGTATTTTTAGCTTAGGTTTCTCCTGAATACCTAAACTTCATCTAAGAAATGGACATTTCCATGCCTCTTACAAGCCTAGATGGTGAAGCATTCATAAGCAAAGCAAATAAAGAACCAAAATAAACTTAAATATACCATTAAAATAAAGTCTAAACATTCATTAAACCAACCACCACCAAATAAGTTAGTTCATGGTGGGGTTCAAAATTTCCAAACACAAAGTCATGCAAATATTCGTTCCAACAACCCACAAATAAATATAAAAATTGTAGCAAAAAGGGAAGTGAGAAGTAGCCTTCGACACGCCACCGGAGGTCTCCTCGGCCACCACGAATCACCTTAGCTTGCTAGCTCCTCTCGGCACCTAGCTCGCCACTCCTTGGAGCTTAATCAATGGAGGAATACCCAAGGAAGAAGAAGGGAAAAGGAAAATAAAAATGGAATTTTTCTGCTATATGCGTGTGCCTCTTCACGTCTTGTAGTGTCTCCATTGAGGTGTAATATATAATAAAAATATCTAGGGGTAATGATGAGGTTGTTGGGTGAAAAATACCCCTCATACCCCTAGAATCACATGTAGTGCGTGAACCTTATCCTCGAGGTGGCAGTGGTCCCATAGCAGCTTTGGCAGGCAGTTACAACAATCATTTCACGTGCAGAGCCACCTGTCCTCATACAACTATTTTTTTTGTCATTTTATGCGCCAGAAATGCCAAGGCATTTCAATCTGCTTCAACAACGTGTGATGCCGCGACATTACTTCCCATCTAGTCCTTTTGCTTACTATTCCCTGCACACCACAGACAAACTGCACCTCTCCCTCAAGCAGCATCATTAAGAAAGAAAATAGCACTACCACCACAAATGCAACTATATGCAACTACATGATCCTAAAATGCCTAAAATGATCTTTTAAAAGAAAAAATAACTTAAGTAAAAAGGGCCTTAAAAGTAGCCTTTTTAGGAAGTTAACAATATGATCAGAGTAGATATGATTATTCTTTGTTTACTAAGAAGCATGAGACTAATATTGTGGTACTTTTAGTCTATGTTGATGATTTGATGATTACTGGAAATGATGTGAAAATGATTGCAGAGTTGAAAGAGGTTTTGCATAGAAGTTTCAAAATGAAAGACTTGGGTGAGTTGAAGTACTTTCTTGGTCTAGAAGTTTTGAGATCAAAGGAAGGAATACTTCTAAATCAGAGGAAATATGCTCTTGAGCTTATTCAAGATACTGGAATTGGTGGTGCAAAACCTAGTGCAACACCTTTAGAGAAGAATACCAAGCTTACTACAGTGGACTATGATAGTTCATTTCAGCGACATCAGAATCAAGAGAAAGATCATTTAGCTGACAAAGCAGAATTTCAGAGGCTTATTGGAAGGTTGTTGTATTTAACACATACAAGACCAGACATAGCTTTTTCAGTTTAACATTTAAGTCAGTTTATGCATCAACCCAAAAAGGAGAACATGGAAGCAGCTCTTAGAGTGGTGAGATACATTAAGAAGAATCCTGGTTTAGGAATTATGTTGAAGGTTTCGAGCAATTGTCAGCTTATAGCAAGTTGTAACACAGATTGGGCAACTTGTCCCATGACAAGAAAGTCAGTAACAAGATTTTGTATTAAACTGGGAGAATCATTAGTGTCATAAAAGTCTAAAAAACAAAGCACTGTCGCAAGGTCATCAGCAGAAGCTGAGTACAGGAGTATGGCCATAACAACTTCAGAGCTTGTTTGGCGGAAAGGGATGCTAAAAGAACTTGGAGTCAACAATGATCAGTCAACAATGATCAGCCGACAAAGGTTTACAGTGACAGCAAGCCTGCTTTGCAGATTGCAGCCAATCCAGTGTTTCATGAAAGAACAAAACATATAGAGATAGATTGTCACTTTATAAGGGAAAAGATTCAAAAGGGACTGATTCAGACAGAGTTTGTTCCAACTTCAGAACAACAAGCAGACATTTTAACAAAGGCCCTTGGAGTTTCATAGCATGAATATCTGCTATCCAAGTTGGGAGTAAAAGATGTATTTTACAACCCAACTTGAGGGGGAGTGTTGAGCATAGGAAATTAGTTTAATATTGTTATGTTGTTAGAAGTTAGTTAGAACTAGTTACCTTAGTGTTAATGCTATATATATGTAATTTGTATACATTTGACAATATAATGAAATTAGAGGTATGTGGCCGTGGATGTTGTGGATATTGTAGATGTTACGACGTAATTTATTTCCTAAAAGTAAATACATTTTTATTTTGTGGTGTCGTAGTGACTTTGGAAAACACTACGATACGTCCATTACATTACGTTGTGGCCATAATTTAATACCATGCTCAGTTGCTCACTGTTAGCATTGCTTCTTCTCGATGGAAAGGCTAGATTGTTCAATGATTTTGGGCTTTCTGTTTTCCCCCCCGGACTGATCTTGACTTGGTTTCTGATAGTTTGTGACGACTAGCAGCTCAATCCAGAGCTTAACTCGAGCTGGAATTATCGACAATGGCTGACTGAAACATTCGATGGCTATGAAATGCTTGATGATAAGTTATCAGATAGTAATCTGGATGAAAATGGTAATTTGATTAGTAAGTTGATTAACCAATTGAATCAACATTTTCCTGTGACTATGAAACACAGGGAACCATATACAGGCATGGTGTTCTAGTCAGAGGAGGATGCTAGAGTTCTAAGAAATGTATGGTCGACGCATGGGCTTCACCATTCTGAACAATCACACACGTCGATCACTCAAGGATAATTCAATTATCGGTCGAGAGTTTGTTTGCTCAAAAGAAGGTTTCGTGCAGAGAATATACAAAGAAGGAAACCAGAGTTTCCCAATCACGGCCTGGGACGAGAGAGGGATGTAATGCAATGCTGAGAATAGCAGCAAAAGGTGGGGAGAAATGGGTTATCTATGGTTTTGTTAAAGAACATAATCATGAACTGAATCCAAGCAAAATACCACCTTGACAATCGCATCGAATTGCGCTTGTGAGGTATGTTAGTGTAAGTATTTTGGTTTAACCATTCGTACAGAAGCTAACTTCTTCTGATTTGTCCTTTCCTTTTACAGCTAAGCTGCCTGCAGTTACATCCTCTTCGAGACCTGCCTCTTGTACTCGTTAACTGGATCTGTTTATAAATGTAGCTCAATGGTTTGCCCTTATATGAATTAACTTCCGATTTGTAGGACGAAAAGGATTTTAAAATTCGAGAATTGTCCTCGGAACTGCATCGCGAGAAAAAGAAACGTGCTGCATACCAAGAACAGCTTCAGATGGTTTTAAATTATATCAAAGAGCGGCTATCCTTAAAAGTTAACTAGGAAGGTAAGTCTCCTGAAATCTTCTACGCCTAAGCAGATCGGTTAACTTGTGAGTTATTTTACTCGAATTGCTAGTTACTTCGATTTCAAGAAATACCCATTTTGACTGTCCGACTCATATCCGAACATGAGTAAGGGGATATGATACTCGAAGACCCTCCAAACACATGAAAGTTTAGGGAAAAAATATCGAACATACTGCATCATACGTCCAAGTCCGAGTAGCATAGCTGTGTATAATGTTTGTTCATATGCAACTGCTGCAATAGCTTATGTTTATGAAATCAGATTCGCCTGTAATCTCTTAATCAGAGAGAATGAAGTTTAAATACTCATCAATGGCAGATTAAAGTAATGATGTCGAAAGTTTTCTTTCCATTTCAGTTGATTCTCGAAACATGGAAGTTGTTATCGAAGAGGTCGGTTAATTGTAACTCTGAATGCGAAGATGACTAGCGTGCGGATCTTGATTACTCGTTAGAGACTTGATTTTGATCTTAGCTCAAGGAATAATCCGTTGACGATGATTGTAATAGACTGTGCCCTCCTTTTTTTCTTGATGACTAATTTCATTTCAGCCATAATTTGATCACCATGTAATGTATGCCTCGTAGTTTATAAGAGTTAATGCAAAATTTATATTCATCTTTTCTTGCATTGCTTATTAGTTCCTTACATTCACCAACCGATTCTCTGTTTAGAATTCGTGTAAGCATAATGTATCAGAACAAAATAAAAATGTAATTTATTTATTTGACACCTCTAAATTTTTAATATACCTTTTTTAAGTCTACATTTTGTAACATCCCGATTTATCCCCAGTTTTAAAACCTTAGAATTTGGGAATTTTCATTCGAATCCCTATGTTGATTTTAAGGATTAAAATAAATTGACTTGCCTTCCAGCTGAAGCCGAAGTGCTTGCCTTGATCAATGGTGCTTAGGATAATCATTTGCTGCACATCCTTTTCAGGATTAAAAAAAAAAAATCATGTGCCTTTGTGAAAGCCGCAAGATTTGATTCATTAAGCATCCGTCTGCTGCGAGAAATAATGCTTTCCATATCCAGATTGTCCGGATCGAAAATAGACTTGTTTCATCGGTTCCAGAGGCACCAAAAGACTGACCCAAAGAAATATGCTACCGTATTTTTTTAGCTAAAGCTGAAACTCATTTTAAATCCAAAATATTCACGAGCTAGTTTTACTCATTTTGCTGGACAAATTTGATTCAAATAAGATCCGATTTAAAATCAATTTATTGGTAATTTTAAATTTGGATTTGTACGTTAAGTGAGATTTCTTCAAATGATCACTAGTGAAGGCTCTGAATATTTTTCTCAATTGCAAAAAGATCTTATGTTAAAACCCTAAGGAAGATGCAAAATGAAAGTAATCATTAATTTCATGAACCATGTACCTTCAAACATTATATAGTCCTACCCAGTCTATCAATATTCAATCCCAAGAAGAAATATTGAACGGGGACCTGCCGGAACTAGGGTTTGATTGGCATTAGAGTAGACCATTTTCTATAATGCAATTGCTTGTGGGTAGCATTCGGTGACCTCCATTCGCAAGGAGCTCCAAGTATGTTTGCATCTTTCCCTTTTCGACTGCAAGCGAGCCAAAAATGACTTCGCCCATGGCTCATTGCTCCCTCTCATGCTCAGTTCATAGGGCACTGAAAAACTGTAAAATAGATTTTGACAAACAAATGGGTATCATGATGTAGTCTTGAATATAAAATACATCAGGAAACAAAAGGAAATACAAACTTCTATCAAATGTGCGCCGGTGTCATTGAGGGGGCAACTAAGGATGTAGCTTCAGAAGAATTTCCAGTCAATACGAAGTCTATAATTGAGTAATTTTGATGTATAATATCCAAGCTTTTAACTATAATCGTTCGAACTTTCTGAACCAGCAGTCACTAGGTTAACTATAGCAAGCTTGCAACTCTCCAAACTTACACCACCCTGAGGTGGCACAGGAAAAAGTAGCGGTGTCTCTCCTCTCACTCTCTTGAAACTCTAAACACGTTCCTACGAGAAACTTACCTCATTAGTTCCTCCAGGTGTGGTTCTTTATTAGACGTACTTTGCCTGAAATAAATCAAAATTTTGACATGAACAAACTATTAACTTCATGTGGCTTATAAAATAGAATTTTATACATATATAGCAGGGGAGGGAAGGCAGTGGTGACCCTCTCCTACATATCATGCATTTTAACAGCTACATTCAGACATCGAGGAACATGTTTCCTTGAATCTGATTCCTCGATATCCTATTAATTACTTCACTTTCTTCTCTCGAATTGTCACTGAAACTTCAATTTCATGCATTTCTTTGTATGCTTTGGGATTTTAACTTTTGGGACTGGATCAACCTTCTTACTTCACATGATAAAAAGGCAATTTCCAGAAAACATAGCTAGGAGATTTTACTGAGAAACCAAGTTCCAGCATGTACTCAGCCGTAATTGGCCATTGTTCGAGTGATTGGTGGGCCTTCATTTTTATATCGAAGTTAAACAATCCAAAGACAAGAAGTGAAAGAACAAACCTTGATACCAAAATTTTGTAGATACGAAGAAATTTGGTGGAAAGGTTACATATAGCATCTCCAATATGGTCCTTGCTAAACAAGTACACTATCGGATAACCTAGAAGCCATCTGCACCGGAAAAGAATCCCAAGTATTATAATGCGTAGAAATATATATGGTACCACAAATATAGAAACTGCCTGAAGAAAATCAACATGGTTTTCGTAAAATTATAAAGTTTTGCTGGTTTATATTATGTCTTTTTTCAGTAGAGATACACTGGCAAGTTGCTTATGCAAGAACTTAGAAACAGAGAATTGCCCAAGCTAGATAGTGCCACCAACTCCGCAGAGTAGACAATCAATTTTGGACCACATTTAGATGGCCATAATCAAAATCGTGTACTTGCAGGAATTACAGAAAGTTATCGGTTTTCTATATGTTACTTTAATTCTTCATTTTTCTTGAAATGCTTGTACTCAACATCTGCATCCAGCATATATATGGATATGTGTATAGGAATATGACACTACAAGGATACTTGAAATATATGGAAAAACTAGGGGAAAATTGAGCATACCCGTATCGGACACATTTATCCTACAACTCACATCTGGGTCAAACAACGTAGATTTTTCTCCAAAGATGCATGTGTTTTAACAGAGTATGTCTGAATGTAAATAATGAGATTAAAAGATTACCCGTTTATAGTAGGCACAGTGACTTCAGTGTCATGCATGCAGCTACTAAGATCGATAAGTAAAGAAGACCGAAAATCGATTGGCTCACTTGAGGATTTGGAATCTGCCTGGAGTTCTGTCCTGTCAGGTGGCAAGAGATCGTTTCTCATTCCTTCAAGAGGAAAATACAAGGAGAATAATTTCTGAATTGACGTAAGCTGCATCCCTAGTAAATTTTTGTCATCTAGAGTTATCATCTGAAACAAAAATGTGAAGTTCTTCATTCAGAATGTAAAAGATGAATATTTTAGACAAGAGATTACAAATTACCGAAAGTAAATGCACACGGGAAGGTTCTACCTTGGGAGGATCCTGGTCTAGATCCACAAATAGAAGTTCCACTTCTGAACTCAAGCTTGAACTCACATACTTGGCCATTTCTTTTACGTGTATCAGATATATCATATCATCTATAACCATTACTCTTAGCTGTTCAAAAATAGGCGATGCCTGAACGAAATCATATTAGGAGATAGTATTGAACCATAAGTGATAAACCTTTCAACAAGCATAGTTAAAAACAAAATTATCAGTAGATGTAACAATTGTGCAGGCCTATAAGACATCTAACATGGACCTTTTCAATATTAATTTGGTATGAACACAAAAATAGATGGTCCACTACAACTAGAACGGTCTATTCAGCGAATAGGTAATTACGGCTGAAGTGAACAAGATTGGATCAATTACGCCATGATATTGAAGGAGAAGGTATATTAAGAGGCTTAGACAACTGAAATGCAACGAAACCGGAACAAACAATAAAAATAGAGGTCACAAGGATATACTCAATTCAATTCCCCAAATAATATACAAATCAATGTTAAACAAGACCTTTTGACTGTGCTCGAGAAATGAACAAAGATTTTCTTGCAATTCAGGCATCTTCCCACCATAGTCAATCATCACAACTGGCCTCATTTCGAAGCACAAAGCTAGAACATCTGCCAAAGCATCATGGCCGAGTTATGATTAAAATATTTGAATTTCACCAACAAAAGAATATCTTATAGAGATACCATACTTGTACGGTTTCAATACTCAATAACGGTGGTTCATAGTACATGGGAAAACATAGCCAAGCACCAAAAGTTCCTTTTGATTGTTGCTTTTGGCATCAATACAACAACATAAATCAAAACCATGGTTTATCAAAATCAAACAATGTGTTTTAACACTCATTTAATCTAATCAATTCATATAAAAGTAAAATCCAGCATTGCTCTCCACATACCAATATCTGATACTTAACTCCACTCGGAGGAAAATAAAATATCTAAACTTGATTTTGAAAAGAAAAACTAAATCATCCATGCTTTTCAGCAACTCTAAAATTTGAACTTTAGCTTATTTCAATCTTCGTTCATTTGAGAAAACAAAATACCCAAAAAAAAAAAAAAACCAGAAAGAGAAAAATTGGTAGAAGGCCAAAAATTAAAGGAAAGGAAGAAAGGACCTATTTGGAGTCGGCGCTTAGAATGGGATTTAAGACGCCATTTGATGTGAGAAAGAGAGGCGTCCAACACCTTCAAACTTTCTTCTACTTCTGCACCTTCCATCTAAATGCTCAAACCTTTCTTTTCCCCCTTCAGTCTACTAGTAAAATCTAATTAAATTTAGGCCAATTTAGACATAGTAAGCTCTGGGTGAATTCTATAATAGTTAGGGTAAATTACACTGTTCTTCACTCAATTATTATATTTTCTCCTATTTTATTCATTTTACTTTTAATTTTTCTATTTTACTCACTGAACTTTGACATTGCTCCTATTTTGATTACTCTATATTTTATTATTATTATTATTTTTGTATGACATGATATTTTTATTATTTAATATAAAATAATTAAAATTATAAAATAAAAACAGAAGGTGGATGGATGCCACCTCTGGCCATCGTTGACCGCTGAACATGGTGGTCGTTCGGTCTCAAACTTTTATGGGTTGGTTTGTCTCGACCCTGAGTCCGAATCTGGTTTTTGTTTCATTGGAAAATGTCCTAAATCCCGTGAATCTCGACTGAAACGTTCTGCTTCATCACTTTAATCTCCAATTCGTGGACTTCGAAGTAAGTTCCGAAAAAATCGATGTTGAATTCGGACTCACGGTGTCAATGCAAATCGACCTATGAAATTTGGGATCGAATGATCACCATCTACGGTGGTCGATGGTGGCTGGAGGTGGTGTCCGGTCACCTTCTATTTTTATTTTATAATTTTAATTATTTTATATATTAAATAATAAAAAATGTCACATCATACGAAAATAATAATGATATAATTTGGAGTGATCAAAACATGAGCAATTCGAAAGTTTAGTGAGCAAAAAAAAAAAATTGAAAGTACGATGAATAAAATAGGTAAGAATTAGCTAAATGAGGAAGAGTGTAATTTACCCTAATAGTTATCGTCTTTGAAATTAGTGAATTGTAAAATTGATTTTTTTTATATTAATACTTATTTTTTCATTAAATTATAAAATTATATTTTGAAGATTTATATTATTCTATTATTAAATTTAATTATTTATATTATTAATTGTTATATTTTGATTGCATAGTAGTTAACTCTGTTAATTTAATGATATGATACCTTAGATTTTAGAAAATATTAATTTATCTTTAATATTAGATAAAATATTATTTTAACTCATAAATTTTAGATAAAATATTATTTTGATTCATGAATTCAATCAAAATCTCTTATGACTAATCACCATTGTTAATAACTTAATAAATAATATTTAACAAATTCAATTTAATCACTTAAATAAAAATATAATCACACTTTATAGAATCATGTTTATTATTTCAAAACTAATTGCTAATGTTTAATAAATATTTATCTCACTTTATTTTAAAAATTCCATTTCACTAAAAAAGTTACAAAAATTACCTGATTGCGAAATGTTAACCCAACTTTCGATATGTTACAATACCTTTATAGAAGAGATATACGATGTTGACATATAATTAATGGTTATGTATATGATTTGAATAATAGACTTAAAGAATGACACATCAGATGAAGTTAAAATTTAGCGGGGCGACAAGCTGAACCCTGGGGATTATTTGAAGGTCTCAAGCTCGACTGGGACCAAGGTTTCGAAAAAATTCAATGCCAAATTGATAGCATCGACGTCTTTATGATGGTTTCATCTTCAACAACGATCGCAAGTCCCATTCCACTTGTCCGTGCCATTGCTTCTTTACAGAATAGAGGATGGACGATTGACTATAAACTCATCCGCCACCAGTCCAACATGGTGGCGGACACCCTTGCAAAATTTTCGCTCCATAATTCTGAAGATCAAACATGGCTTAATCCCGCTCCTGACTTTGTTCAAATTGCTCTTCATGTGATATCAGGGGCATCTATAATGTAACCCTAGATCCAGCCTAAAAATTGCAACTGAATCAGGATGACCACGTTGATCACATAAACGAAAATTATTAATAATTAATTTTGGAAATATTTACCGAATACGAAATCATAAATAAACTCATGTCACATCTTAAAAAGGTTGAAAAATAAATATTAAATTCCATACAGTATATAATCAAGATCACACCTTGATAGCCAAACTGATCCTATAACTAGATAATCTGAAAAAAAAAAGACAGAAGCAAAGTGAGCTATGAGACTCAGTGTGTCATCTTCAGTAAACATATATAATTAAATATATAATAGTACAAATAATGCGTAAACGGTAACATCAGGATTCAATCATCAGAGTGTATATCAATAATACACAACCATACCTTTCGTCGCAGATAAACATGATGACGACATTACCCTCCAAAGAGAACCCAAATCAGAATGCAGAAATTAGGATGGGGATCTAGTCCTCCGAAGAGGATCCAAAACAGAAACATGATAGAGATATAATCCCATAATCAGGACGGGGACTAAGCCCGTGTAGAATCAAGACGGGGACTAAGCCCATACAGATTTAGGACGGGGATATAGTCCCATGTAGAATCAGGACATGGATTAAGCCCATGCAAAATTATGACAGATATAATCTCATGCAGAATCAGGAAGGAAACTAAGTCCACGCAGAATGTAGAATCAGGACGGGGATTTTGCCCTCCATAGAGGATCTCATGCAGATATAAAAAATGCATCAACATGCAAATTAATGGTGATATCACAATGCTCAAAAGTCATATATTTCACATAAATATATATAACCAATTCACAAACATGACTACATATAGCAACATATAACATAACACATTAAATATATCGAACATGTTAAAGGATACACCTATACCGGTTAATCTCTATCGACTAAGTTTTACGATTCCTATGAACAATAGTACTAGATCATGTATTTCAAATTGAATATACGAAGTTGAACTAAACTGAACGATAGTGATTTAGACCTATTAGGAAACAGTGCTAGGGAACAGTACAGAGATCTGTGATCACATGAACATCTCAAGATTCTTTTGTCGTACTCTGATTATGGTTCAAAGCTCAAATCGATGAAGTTATTAACCGACTCTCTAAAACTGGTTTTGGAGCGGTATTCGAGAATCAAAATAATGAGTAAATTGACAATGGTATTCGTGGGGTTTCCTATCCCTCGAATAAAAAACAAACTGTGATATTTTTACCCAATAAGGCACACTCCCAGACAAGTTGGTTTTATGCCCGTTTTAGTCCCTCTTCCATCAAATAGATTTCTTAACTTTGAATATAGTCAATTTTAGTGCTCAAAAACCTAGTTTTCACTTAAACAATTATCATCTACTTCGAGAACGTTTAACCCCAAATTTAGGGCGTGACATCTACTGCTTCTCATTAAGTTGTAAAGGCTCATCCTTCATTTCAATTAAAAAAAATTATCGGGCGAATGCAAATAATGTTAGTGCGTTGATGTTCATTGTTTTATTTTGTGATTGTAGGCACAAGTTAAAATATATTGAGTGTATTGTTCGTTGTTTTTATGATCATAATGACTTATATCTTATGCCAACAAATTAAAGATACTTTGATATCGTTATTTGATTTTTATGTTTTTTGTATCTCTCGTTAACTCAAATGAGATCACACACCTTAGATTCTAATTTTAACTGTCATAGTGATGAGGGAAAAAATAAAAAGAACAAATTTGAAAAAAGACTACGTGACCAAGATAAAATTAAATGATATTTACAAAACAACTAAGCTAGATAAATATCATGGCACATGATATACTTGCAATTTTAATTTTAATTTTTTGTTTTGAAGTCCACTTTTAGCACAAGAGGCTGTATTCTTGATTTTTTCCCCGTACCTCTTCAGTTCTTAGGTTGGTGAAAACTCCTATTTGTATTCAAGATTAGATTCGTACTTCTCATGATCCAATTACGATATAAGAAAACTTGCTAAAATTGGAGACTATGAAAGAAGGTTACTTGTTAATTTTCGATTTCAAATTAATTCCGTTAATTTAAATATTCAAGCTTTTCTCTTTCTTTCTTTATATTTGGACATTACATTTTTTTATAGAATTAAATTAATAGAATATATTATATTAATTAAACAAAGACACGTCATTAACAGAAGGCAACCGATTAAACGATAATGTTAATAACAAATTTTTAAAAAAATATATAATTTGATGATTGAAACTAAAATACATTAATAATTAAGTACTAATAATACAATTTATCCAAAATAAATTATACGCCACGTAACATATTGTATCGAATTTTATTTTTGATTAGATTTATCAGAACCAAACACAGGAATCTTTTGCTGACCACATTCCGTTTTGCAGCATTAAGTTGTAGAATATGGCTTCCTTTGCCGAAAAGGATCGAAATGTCTTCTTCCAAAAAGTTAAGCCCCCACTTGACACCATGCACATCGTTGGTTTAGAATTTATATTCCAAAATACGGAGGTATGATTTTACGTTAGAAAAATAAATTTATAATATTTTATGAGATGAAAATATGTTATCAATAAAAAATAAAAATAAAATATATAATAATTTAATAATTTAAATATTTTATGAGAGAAAAGTCATTTCCTTTTATTTAGTATTCTTAAACGAAGGTATTATAAATATTAACTAGTTCTAAAGATGTTTAGGAATACTATGCAGCAATAAATGTTATTTAAAATTGGGTCACAATTACAGGGATTGTACCTTAATTATAACCACCAAATTAGACGAAGAAAGAGATTAAAGCTAGGAAAATCATGGAAATAGCTAAAATATAAGAGAAAACTTCAACCGGCACTGCTGATGAATAGTCTGGTGGTGGCGGGGATTCTTGTAGTACCATGGAAAGTAAGGCAAAATGGGGTTAGGAGGTGGTGGTGGTGCATATATCAGTGGAAACGGTGGCGTTGGTGGAAAAGGTGGTACCAGCGGCGGTGACCGCGGCAATGGTGTTAACGGCGGTGGTAGTGGCAGCCCCGGAGGCGGAGGGCAGTTTAAAGGGATTATCGGTGGGGGTAGACAGGGGTAAGGGCATGCATATATTTTGGTTTGGGCATATATTATTGTGGGTGCTGATGAAAAGGATGAAGGTTGAAACATGAGTAAGAAAATGAGCACAAGCATTTGTTGATTGAGTTTTTGGGGCATGGTTTAATTGATGATTATGGCATTGGAGAGATGAGTTTGGGAGAGATGGGGTATGATATTTGTGGCCTTGGGATTGCTTTAAAGAGTTAAATGAATTATGGAAGTATTGTAGGAAAATTATGAAAGCAACCTTTAGCTCTAGGTGCTTCATTATTGCTACATTATTGCTATAAAATCTTATCATCCATGTGCCTTCTTTTAAAGTTATCCCTAATGAATTAGAGATGGAAGTTCAATTCTCAACGACTCTGGTTGCTTACCAATTTATATGTTACTAAATGATGAGTTA
This sequence comes from Hibiscus syriacus, assembly GCF_006381635.1. NCBI lineage: Eukaryota > Viridiplantae > Streptophyta > Magnoliopsida > Malvales > Malvaceae > Hibiscus > Hibiscus syriacus. The sequence goes on from NW_024063443.1 coordinate 1,642,378, forward strand.
GAGTAGGAGGTTTCAGTGATAAAGAGAAATGTTATTTTATTAAGTTCGAGCAATCACGTTTACAGGGTGTTTATGCGTTGTCAATAGGGTAAAAGTTTTGGTGTATACAATTATCTCAAAATTTCATGTGTAACTTGTTTGAAAGGCATTGAAGAAGAAGCCTTTGGTGCAAACTTGCAAGCTTGTTATCTGCATGAACTTCAACATCACATTTAGCATAAAGTGCGGCCTCATCCGCGCAACATATAACTGTTGCTGCAGCTTTTTCACAAACACCACACTATATTTTCATCTTTAATTCACCCTTTTCAACTCAAATTTTCACTAATAGTTTTCTAAAACTAATACCCAATGTTTAAAACCATGTTAAAATGAATAAAATGAACATATTTGACTCAAATTCAAACTCGGTTTGAATTTTTATAATGAGCTGAAGTGAGGTACTAGATATTCAACTAAAAACTTTTACGAGTAACTTTAAAAAATAATATACTAAACTTTTAAATTATTTTTAATATTAATATTTATATATTATTTTAAAAAATTACGAACAAAAGGCTTTCTCTAAGTCTGAGAATTTTCGAGTTCAAGTATTTTTCAAAAATCAGTTGAGCTTCAATTTTTTATTTTGATTCAAGCTTGAAAATTTTAAGCTCACGATTTTCGGGTCTAGTCGAGCTCAACAATTTTAAGCTTGTACTCAAACTAAACTCGACTTATTTACTATAACACCCTAATCTAGTTAGACTCGAAGATCCATGGATTACAATGTTACACGAGACTATTAAAATAGTGACCCAAAATTTTCTTTTAAAATGCTTGTAAATCTCTGAAATTTAGACATTCATAATGTAATATAAAAACATAATAATAAATTGGGTTTACAAATAATGGGGAGCTCCCAAAATACATCCGCAAAATAATACAAAAAACTAGTTTCAAAAGAGTTATGATTGAATACATAACAAGGTCCATATCAGTACATGCCCTCTAAAGATGACTCAGGTCGTACACTGAAAGGTCTTTGGAAATCTGAATTGACTACACTGGAATATCTGATGACGATAGCTCCCCACGATATGCTCCCTAAGAACCTGCGCACGAAAACACATTCCGAACGATGAGCTTACGAGCTCAGAGCCTCACTAAAAACTATAATATACTATATGCATTCACTAAATGAAATGGCAAATGGCATAGGTCTGAGTATACAACTACTGGACTGCTAATATGTGGCTGGCATCATGGTGCGGCTGAAGGATTCTACATCTCGGAGCTCACATACATCTCTAGCACTGTCGAAGCACCATCGGGTACTCCTGGGTGAGATTCAAAATTCTTCATCAGAACTTACACCCACCGACTTACTATGTCGATTCTTTGGACATTTGGAGCCCAGTCAGCTGCTGTAGTGCCGTGGCACTGACTTGGATCCACTAACTATCGTATTTCTGCTAAAAGGAACTCTGGTGTCTTGATTGTTTCTCAAGTGTCAAACAATGTAACATCCCAAAAAGTAGGCTAGTGACCAAAATATAAATTTTGAAAGTTTGATGATTAAAGTAGAAAATTGGGAAAAGTTTAAAGACCTAAATGGTATTTTTCCCAAAAAGAATTTTATTCCATAAATGGATTTAGTTTAGTGATCAAATTATAAGATTTTGAAAGTTTGGTGACCAAAGTATAAACTTTGAAAAGTTTAGGGACCAAAATGTAATTTTAAAAAAGTTACAAATTGGTCACGAAAATAAGAAAATAAAAATATTATTTTAACATTTTTAAAATGTTGGAAAATAATATTTAATGGTTTAATTCATGTTTAATTTGAACAAAGTTACAAATTGGTCACGAAAATAAGAAAATAAAAATATTATTTTCACATTTTTAAAATGTTGGAAAATAATATTTAATGGTTTAATTCATGTTTAATTTGAACCGTTAGATTAAGTGACTGAATTGTAATTTTTGGAAATTGCAAGGGTAAAATGGTAAAGTGGAAAATATTTTGTTCATCTTTGACTATTGGAAGATGATAAGGTTGTGGCATGGTATTAATGTAAATATCAAGTTCATTAAGGGTAAATTAGTATAGATATTTTGATATCAGGGTAAATTGGTAATTTAGTATTTAATGAATTTTTAATTCATTAAACATTAAAAAAAGATGAAGAATTATCAAAACTTCTTCATCTTCTCCAGAAGCAAGACGTGAGCTTCTTCAAAGGTAAGAAAATATTTTTTTCCATTTTTGAGCCAATCTTTTGGAATTCGAGTTATGCTGTGAAATAGGAAGGTGATCTACGCGAAAAACGCTATCATTTGATACCAATATTTCTTTCTAAACTTGTTCGATTTCAAAGATCCTAAATCTAAGGGTTTATGTTCATGATAAGATTCATGAAATTGACGATAAATCTTGATGATTTAGAGGTTGTAGATTCATTTTCAAGCTTGATTTATGGTTAAAACATGTTTAATCTTCCTATAAATTATTCTTTAAAATTCGGTCAAATTATAAGTTGGAGAACTTTGTGTTCTGATGGAGTTGGTTAGGGATTTGATTGTGGAGATGTTGAAAGGTTGATTGAATGTTGATTTCATGCTTGAATCGAATCAAAATCGAGCAAAATCATGAAAACGTAGTTTTAAAGGATAAAATATTCAATCATGATGTATTTGAGTGAGAACAATTATGGAAAAATTATATAAGGTCTAGAAATGATGTAGAAAGTATTCTACAAGCCTTGGAAAAATTTGGGGACCATTTTATAATTTTTGAAAAGTTAGGGGACCAATTCATAATTTTGGAAAAATTAGGAACGATTGTATAATTGTTTAATAGTTGATGTACTACACTGGAAAATGCTATTTTGGGAATTGAAATGAGTGTTTAGATGTGAAATATGACTATTTTGGAAGTTTGAAAAGATTGGTGATTTAAGTGCAACATTTATATAGTTGGGGTGCTCAAAGGTAATTTACCTTTATAAAAGTAATTGTTGGTAATAATTTCAGTACTGAAATTTCTGGAATTTTTTATATTTAAAATTTAAGTGATAAAATGGTGAATGACCATTTTATATAAATTGGAAAAGTTGGTGCCAATATTAAAAATGAATTATTAAGTTAAGTATTTTGATAGAAAATGAGTTTCAAGTATATTATGGATTTTGTATTGGGGATGTGTTTATGTTAGTACAATACTAATATATGTATCGTTATGAAATTGTGATTTGTACAAATCGTGATTGATTTGTGACTAAGACAAGTCAAGTATAAAAAGGTTATTGTGGATTATATTGAGGAAAGTCGTTTCGATATATAAAGTGTCAAGGTGAGTGCAATTTAATTTGTACTTATGTTATAAAATAAACATTGGCTTGCAATGAGCCAGTGACAGAGTTACTATGGTAAGAAGTGACTCCTAAAATGTTATTTGAATTGTGATGCATGCATAACATTATATATGGATGTTTTATACATCATTGGGTAGGATTTGCGATAAGTCTATTTCCCATTTTGGAATGCATGATTCCATAAGTACAAGCATGTGATTGATATGATGCTTATGTGTGCATGAGTACATGAAAGTGAGTATATGTGTCATATGTTATTATATGTAACATGATTACATGTATATGCGATATGTGATATTGAACTACATGAATATATGAAAATATGATATCAGCTGTGTGATATGTCTGACATGTTATTTTATGTGACATGATCGATGTGAACATATAAGAATAAAATATAAGATACGTGAATCTAATATATGTAAATACATTCATATGTGAGCAAGAAATGACATACGTGTTTATATGAACACATGAGAAATGATATAAGTTATATGATACGATCTACATGATTACATGCACATGTGATATATGTGATATGATATGAACCTGTGTGATATGGGTTATATGGAAAGGGATCTATGAGATCATACAATAATGTTACACAACGATCTATAAGATCATACAAGAATGTTATACAAGATACATGATAATAAGTTATGAGATTACATGTTTATATGATACAAGTGATGTGAAATGTTATAAATGATAATGCCCATGTTATGTGATATGAGAGCTAGTGGTATAGTTGGCATGCCAAGAGTCGAGGGTTACATATGTCCTTTGGGACATATGATAGGTCCTTTGGGACACAGATGACATTCTTCGGGATGATAGGTCCTTCGGGACATAGATGACATCCTTCAGGATGATAGGTCCTTCGGGACACAATGACATCCTTCGGGACATTTATATGAGTTGTGGTGACATTATATGTGTGCACAACCTCATTGTACTCACATACCTTGAGTTCTCAGTAATGTTCATGGGCTTATAAAAGATATTAGTAATGTACACGTTGCATTATTATATGATATCATGTTATTATTGTTTACACTGAATCACAAGTGTATCATGAATTATTAAAGTGATAACATAAATGCACTGCATGTGATGTATATGCTTGGTTATATGAAATACATTACAGGATTTATATGTGATATTGTGTGTATTGTTGGGTGAAATATATTATACGATATGTTACAATTGGTAAGTACAAGATGACATGTTACAAATGTTATGCATATGATAACATGTTTTAAATGAGTTAATGATAATGATAGATACCATGTTATTGATGTTGATGTTAATGATGATAGAGATCATGATAATGATGCCATATGTGCATGTATGCATTATGTTATATGAAATGTTCTATGGTTTCTATTATATGCTTTATATGTCTCACTAAGTCAACGACTTAGCGTGTGATTGTTTCACACATAGGTTCTGAGAAGAAGAAGGAATAAAGTTAAGCAAGACATGTCAGTTTCTCCTTTCCAAAGATCAGATCAGAAAATAATTGAATAGTAAGTATTTTGTAATACTGATTGTAGTTGGCATGTAAATAAAGATTTGAATCCACTATGTGCTAATAAGTTTTTTAAAATCTTATGATTTTATTTTATGAAAATTATCTATTCATATTTAGTGAAAGATTTAAAATTATTCACTATTTTTGTATAAGTAAATGTTTTGAAAAGTCAATGTGACACCTCGGACTCGTATTCGGGTCGGGTACGGGTTGGGGTATTACAAACAATGCTAGTTTTATGTAAACCTAGCTTTTTTGTTTCTATTGTTATGATATTAATTATTGTTCTCGCTTGAAGTCTTATTTGAGGATATACTGAAGTGTTGGGGGTACCTCGAGTCTAATTCCCTTAAAAACTGGCCTTTTTGTCCAAAACAACTGAAAGTATCGATACTAGCCTAAGAGTATAGATACTCCTGAAGAAATTTGATACTTTCTACAAGTATCGATTCTTTTAAACATTTTGAACCTCTAGTTTTCGATACTTTCTGGGAGTTTCGAAACTATGACCCAAAGTATCAATACTCTTGAAAGAGTATCGATACTCTTGCCTAGATACTCACGAGTTTGCCCGAGAAGAAGAACAAGTTTTGATACTATCTCTTTAGTATCAAAACTCAACCTGTAGAGAGCATACAATAGGTGCAAAAAATCCTATTCTACTATCCCAAAGACCTTAGTGAGGTCCCCAAACATTATTAATGTTTTATGAAGATACAAAAGAGCATAAATATGGCTTTAAACTTGTTTATAACTCTAAAACATTAAATCTACCATGGCAATGCTTCAAGCTTATGCAACCTACTAAATTTCATCTAAATGACTTACATATGGTATAGTTGAGTCAATAGTGAGTTACCTTTGATGCTATACTGCTGGAAACATCAAAGGCTCAGCCCAAAGTAAGCTTTTCCTTCCCCTTAACTTTGGAGCCTTCTCCAACCTCTTGCACTAAACAAAACCAAATGTAAGGGTTACTAACTGTTGTTAGGGATTAAGGAGGGTTTTAAAATGCTTCCTAAGGCTAGAAATATCTGAAAAATGGGTTGGAACCATCTATTTCCTAAAACCTTTCTAAACCGTTTCTTGCAACTATAGTGAAATGGGTGTCTTGAGAGCTTGATATAAAACTTGGGATACAAGGATCATGATTCTTACCTTTAGGTTGATGAACTAGGGTTGCAAGACTACCAAATTTATACCTTTACTTGGTTCTTGGAGAGGAAGAAAGAGCTATGAAGATGAAGATTTAAAGAGGAAGAAGAGATAAAAGAGAGATGAGAAAAAGAGGGTATATCAGACGTGATATCACCAAGCAATTAAGGATTTCAACCTTATTTTTGAACAAGGGTAAAATTGCTTTTTTGGTCATCCAATTCTGACTGCAGATTAAAAACACCCTTTCTATTCATTATCGGGCTTCCTACAAGCTAAGAAATTAAACCAAGGCCCATCTCGGGTTAGCCCAATACTTCTAACCCGGGATTTGGGGCATTACATTTACAACCCTATATAAGAGAGGTTGTGCGCTATATCTACCATCTAATAGTGACAGATCCACGTCTTATTGAAAATAGTTATTAAAATTGAATTTTTTAAATAAATATTTATTCTAATAATTATATTTATCTTATAATTTTATTTGTGCTCTCTAATATAAAAAATTTACAATATTAAATATATATATATATATATATATATATATATATTCTTGAAAGTATTTCTAGATTCAGGATTGATCTATTTCTAAAATGTGATTGTAATTTTATTCATAGACTTTAAATTTATATTTATATAAATTGATTTTATAGATACTACATCCAACCAAACTGAAAATGATTGATGATGACTTTGCAATATTTTTTTCGAATTGATCCAATGATCACAAAAACTATGACAATTAGATAAGGATTCGTACCATAAATGCATTTCAAGTGTGTGGTGTATTACATTTTTTGTGGTTGTAATGATAACAACTAACATTAAAGGGTATATTCGGCAAAAGTGCCCAAATAAGGTATCGATAATGTTTAATTCCTAAACTAATGCACTATCCAATTAATTTCTATCTAGTGTATTTTCTACAGTACCTCCTAAAGTCCCAGGATATCTCGGCGTCTTCAGGCTAAAATTTTGCTCTATGGGATTACCCGACGTCTTTAGTTAAATTCTTTATGATTACTATGCATTTTTGGAGATTTTCCAAAAAATCACATTTTCCTTAAATATTTACATGTCATACACCCTTTAAAATAATATTTCCTTAAATATCACCCGATAATCCTTTATCTTTGATTTAGAAGTTCGTTCGATCTTTCGTTGTAAGGTAATTTTTTAATATATAATATTTTTTATAATTATATATGATTATTTGAAAAAATATTATAGTAATTATTTTCAATTAATTTTTGTGGTTGTAAAATTAGAAAGCGAGAGCATACGTCGAAAATTTTTTGTCGATACGGTAATAATATAAAATTATATTATTTAAATTATTTACGTTTATGTTTAAGAATGAAGCGAATTTCAGCTATTGTTTATTATGATGGAGAAATTCAGGAAGATGAAACCGACGTTGTTTTCATATTAAATCATTATGTTAAAATATCCTTCAAGAGAAACATAACTCTTGAGGAGGTGATAATGAAGATTTCAATGAAGGTTCATGTTAGAGGTACTAGAAGAAAGACGTCGCTTCAGTACAGATTTTAACATAATGATTTAAGAAAAAAAAAAATACTAAAAAAATAATGCAAAGGGTGTTAGATCGGGAATATTATTTCAAAGGGTGTCTGGCACGTACTCTTATCTTTGATTCAAAAGTTCGTTTCATCTTTCGTTGTAAGGTAATTTTTTTAATATATAATTTTTTTATAATTATATATGATTATTTGAAAAAAAAATATTATAGTAATTATTTTCAATTAATTTTTGTGGTTGTAAAATTAGAAAGCGAGAGCATACGTCAAAATATTTTTGTCGATACGGTAATAATATAAAATTATATTATTTAAATTATTTACGTTTATGTGTAAGAATGAAGCGAATTTCAGCTATTGTTTATTATGATAGAGAAATTCAGGAAGATGAAACAACGTTGTTTTCATATCAAATCATTATGTTAAAATATCTTTCAAGAGAAACATAACTCTTGAGGAGGTGATAATCAAGATTTCAAGGAATGTTCATGTTAGAGGTATTAGAATAAAGACGTCGATTCAGTACATATTTTAACATAATGATTTAAGGGGGAAAATAAAATACTAAAAAAAATAATATAAAGGGTGTTAGATCGGGAATATTATTTCAAAGGGTGTCTGACACGTACTCTTATCTTTGATTCAGAAGTTCGTTTGATCTTTCGTTGTAAGGTAATTTTTTTAATATATAATATTTTTTATAATTATATATGATTATTTGAAAAAAATATTATAGTAATTATTTTCAATTAATTTTTGTGGTTGTAAAATTAGAAAGCGAGAGCATACGTCGAAATATTTTTGTCGATACGGTAATAATATAAAATTATATTATTTAAATTATTTACGTTTATGTGTAAGAATGAAGCGAATTTCAGCTATTGTTTTTATGATGGAGAAATTCAGGAAGATGAAACCGGCGTTGTTTTCGTATCAAATCATTATGTTAAAATATCCTTCAAGAAAAACATAACTCTTGAGGAGGTGATAATGAAGATTTCAAGGAAGGTTCATGTTAGAGGTATTAGAAGAAAGACGTCGCTTCAGTACATATTTTAACATAATGATTTAAGGAAAAAAATTAAATAATACAAAGGGTGTTAATCAGGAATATTATTTCAAATGGTCTGACACGTAAATATTTAAGGAAAATGTGATTTTTCGGAAAAATCTCCAAAAATGCACAATAATCAGAATTTTTTTTTACTAAAGACGCGGTAATCCATGGAGCAAAATTTTAGCCTGAAGACGCCGAGATATCCTGGAGACTTTAGGAGGTACTGTAGAAAATACACTAGATGGAAATTAATCGAATGTGCATTTGTTTGGGAATTAAACATTCTCACATGCCTTATTTAGGCACTTTTGTCGGGTATATTCTATGTTTAATATCTAAATTATTACTTTTGTTGTATTTTAATACCTTGAATTTATTTTCTTTTCAAAATCATACTTAAATTATATTTAGATTTCAATCTTACACCGTCATTAAAACTGAACGATAGCAATGATGTGGAATCATTTTCCCTTTTTGATATTCCACCCGTTTTGTAAGTAGATTTCATACATCGATGTCGTTAATTTTAAACGATAAAATATCAAACTGAAACTTAAATCAAACAATATAATTTAAATTAAAATAAAATCAATAATTTAAATACTAAACATATAATTTACCTATAATAAAATTGAAAAGGCTAAAATCATAGCATAACTACATCACCGGGTCTTGAATCCCTCAGTAAATACTTGTAAAAATGTCAATCATATTAAGTAATGTGCTTTGATGTAAAGGGCAAAAAGGACAAGGAAGAGAAACCCACGTAGACGGCATATTCAAAACGATAAGAACTCACCTAGCAATTTTAGTAGTTAAATAAACCGTTATTCTCTTAAAGTTTTGATTTCGAATAATTATTTTTATAGCGCGTGTAATATTAAATAAATTTTTAAAAAATACTTTTCTTATAATTATCTGATTTTGTTTAAAAAAAAATAAATTATACGCTTATTCATTGAACTTTACTCCTTTTATTTCACTTACCGTACTTTTAATTTTTTCAATTTTCTCAATGAACTTTAGACATTAAATTTTTTGTCACTCGACCGTTAACTCAGTAACGGTGTGTTCACGTGGTTTATTTTAATAATAAAACATGTCACGTGGGACATATAATTAAAAAATAAATTACATGTTTACTCACTGAACTTTACTCTCTCTCCTATTTTACTCACTATACTTTTGAATTTTTTCAATTAATATAGCAATATCATAAATCTGTTATAAATTTAAATGTCGAGTGACAAAAAAAAGTTAAATGTCTAAAGTTTAGTGAGCAAATTGAAAAAATTGAAAGTACGGTGAGAGAAATAGGAGAGAAAAATGGAGTCAGTGTGTAATTTACCCTTAAAAATGATAGACGTGGTAGAGTCGATGACGTAATTATCAAACATTATGGACCACAAAGAAGGGAAAGACACCACGTAAGTAGTGTTTGGCTTGGCTATATTTTCTTTTACGGAGGAATCCAATCACTTTGAATTTTAGTGATTGAAGCATGCCAATGGAATTCTCAATTCAAATCATTTTGGCAATTCTTTTCACCATATTTGTGGCTTCACTTTCGGTCCATGTTCGACACAAGAAGAAACCGCCAAGGAGAACACCGCCAGAGGCCGCAGGGGCCTTGCCTTTGCTCGGTCACCTTCATCTTCTCGGAACAAATCAACTGCTACATCGAATATTCGGCGACATGGCCGACGAGTACGGACCTATCTTCTCGCTCCTACTCGGCACTCATCGGGCACTCGTTGTGAGTAGCTCGGAAGTCGCGAAAGAACTTTTCACAACCAATGATAAGATCTTTTCAACACGTCCACGGTCCTTAGCCGTGAAGCTTATGGGGTATGACCATAAAATGCTAGGTTTCGCACCATATGGACCGTATTGGCGCAACATAAGGAAACTAGCTATGCTTCAGCTTCTATCCGGTCACCGGATCGAGTCACTCAGGCATGTTTGGGAATCGGAAATCGATTATTTCATAGACGAATTACATGAACAAACGTTGAAAAGCAGAGGTGTTGTGGTAGTGGAAATGAAGGGAAGGATTGGTCACTTGGCAACCAACGTAATGGTACGGACCGTAGCCGGAAAACGATACGATTACGGAACCGATGAATCAAGACGATGCCAAGATGCCATTGCTGGTTTCTTTCATCTGGTTGGGTTAATGTTGGTTTCAGATTTCGCTCCTTTTCTCGGTTGGATCGATGTTTTAATGGGAAAGATAAGCGAAATGAAGAGGATAGCGAAAGAGTGTGATACTATATTCGGAAGCTGGGTTAACGAGCATCGCGAAATGAGGCTCGTGGAATGCGTCGAAGGGGACAAAGATTTCATCCATGTCATGTTGTCCATGATGGATGATGATAGTATTCCAATTGAAGAGGCCAACACTACCATTAAAGCTACTTGCCTGGTACGTAAAATTGTTTTTTTTTCTTTGAAAAGGCGGTACGTAAAATTGTTAATTCAGCTATACATAGTATGGTATTAAATGATCTTAATAAGACTAACCTTGTTGCAGAGTCTTGTCTTGGGAGGCATCGACGCGATCACGATCGCGTTTACATGGGCGGTCTCGTTGCTGTTGAACAATCGCCGTGTGCTAAAAAAGGCACAAGACGAAATCGACTGGCACGTCGGAAAGCACCGGAAAGTGGAAGAGTCGGATATAAACAACTTGGTATACTTGCAAGCCATTATGAAGGAAACATTTCGGTTACACCCACCGGCACCTCTATCAGCACCAAGGGAAGCCATGGACGACTGTACGATAGCCGGTTTCGATGTCCCTGCGGGCACTCGGCTTTTCCTTAATGTGTGGAAATTGCAGCGTGATCCCGGCATTTGGGAAAATCCAACGGATTTCCTGCCTGAGAGGTTCGTTAATGATCATGGTAACATAGATGTAAGGGGTCAAAACTTTGAGCTCTTACCATTTGGTTCGGGTAGAAGGATTTGTCCGGGTATCAGTTTTGCACTTCAAGTCCTGCACTTAGCATTGGCTAGGCTTCTTCATGGATTCGAATTGGGGACGGTTTCGGACAAATCGATCGACATGAGTGAAATCCCTGGAATGGCTGTTCCTAAGGCTACACCATTGGAGGTTACTCTTTCCCCACGCTTACCTGCTATGCTCTGTGGGTAATTGGGTATTAACTATTAAGCATTGTAGTCAAGGATGGATCGAGAGGCTGATAGGACAGTTGTCTCTGAAAAATTGAAATACTCATATAATTTTATTTTTTATTATATCTTAATTGTCACATAATATTTCTGTTAATGCGTTAAGGAAGTTAATGACTGAAAGACTTAAACCGAAGGTACCGATAACATAATTAAGTGCTTGATAATTTTTTTTTCTTTTTTGATGCTATACAAAGATTGTTATTTATAGGGGGAATGAACGGGGCGCTCAGAATTTTGGTGTAGTCCGTGAAGGTTGAATTTGCTTTTCGGTGGTGGTGTCGGGTTCTGAGATTAATAATTGTTGAACCAACTGTAGTCTCAGGGGGTGTGCATTTGTGGCAGATAGAGTTTTGGACACTGCAATCCAAAACTATGAAATTATGAAGTGGGGTAATTATAATGAATCAAAAGATTAACACAAATTATTTCAAAGTAACTTAACTTTTAAATCAAGTCTACTCCGTAATTTGTAACCTTATAATTCTCTCAAGATTTTTTTTTAAAAAAGGTTTTTTTATGGTTTTATTAAAAACACATATAAAACGAGACAACAACGTAGATTTCATTAAAAAATCCTTTTAAACCTAATCGGAGATAAAAGAGTGCACCATGACTCGAAACTTTGAAATACACATTTGTAATATAGAATCATTGTAATAAAAATCAGGATCACGAGCAACAGACCAATCAAAACAACAACCTGCTACCCTAGACAAAAACGACATATTTGCTTAAACCACCTGCTAACCATACAAAAGCAATCGGATGCGGACCACCAAACGATAATCACCATAATAGATATTGACGAAACAATAACCAAAATATCCACATCATGCCCCTCAGCGCTCAACAGCAACCAGAATCAACAGACTACATCAACACTCGATGGCGTTTCCCCGCACATCAGGACAAAATCCCCAGATCAAAACAGAATAACCAACAGACTGCAGTAATGCGAAACAACAACCGCAAACAAACAATACAAACAAACCAAACTCGAAAGCAACGGCCCACTTGGAATACAACAACCATCTGGGATCCTACAACCAAAAGGAAGGTATCAAAATATCTGAAAAACAACACACAGACACCACTAACCAACGCAATAAAAATCGAACTTCGCTTCATAAAAGGAAGATCCGAATATTCCCTAAAACAATCACACTGGAAGAAGCAGTGATCAACAACAATATCACCTCCCCTGAGATCAAGAACATAACCAATGCTCGATAAACCAACCGAAAATCTTCACCTAGTAAGCACTCACGATAAACCTTGCTCTAGAATGCAACAAGACACTTCTAAACCGGACCCCAGTTGTTAGTAATGCTCAATCACACATAGACTATGAAATACATTGGGATTGAGTATTTAAGGCTTTCATTCTCCGCTCCTCATTGAGTGATAGAGAACAACGGGCTTCTTGCGCGTCGCCGCCGTCCGTATGTTCATCTTGTCTCGTGCTTGTAGACGTGGTCGAGGTGGAGGCAATACGTGTCTCCGACACGTCCGCACGGTTTCTATCTCTTGAGAGAAAATTTATGAGGAATTTCTCTAAAAGAACAAATGAAGAAAATGTGAAAGGCTCTTGTTATTTATAGGCGGTTGCTGAGGATTGTTTAAATTCTATTAATTCAAAAAATAATTGGTTGTTTTATTTCTGGAGTTTAAATAATTTAACAATCATATTTTTCTTAATTTAATATGTACGTTAACATGTATCTGGACTGAATTTTTAACTTTATTCATTGGAGAGACAAGTTGTTTAATTCAAGAGTTACAAAGTTTAAATATAAGATTATAAATAGCTGAGTATTGATGCGATGAACCTGACTGATTTTAGGACATGTTCATTCATTTTTAGCTGTTATTTTTTAGGGGTTTTAGCTGAGTTTAAATGCTCTTATATCTAGCCTATAAATAGAGAGCTCATTTGGCTTCTCAACTCCTCCCATAGCTCACAAATCACTCTCAAGTGTTCTAAGATATTCTCTTAAGCTTCTTTCCAATCAGAAGGATAATACCACCAGTAGTCCACTCTAATTTCGGGTGTACGAAATTTGGAGCGACCGTGTTAACCTTGGGGATGATCCGTCTGAAGCAGCGATTACACAAATCGGGCGAATTCGTTTCTAAGGTAGTGGTTCGCACCACGACACGATTTCAATTGTTCGTTTGTTGTTTTTATTATTTATTTTTCTTGTCAGTGTTAACGTGTGAATTTTCAAAACATATTTCCAACACAGTGACAGCTAACAAAATTAGAGATCGAGAGAATTCGGTGAGGCCAGATACTCTTACCCCAAAACCTGATTTTGAGCATAGCCTGGTCAAAAAGTTGGTTCTCACAAAAGATTTTCTTTGAAAAAAATGATATTATTCCAGAAAAGCCATATAGATCAAACTAACCCGAAGAACGCCAATATCCACAATGGTCAGAACCAAATCTCTAGTTCCACATCCAAGAGAGTGTTGAAATGTTTAAGGTCCGACATGATGGCCGGAAGCTACCAAACGACGACATCCAACAGTGGAAGAGAAACCAGTAATTATAGTTTATAAAGAGTACCAATAAAAGAGAAATGAGTTTTACTAAATTGATAGAAATGATTACAAAGACACACTCTTAGCTCAATATTCTATACAACCCTTAATAATATGCTAACAAATTAACTAATCTGACTAATCTAAACAACCTAGCTGCTAGTTTATTTCTAACATTCTCCTTGCTTCTTCAATTTTCTTGATCTTCTTCAAAAAAAATATCTATTCTTTACTATCCTCCTTCACTTATTCGAACTTTCTTTTTGTTGGAAGTAAAGCGGTTAAACTACGAGCATCCGGGTGCAATCTTAAGTCGCTCTTGGGCAAGGAAACACCATATTTTTTCTGGTTAAGAAAGACAAGGTTGCTAAACACTTAATCCTCCCTAGATAATTTTCTTTCCATGTAAACTTGGTTGTTAAGCCTCAAAGTTTCATAATCACCTTGTGAGAGAAGCAAACAGGTAACAAAGAAATGCAAACTGAAATTAACAGAACAACCCAAATCTGTAGTAAAAGTGACCACAATTCAACAACAATAACAGCTTAAAACCAAATCAAACGACAACATGCAACAGAGAAAACCAAGCTTTGTGAGTTGAAATTCAACTTCTCTTTTTATTCAAAACTTTTACCTTCTTTTCTTCATCTTCACTGTCATTCTCACTTATTCGAACCTTCTTTTTTTGAAAGCAAGACGGTTAAGCTAGCTCTCAGGTGCAATCTGAAGTTCTCTTGGACAAGAAAACATCGTATTTTGTCTTGTTAATGAAGAGTTTAGTTGTTAAACACTATACTCTCCCCGGATCATTTTCTACCATGAATATTTGGTTGTTAAGCATCAAGTTCCATATCTTCTTTATGAAAGAAAACGACATCAGAGTAGTATTGATATACGGTATTAACGATGGCAAAAGCAGTCATGATAGAGCCAACGAACTCCATGCAGCGAAAGAAATGACGTCAGGACCTTTTGACGAATGATACCATGTTGAAATGTTGAAGGTCCGACATGATGGCCGGAAGCTATTGAATGGTGACATCCAACGGTGGAAGAGAAACCAGTAATTATAGTTTGTAAAGAGTATCAATAAAAGAGAATGAGTTTTACTAAATTGATAGAAAAGATTACAAAGACACATTCTTAGCTCAATATTTGATAGGCTTATATAGCCCGTAATAATATGCTAACAAACTAAATAATCTCTGACTAATCAAAACAACCTAACTGCTAGTTTATTTCTAACAGAGAGATTCCTCGGATTAACGGGTTTCGGCAGTAGCGATGAGAATTCATAACCATATTTGGCTACGATAACTTTACGCCATTAACATTCTTGCTCAGAACCAAATCTCCGGTTCCACTTGTTTAGCAAAGAATGATTTCTAACCTTTAAAAAGAAACCAAGGCCTCCATTCAATTTGGGGACACAAGCTCGATCCCGTTTCACCCGATGTTTACCTTTCTGATCACCGGAACCCCAAAGGAAGTTTGCTATAATCTTGTTTAACTTTTCAGCCACTAAGACACGCATTTGAAAAAGTGACATATCCGATAAGATTCTCCCAAGATTTATACTCAAAATCTTCACAATACAAATAGTTTACATGATTCCTCGTAATGGTGGGCTATGTTGCACTGATACGGATACGGATACGGGAACGGGATAGGAAATGGTAAATTCTAAAATTACAGGATATGGGGACGGTAAGGATACGGCATATAAAAAATTTTAAAATTATAAATAGATATAAAAAATCATAAATAAAGTCAATACTTCATAGAAATTAGTGTAACACTCTAATTTAACCCTAATTAAAATCCTAACATTTGAGAATATTTTTCCAAAATCCTTAAATTAATTTTAGTGTCTAGTTTGAAAATACTGCAAAACCTGTTGCTATATTCGAAAGCCTTAAATTCTCAGAGATCAACTGAAAATTATACCAAAAATATTTAATTCCTATTCTAATTCCCTCGGCCGCTTTTTCTTTCTTTTGTTTCTTTTCTTCATTTTACAGAGCAGAGGATAAGCAACCTGTTGCAGACGAAGAACACCTTGAGCCTCCATATCGTGCTAGAATATTACGAAAACGAAGCTGAGGAGCATACGTTTCAAGAAACCATTTCTGCTCACCACGCTTTACCAACAGAGTGGGAAAGCTCAACACCACCAGGGTTTCTTGAAAATGAAATCGGAGGGCAGTGGTCAAGTGGCGTTTGGTTCAAAATTATCCCCGAGATGTCCCCAGACAAGCTTTGACAATTTCCAATTTTATCAACTGTATCTTATCACCGTGCCGCACCTTACCTCCGTGGCACGTCTCCAGTACGTAAATGGACTCCCTTTCCGTCCCGATGCTTCATAGACGGTGGGAACAACAATGCAGATGTCTACGGTAATCAAAGCTAATTTTGGGCAGTCGAATGTTAAAATTGTAATTAGGACGTTTGAAAAGAAATAATTCTCCATAAATTTTAAGTTAAGGAGGTTGGCGGAATTGATACGACGATCAACGATGTCCTGATGTAAGGAATAAAAATGTCTTTTGTGGAACTTGAGATTACCCAAATTACATCATTTTGGGGCAGTGGGAACAGCTTCGAAACAATGTCGTTTAGGACAATATATAACGAACCGACCCGTGACTTGATTCTCCCAGGCCCACCATATGACTTGTGTTTTTTTGCTGAAAATTGTAATTACACTCTTTCAGTCCTTATTAATTAGATCAATATTCAATTTAATCACTAAATTCACAATTTAAATATTACTTCGGCTCATTAACTTTCAGTTTAATCAATTCAGTCACTTAAATTATTATTTAGTTGGTGAATTATTTTCATGACGAAGATGATTAATTCAAGGGTCATGTTTGTGATCGAAAATTTATATTGATGAAAATGATTAACAACTCGAATTGGATGTTGAAAATGTCAATTTAATGGTTTAGGTTAGTACACCTCGAACTTTGAATTATTTAATGATTTTATAAATGTGATACTTTGTTGTCATATTTGTACTCTTTACGGTATTCAAGTAATAAGAGTGTAAATTACGGAAATTTCCCCAATCATAACTAATAGTTATTAATGACTAAAACTTGATGAAAATATTATAAAATTCTATTACTTACAAAATAAGTCTTTTTGCTGTAAATCAGTAAAATGATTCAAATACACTTGAATAAGAGAAATGATCTAAATATTCTTAGATGTCAAAATTGATAAATTGTACATATAATAAAAAATAATAATATACTAATAATATTAACATATTAATATAATAATAAAAAAAAATCTTTAACATCCCAAACTACGGATTAGTGACTAAATTGTAAAATTTTAGAATTTGGGGATAAAAGTAGAATAGTTGAACAGTTCAATGATTTATTTCAAAATATTTCCTGAAAGTTGTTAGTAATTATCAAAGGAATTAAAGGGCAAAATGGTCATTTGGCAAGAAAGATATTTCCCCCCATTTATATGAATGATTCACGTGGGGTGGGGGAAGAGTTATTTACAAACTCTTCTTCCTCGTCCTCCCGTATCTCGAAGCTCAAAGGTAAGTTTCTGATTTCTTGATTATTTCTTGAATTAAAGGTTGGGTTTTGATCCTTAGATGATAATTAAGCTTAAAGAAAACTTAATTTGTCTTAAAATCAAAAGATAAAGGAGTTAGAGAAGATTAAAGATTTTGAGTTCTTGAATGAAATCTTGGAATAGAGTTCATAATTAGAAATGAAAGTTAAATTTGACTTGTCATAAGTGAAATTAAGAAGTATGAAGTGTTAGAATTGAATTTAGAACATGTGGAAATTTTGGTATAATTCTTAATTTTAAGAATTATACTGAGATAAGGAAGATAAATATGGTTTATATGGATATAAGTTGGTTTAAGTAATGGTAGTTGAGTTTAATGGTATGATAGAGGCTTAAAATAGAAGAATTGAGTGAAGAGTTGATGATTTTCGGGTTTAAACAGTAAAATTGTGGGTTTTACAGATTATGCAGAGGGTACAGATACCCCTGGGGGGTATCGATTCCCCCTAAAGGAAAAATGGAATTTTTGGTTCATTAAATTAGCTTAAGTTATTAACATCAAGTTTAAGGTTTAGGCTTCTGATAATTGTTTGGAAAATTATGTTTATGTAGATATTGAGCCTAAACAAGTACATGAACAATCAAAGAATTAGGATCGAATCAAAGCAAGGCTAAGGTGAGTGCAATTTAATTTGTGCTTATGTTATAGAACGAACATTGGCTTGAGCCAGTGATGGAGTTACTATGGTAAGAAGTAACTCTTAAAATGTTATGATATGTTTGACAAGTTGTTCTATGTGTTGTGTGATATATATATATATATGAACATAAGTAAACAAGACATGACATATGTGCTTACATAAGAACATGAGAAATAAAATAAGTTATGTGATAAGGATATAGAGAATGAAATGAATGACATGAAATGTATGTATGCTTGATTATATGAGTGGATATGTTCTTGTAAATGCTATGTGACTTATGTAAATAAATGGAAAAGTAAGATAAAATAAATAGTATTTACTGATAAGGTAAAAGGAGATTATATGAACAGATACTATTGATAGGGCACATAAGACTATATGTCTATCTTTTAATGTAATAAAGTGAAATAAGTCAAATGATATCGAAGTATGTGAATATAGTATAGGTGACATGAGATTATGTGACAATAAGTTATATGAGGTGAATGATATAATAAGAAGCAATGTGATAAGAAGATATGAGTTTATGTGATATAAAAGTGTATATGTGAAATAACATGATAGGTGATAAAACCATTAGCCTATTTGATTATGTGATATATGTTACATGATATGACATGTGAGTTTACATAAACAAATGAGAAATGATATAAGTCATATGAAACGATCTACGTGAATACATGCACTTGTGATACATGTGATATGATATGAGATATATGGTTACACATGCATTGTAACACCCTAACCCGTATCCAACCCGGATACGAGTCAGAGATATTACATTGACTTTTAAAACACAACTCATTACAAATAATAGCAAAATACTTGAACTTATATTATGAAAAATACAATAATATACATATGGTGATATAAGTTTACCAAAATATTCAGAGCATACACAACTTAACTCTTTAGTTACATGCCAACATCCATTTTCATAACAAAATGACCTACTGATTAAGTTGCTTCTGATCTGATAGTTGCAGGAGTAATGTTGTCCAGTTGCTTAACCTCGATCGTCTACTTTATCGGATCCTACGTGTGAAACACTCACACGCTAAGTCATCGACTTAGTGAGGTAATATAATAATAATATCAATAAATATAAAGTAATTGCCAAAATGAGATGGGTTGCAATGATAAGATGTATGTAAATAATGCAATAACCAGAACCATGTTTCTTACACATATACTTATCAAATTCACATTCATAAGTTCACCTTAGTATGTTCATTAGCCCATGGTACCATACAGAGAACCTAAGGTATGTGAGTATTATGAGGTTGTGCACTATGCTGTCACCACAGCTCATATAATTGCACCTAAGTGCCACGTAGAATTACACCAGAGTGCCACGTAGAATTGCACCGTAGTGCCATATAATAATGTCCATAAGGATCACATATCATTCCTTAAGAATCATATACATATGCCAAGGATCAAGTATGTGTCTCACCAGACTTCACACATGTTCCAAAGAATACATATATGTCCCGAAGGACCACATATCATTCCTTAAGAATCATATACATATGCCAAGGATCAAGTATGTGTCTCACCAGACCTCACACATGTTCCAAAGAATACATATATGTCCCGAAAGACCACATAGACCCTCTACCCTTGGCATGCCAACTATACCTATAGTTCTCATTTACATAACATGGGTTTTCACAATTTATCTAATTTGTATCACGTAGACATATTATTTTCATACCTTTATAATATAACTCATATAACTTTTTCTTGCATATTCATGTCCCATAATGCATATGGTATGGATTCATGTCA
This sequence comes from Hibiscus syriacus, assembly GCF_006381635.1. NCBI lineage: Eukaryota > Viridiplantae > Streptophyta > Magnoliopsida > Malvales > Malvaceae > Hibiscus > Hibiscus syriacus. The sequence continues at coordinate 1,662,804 of NW_024063443.1, forward strand.
TATATCATAATATGAACTACTATCATGTATCAAAATATTGAATCTAGACTTATCACAAGTCTAGAACTGAATAAAATACATATTCATGCTATGCATATGCACTCACCTAGATTTCTTTGTCTTTCCCTCGATTGATCCTACTTGTCGATGGTTCCAGAACTCGATTAGGCTCAATATCTACATAAGCAAAATTTTCAATACGATTATCAGATGCCTAAGTCTTGAAATTAACCTCTAATAGCCTAACAATTTAAGGGATTGATCTCTTCTTCTTCTTCTTTTTTATTGGGGAATCGGTTCCTCCCTGGGGGTATCGATTCCCCTCTAGCATTCTGGAAAGTCATATTCGTTTGAGGGGCAATCGATTCCCCTTGAATGGGTACCGATTCCCCTAGACCAGAAATCCCATTTTGAGCTCGAAAATCACCTTATTTCAGCTCAAACCTTCCTATTTCAATCCATAATCATTTTTTTAAACTCCAAATCTAGTCATTCCTATGTAATTGCAAAAATTATACTAGTTTTGCAACATGTTCAAATTCCTATTCTAACACTTCCTATCCCTTAATTAACTTGATGACAAGTCAAATCTCACTTCCAATTCTTATTTTGAACTCTAATCTAAGATTTCACTTTTCTACTTCATTTCTTTAATTCTTCATATACTTCTCATCTTGAGGTTTTAAAATAATTTGAACTTCCTTTAAGCTTAACTATTGCCTAATGGTCATGAATCAACCATAAATTCATCAAGAAATTCACTAACAAGAGATCTTACCTTAACTTGGGTCTCACGTATGAAGGAGAAGAAAGAAGAAGGGGACTCTAGAAGCTTGTTTGATTTCCTATACTTCCACGTGGTTAATATAATACTAACCCCAAATAATTATATTGCTATAAAAAAACCATTTTGTCCTTCTAATCCTCCTTCTTTATAATTCAATCCTACACAAAATAACTCAAATAAGTCATTGAACTTTTCCATCATTCTACTTTAAATCACCAAATGCTGAAACTTTACAATTTAATCACTAACCCGGCATGGAGGATGTTACAAATCTCCATCCCTTAAGAAAATTCGTCCTCGAATTTTCAATAAGAAAAGAGATGGGGATACTGATTCCTCATATCCTCCTCACGCTCCCATGTTGCTTCCTCTACTTTGTGATTTCTCCAAAGAACCTTGACCAACGGAACTGTCTTACTCCTTAATTATTTGACTTCATAAGCCAATATTCTCACTGGTTCTTCTTCATATGTCAGATCCGATTGAACTTCTACTTGTTCTGGTGCAACGATGTGAGAGGGATCAGACCTATATCTTCGTAATATGGACACATGGAAGACGTTATGGATCTTCTCCATTTTCGGTGAAAAGATAATTGATATGCCATGGGTCATATTCTCTTAATAACTTCATATAGCCCAATGAATCTAGGACTTAACTTTCCTTTCCGACCAAAACGTAATACTTTTTTCCAGGGAGATACTTTAGGAAAACTTTATCTCCAACCTCAAACTCAATCTCTTTTCTTTTAAGATCGGAATAAGACTTTTTCCGATCAGAGGCCACTTTAAGGTTATGCTAAATTTCTCGAACTTTCTTTTCTACATCTTGAATTAAATCCGGACCAAGAACACTTCGATCTTTGAGTTCATACCAATTTAGTGGAGTACGACATTTCCTCCCATATAATGCCTCATATGGGGCCATCTTTATACTAGACTGATAACTATTATTGTAAGCGAACTCTACCAGCAGTAAATACTTTTCCCATGATCCTTTGAATTCCATTACGCATGCTCTCAACATATCTTCCAATATCTGAATAGTTCTCTCTGATTGCCCGTCAGTCTGAGGATGAAAAGCCGTACTAAAGTTTAAACGAGTCCCCAACGCTCCATGCAAAGATTTCGAGAATCTAGAAGTGAATCGAGGGTCTCGATCAGAGACTATGGAAACAGGCACTCCATGCAATCTAATAACTTCTCTAATATACAACTCTGCATACTTTTCCATAGAGAAATCCGTTCTAACGGGAAGGAAATACGCTGACTTAGTTAATCGATCAACAATTACCCAGATTGATTCACTTTTGTTCGGAGTCAAGGGTAACCCCGAAACAAAATCCATCGTAACATTTTCCCATTTCCATTGAGGAATAAAAAGCGGTTGCAATAATCCTGACGGAACTTGATGCTCAGCTTTGACTTGTTGACATATCAAACACTTAGACACAAATTCGGTGATGTTTCGTTTCATCCCTGACCACCAAAATCGATCCTTCAAATCCATATACATCTTGGTTCCACCCGGGTACATCGTTAACGGACTGCAATGAGCCTCTGTTAATATTTCTTTCTTTAAGTCGTCATTGTCGGGTATTACAATTCTTCCTTTACAATATAGATTTCCATCTGACTTAACCTCAAAGTCTTTAATCTCTTTGCTCTTTACTTGCTCAATTCTTTTCAAACACGTTTCATCTTTACTTTGCAATTCTCATATTCGTTCCAACCATGCTGGTTTAAGTGTTAACTCTGCACAAAGACCACCGTCTCCCGTTAAAGACAATCTTGCATCCATAGCTCGTAAAGCTGCAAACGTCTTTCTACTCAAAGCATCTGCTACCACGTTAGCCTTTCCGGGATGATAGTCAATTATCACATCATAATCTTTTAAGAACTCTACCCATCTACGTTGCCTCAAATTCAACTCTTTTTGAGTCATCAGGTACTTCAGGCTCTTATGATCCGTATATAAGTAACAACGCTCCCCATAAAGATAATGACGCCAAATCTTGAGAGCGAATACTACAGCAGCCATTTCTAAATCATGATTGGGGTAATTCTTTTCATGTGGTTTCAAATGTATCGATGCATACGCTACCACCTTCCCTTCTTGCATTAATACACACCCCAACCCGTTATGGGATGCGTCACTGTATACTACAAAATTCTTGCCAGATTCTGGTTGAACCAATATCGGAGTTTCCGTCAGAATTCTCTTTAAAGCTTCAAAACTTTCTTGACATTCAGAATTCCAAACAAACGGTACATTCTTTCTCATCATCTTTGTTAAAGGCAGCACTATCATCAAAAAATTCTTAACGAATCTTTGATAATAACCGGCAAGTCCAAGGAAACTTCGAACTTTAGATACATTCTTTGGAACTTCCCAGTCCATTATAGCTTTAACCTTCTGAGGGTCCACTCTAATCCCAACTGCCGAGATCACATGCCCCAAGAAAATTACTTCGTTTAGCCAGAATTCACATTTGGATAATTTCGCATAGAGATTTTTATCCCCGAGAATTTGCAAAACTAGCCTCAGATATACACTGTGCTCTTCAATGGACTTCGAGTGAACCAGTATTTCATCAATAAAGACAACAACAAACTGGTCCAAATAGGGCTGAAAAATCCTGTTCATGAGATCCATGAAAGCAGCTGGTGCATTCGTTACTCCGAATGACATTACGATGAATTCATAATGACCATATCTTATTCTGAAAGCCGTCTTCGGAATATCTTTCTCCTGAATCTTCAATTGATGATAACCCGAACGTAGATCGATCTTCGAAAATACCGAAGCTCCTTTTAGTTGATCAAACAAGTCATCAATGCGCGGAAGGGGATACTTGTTCTTGATGGTCACCTTATTAAGCTGTCGATAATCAATACAGAGACGCATTGATCCATCATTCTTCTTAACAAATAACACCCGAGCTCCCCAAGGTGACACACTTGGTCGAATAAATCCCTTTCCTAACAACTCTTGCAATTGATTCTTTAACTCTTGTAATTCTTTCGGAGCCATCCGATAAGGTGCCATTGCAATTGGAGCGGTTCCTGTCATTACTTCAATTTGAAATTCTACCTCTCTATCTGGAGGTAATCCTGGCAACTCAGCCGGGAAAACTTCAGGGAATTCTTGAACTTTTGGAATCTCCTCTAGCCCTTTCTCTATAGCTCTTAAATCTATCACATTTGCAAGAAATCCTTGACATCCCTGTAGCAATAGCTTCTTAGCTGACATTACTGACATTACATTTGCTAAGGGATTAAACTTTTCATTGCTCACACTTATCTTTGTTCCTCTTGGACTTTTCAGGGTTATATTTTTCAATCTGCAATTAACATCTCCATAGTAATGGAAAACCAATCCATTCCCAGAATCACTTCAAACTCGTCAAAGGGTAATTCCATCAGATTAGCAGGGAATTAAATTCCCTAAACCTTTATGGGATACCCCTTACAGACTTTATTCACCCGAGCACTATGGCCTAAAGGAGTTGTTAATATAATCTCATTACTCGTAGCTTCTAAGGGAATCCTCAATTCTTTTACTAACTTACTTGTAATATAAGAATAATTAGAACCCGGATCAATCAGTACCAATACTAATTTATCGTACAGCTGAAAAGTACCTGCTATAATATCAGGGTCATCACGGTCTTCACTTGTCTTTAGATTGTACACCCGTGTGGTTGATCAAACTTCAGGTTGAGCAGAGAATTCAGACGGGTTCATTCTCTGCCTTTTCCTCGTCCTCTTTGTGAGGAAGAACCAACTCTTTCAGATGGTGCAGGCTCACCAACCATCAATGGACAATCCCGGATAAAATGTCCGGCATCTCCGCATCAAAAACAAGTCCCAACAGCCATCATACAAGCCCCGGAATGGTTTTTCCCACAGTGCTGACACTGTCTCGCTTGACTTGGAGTAGATCTCCCAACACCAGATCCCACTGACTGCGTCTGTCTAGGTCTTTCCTGACTTACTCCCCTAGCAGACGATGCAACTGATTCTGATCTAGCTTGTGATCGAAATCCTGAGTCTCTTCCCCTTTTTGATGGTGCTGAGCTAGAAGATGCACCCGTTCTCTTTGATGTCTGAACTCTAAAATCCCCGAATCTCTCATTCTGAGCTCTTTCAAGAGCCTTGGCACGATTGATCACCTCTTGGAACGAGGAAAAATTCAATACTATCAGCATCTCTTTCAATCTAGGGCGTAAACCCTCCACAAACCATTCACAAGCCTCTTTTTCAGTAGGAACAAGCTCAGATGCAAACCTACTCAACTTGTTGAACTCACATTCATACTCATATACAGAGCGGTTCATCTGTTTCAAATTCAAAAACTCCTGCTTCATCTGTCGAATAAATTGATCTCCAATGTACTTGTTTTTAAATTCATCTAAGAATAAAGACCAAGTCAATTGGTCACTGGCATCCTCATGGTGACGTTCGTCCACCATATTCTCGCCTGACCCCTCAACAACGAGACAAATTCATCTAACTTCTCCACTTCAGAATAGTGGAGACCATCCAACATGATTTTTAAATCATTTAACCAAAGATCTGCCGCAACCGGACCTTCTTCGGTTTCTCCCTTAAATTCGAGAGCTCCTAAACCTCTCAACTCTTTTGCTACATTCATCCTTTGAGTTGGTGGAGCAGGAGGTTGAAGACGCGTTAGAATAGCGTCTAACGTTCTGAAGAACATATCTTGATCTTACACAGAAACTCCTTGAGATGCCTGTTCTTCACCTTGCCTAGCCAGGGCAGGCGAATTACTGCTTTTAGCAGGCCTATCTTCTCCCGCTTCACTTCGGGAGCTATTATGTCCGGACATCTAATAAGAATAAACACATTGTTCTATTAGCAAAACAACATACTCATACTATACCAGATCAGAAGTTCTCACTATTTGTTGGCATGTATTCCATTTAAAGACTCTATAGACTCTGATTTATGCCTAGAATCGGCTAAACCATAGCTCTGATACCATTAAATGTAACATTCCCAACCCGTATCCAACCCGGATACGAGTCAGAGATATTACATTGACTTTTAAAACATAACTCATTACAAATAATAGCAAAATACTTGAACTTATATTACGAAAAATATAATAATATACATATGGTGATATAAGTTTACCAAAATATTCAGAGCATACACAACTTAACTCTTTAGTTACATGCCAACATCCATTTTCATAACAAAATGACCTACTGATTAAGTTGCTTCTGATCTGATAGTTGCAGGAGTAATGTTGTCCAGCTGCTTAACCTCGATCGTCTACTTTATCGGATCCTACATGTGAAACACTCACACGCTAAGTCATCGACTTAGTGAGGCAATATAATATAATATCAATAAATATAAAGTAATTGCCAAAATGAGATGGGTTGCAATGATAAGATGTATGTAAACAATGCAATAACCAGAACCATGTTTCTTACACATATACTTATCAAATTCACATTCATAAGTTCACCTTAGTAAGTTCATTAGCCATGGTACCATACAGAGAACCTAAGGTATGTGAGTATTGTGAGGTTGTGCACTATGTTGTCACCACAGCTCATATAATTGCACCTAAGTGCCACGTAGAATTGCACCGTAGTACCATATAATAATGTCCATAAGGATCACATATCATTCCTTAAGAATTATATACATATGCCAAGGATCAAGTATGTGTCTCACCAGACTTCACACATGTTCCAAAGAATACATATATGTCCCGAAAGACCACATATCATTCCTTAAGAATCATATACATATGCCAAGGATCAAGTATGTGTCTCACCAGACCTCACACATGTTCCAAAGAATATATATATGTCCCGAAGGACCACATAGACCCTCTACCCTTGGCATGCCAACTATACCTATAGTTCTCATTTACATAACATGGGCTTTCACAATTTATCTAATTTGTATCACGTAAACATATTATTTTCATACCTTTATCATATAACTCATATAACTTTTTCTTGCATATTCATGTCTCATAATGCATATGGTATGGATTCATGTCATATATCATAATATGAACTACGATCATGTATCAAAATATTGAATATAGACTTATCACAAGTCTAGAACTGAATAAAATACATATTCATGTTATGCAAATGCACTCACCTAGATTTCTTTGTCTTTCCCTCGATTGATCCTACTTGTCGGGTTTCGGAACTCGATTAGGCTCAATATCTACATAAGCAAAATTTTCAATACGATTATCAGATGCCTAAGTCTTGAAATTAACCTCTAATAGCCTAACAATTTAAGGGATTGATATCTTCTTCTTCTTCTTTTTTATTGGGGAATCGGTTCCTCCCTGGGGGTATCGATTCCCCTCTAGCATTCTGGAAATTCATATTCGTTTGAGGGGAATCGATTCCCCTTGAATGGGTACCGATTCCCTAGACCAGAATCCCATTTTGAGCTCGAAAATCACCTTATTTCATCTCAAACCTTCCTATTTCACTCCATACTCACTTCTTTAAACTCCAAATCTAGTCATTCTATGTAATTGCAAAAATTATACTAGTTTTGCAACATGTTCAAATTCCTATTCTAACACTTCCTATCCCTTAATTAACTTGATGACAAGTCAAATCTCACTTTCAATTCTTATTATGAACTCTAATCTAAGATTTCACTTTTCTACTTCATTTCTTTAATTCTACATATACTTCTCATCTTGAGGTTTTTAAATAATTTAAACTTCCTTTAAGCTTAACTATTGCCTAATGGTCATGAATCAACCATAAATTCATCAAGAAATTCACTAACAAGAGATCTTACCTTAACTTGGGTCTCACGTATGAAGGAGAAGAAAGAAGAAGGGGACTCTAGAAGCTTGTTTGATTTCCTATACATCCACGTGGTTAATATAATACTAACCCCAAATAATTATATTGCTATAAAAAAGACCATTTTGTCCTTCTAATCCTCCTTCTTTATAATTCAATCCTACACAAAATAACTCAAATAAGTCATTGAACTTTTTCATCATTCTACTTTAAATCACCAAATGCTGAAACTTTACAATTTAATCACTAACCCGCATGGAGGATGTTACATGCATGTGGTATGTGACAGAAGAGAAAAAACAAGTGATATGAAATGTTATAAATGATAATGCCCATGTTATGTAATATGAGAGCTAGTGGTATAGTTGGCATGCCAAGAGTCGAGGGTTTACCTATGTTCTACAGAACATATGGACATAATTACCTATGTCTTTCTGGACATATGGAGAGAATTACTTATGTCTTTTGAGACATATGGACAACATACCTATGTTCTAAGGAATATATAGAAAGTTTACCTAGGTTCTTCGGGACCTATGGACAGCTGTTGAGGTTCTGTATGACCTCTGGATAGGTCATTCGGGACATTTATACGAGCTGTGGTGACATCATAGTGGTGCACAACCTTAATGTACTTGCATACCTTAAGTTCTCAAAAGTATACATGGGCTAATACAAGGGCTTTAAAGAGAGTAAATAATTTAATTGGTATGACACTATGTGTGTTATGTTATGAAATGATATATGTGATTCATGATGTGTATAGAAATGTTTAGTATATGCTTATATGATAAAAAGAATTAGGGACATGTGAAAATAGATTAATAAAGAGACAATAACAAATACCATATATGAGATGTATATGCTTATGGTGATATGAAATGTATTATAGGAATTACATGATGTTAGGTGTATTATATGATATTCATAAATGATAAGTACAAGATCACATGATAAATGGGTTAATGATTATGATAGAGATCATGATAATGATGGTATATGTGCATGTATACATTTTGTTATATGAAATGTTTTATGGTTTCCATTATATGTTTATATGCCTCACTAAGTCTATGTTTAGCGTGTGATTGTTTCACACGTAGGTTTGGAAAGCGAAAAAGAGAAGTAAAGATGAACAAGACAGGTCAGTTCTACCGAAGATTAGATCAGAAATGTTGATCGAATTACATGTATTTTGTTAGAAAGAATTTAGTTGGCATGTAATAAAAAGGATTTGTATTAAATACGTTCTGATCGAGTTTTGGAACGTTTTAAACGTATATATAAATGGTAAATGTATAATGATGAACGTTTTAAATTTTATGAGTTTTATACATGTTTTGCCGAGGTACTATAGCAGTACTGTAGCAGGGTATCGATTCCATGTAGCAGGGTATCGGTTCCCTGTTAGCAATCTGGAAAATTTTGACATTTGGGTACTGTAGTAGGATATTGTTCACAGGATGTTCATTACTGTTCACGGTACTGTTCATATCGTATTTTACTGTTCATAAATATGTTTTTGCCTCAAAATTTTATAATGAACACAATTCAACAATATATGATCGTATTTTCTTAATATAAGTTCAAATGTTTTGCTATCTTACAAGAATATGGTTTCAAAAAGTCAATGTGACATCTCAGACTCATATTCGGGTCGAATTCGGGTTGGGGTGTTACAAAATTTGAATTTGAATTTTCTCGTGTAGGTGAGAATAGGGGTGAGCATTCGGTCGAGTCGAGTAAAAAAATTTCGAGTTATTTGAGTTGACGAGTCATATTTTACAACTCGAACTTAACTTGAAAATTTTTCTAGTCGAGCCGAGTTATTTAAGTTTCTATAATAATTTTATTTTATTTATCTATAGTATAATGACAAGAACTTGTTCTAATTTTTTGACTTTCTTTAATCATATAAGATATATATATATATATATATAATGTACAAATTATAATGTTATTTAATATATCAAATACAATCTAAAATTATAAAATATATTCATAATATTATATTTGAAAGAAAGTATTTTGAGGGCAAAATATTGATGAGAGTATAAAGTAGTCAAAGAATTGATGGGAAGAAAAAATTTGTAGACAATTATAGTCAAAAGACCAAATTGAGTAAAATATAAAGTTAAGGGGCCAAATAAAAAAGAGATTACATTTTTAGTAAAAAAAGTAAGAATTGGAATTACATAGGTATTCTATTGTGGTCTATGAGCATGTAGTTCAAATTTAGTAAAAAATGGATTTAAAATAAAGGATGAATTGAATAAAAAAGGAAAATATAAAAAAATTAAAGGACTAAATTGAAAAATAGAAAATTTGTTACCAAAAAGAGGAATTGAAAGTACATATGTATTCTATGATGATTTAAGAGTATTTGGTTCAAATTTGATAAAAAAATGGACTTAAAATGAATGATAAATTGAAGGACTAATGAAACCAGGGACTAAATCATAAAACTGTCAAAATAATTAGTCAATTTTTTTAGTTTTTCAAGTAACTCAAAATTTCAACTCAACTCGAATTCGAAAATCAAATTGATAATTTGAGTTGACTCAAATAACTCGAAATTAAAAAAAATCAATTTTTCAAATCGAGTCGAATTTTCCTCATCCCTAATTGAGAAAGTGAAAATTGATTAAAGGTTATAGCCTTTATAATTATGAAAGAAAACCATCTTAAAGGGATGTAATCATTTTGTAATCTCTGAAATTTTTAGGTTTATATTTCAAAGATGATTTTATAGTGATATTAGAATAATGCTTTGGAATACATCATAAGTTAAATATACATATCAAATTTTGAATACATGATATATGATGTATTTATACTATTTGTGATCTCTAAATTATAACAATTTTTTTTGGATTCATTCATGAAGGTAAACAAGATATAGCACATTAAATCTTATCTCTATTTTCCTAAATAATAGATACAATTCCCAAATCTCCTATTTTTTAATCTATATTGTTCCCTAATTTTGTCTAAATAAAAGTACAAATACAAATATTCAATAATCAATTACTCTTTTATAAACAAGATACAATAGTATTATATAGGCTTAAATATTAGATAAGTGTCAAAATTATAATGCTTTTTACGAATAGGTGTTTAAACTATTTATTAAATAACTTCGGTGTCTAACGTTATAAACGTTACTACTTTAGGTGCCTAGGTCGTCAACGATGTTAATTTTCTCCGTTAAGTGACACATGTCACAATATGATAATTTTGATTTTTTAAATGTTTAAAATATCATTATATTTATAAAAAATCCCTAATTTCTCTTAAATTACAAAAAAGTCACAAAATCCCAAAATTCTAACCCTAACTGCCGTCGCCCTTTCCTACCACTACCACGACCACTGCCACCGATGTAGTCCATGTCATTCTCCTAGTCATACGCTGCCATAGTTGTTGTCAATTGACTATCGGAATCACGTGGGATCTCATGGGGTATAGAACATCGATTCGCCATCGATCGATCACGATTTTGTAGGGTTTTGGTCGTTCGGGGGAGGTGACGTTGGGTAGAGTTTCGTCAACGACAAAAGGCGGTAGTTGACGTGGGTTTAGGTGTTGAAATGAAGGTTTTCAAAGTTTTGAGATTATTTTAAAATTTCTATGTTTTTTAAAATATAATTTTAATTTTTTAATTTTTAATTTTATTTTAAAATTATCGGATTGTGACATGTGTCACTTAACGAAAAAAATTAATGTCATTGATGACCCAAATAAAATAATAACGTTTATAATATTAAGTAACAAAATTATTCAAAAAATAATTAAAACACTTATTCGTGAAAAAACCCTATAATTAAAAAAAAATTCTTAACACTTATTTTATATTTAAAACTATTATATAGTATGATTAGGCGCGAAAATAAGGTTGGGAATAGAAAATTGGAAGCCGACTAGAGCCGAGCAGGTTTAATGGGTACGTTTTCATCATCATACGCTTTGATAATTGGGATGACCGGTCGGCTGGCTTTTGAAAACCAACAAAGCAAGCAAAGCAATTGCCTTCAAAAGAAACACATTCATTATCAGAAACGAAAAGAAAACTACCGTTTGTAGCTTCCCTCTATTTGATCACAAAGATAAAACCCTAATACATTACCTATGATCTCAATCTTTTTGGGTAACTAGGGTTTTTTTCTTATCACTTCCCTTTACCTTTTAACTCTGTCCCTCCACTTCAAGGTTAGATTTTTTTATTATAATTTTTGTTCTTTTCTTCTCCAGGTTATTTACTGTACTTCAGATTGTTTTTCTTTTTTGCCTTCAGTTTTTTCCCATTTATTTTGTTGAAATGAGCTCTTTTTTATTGATTAGCTGAATAAAAGAAGAATGCTAAGATAATATGCTGTTTTTTTGTTTGTTTGTATTTGTGGGTTTGTTGAATTTTTTTAACATTTTGCTTTTTTTTTAATGATTTTCTTCTGTTTTATAATTCTAGATCCATGAAGTGGTCGTTGGAAATAGATAATTGTTATTTAGAAAGGTTAAAAAATATGATTTCCCAGAAAGCTTTCCCGGGAAAACCAGTGGTTCTGTTGGATTTCTAGACTTGTTTCATGTGTGCTGCTTTTGTTTATTTCTATATGTGAATACTTTTTTTTTTCTGTTTTGTATATATGCCAGATTTGTTTGCTTGTATGATAAGATTCTTCCATTTGGTGTATTAGAAAAGTTCCGTCCGAATTTTGAATTATATGAGTTGATGCTAATGATCAGACAGAAACTACCATATTCAACTGACCTTTTCTTTAAGGTCTGTATTTGTTATTGTTTCGCTGTATATCTTCATAAGGTATTGAAAGGACATTAATGGAATGATTCGGAACTGAGCCAGTTTGTCGGTAGATCAATATCGGCTTTGGCTTATCCTTGGAGCTTATAAAGGCATAGTAAGAGGCTGGACAATGTGTAAGATATTAGAGGCTTTGACTTTATCAGATGATTTTTTTTCCTCTTCATGTTTAAGTAACTGTATTTATACCAACAGAGCTTTCCAGAGGGAGAGTTTTATAATGATATTAGAGGTGGAGATTTTATGTGGGATTGTAGCTTTTGAGGGACATATTCTATAAAATTTGTCTTGTTTTTTGAGTTTATTTCGCTTTTGAGTGTCATGATGACGTACCATGTTACTTTGTTAAGAATGTTCTGTTTTTTGTTTTCTTTCTGTTATAGAGCGGTGTATATTAAGTTACTATTTGACTTGTGGTGTATTCATTTCATACCCCACTGAGATCTCTTGTTTTTGTTTTCTGTTTATTCCAGGACAGAGGCTAGTGCCGAGGATGGAAGGAACCAGAATGGGTAGAGAGAGTACGGTCAGAGGGAGCTATTCCACTACTTGAACCAGATAACTGTCTGAATGGTTGGGCATGTCCCACCCGGGGATAACTTCATGGTAAGGGGTCCGGAGTACTTTTCAAACAAGGTTAAAATTCCCGGTGGTAAGTATCTACTCAAGTCTCTTGGTTTTGACTGGATGAGAACTTCCACAAAACTCGGTGACCCCTTGAGCCATCGTAAAACCATGTTAGAAAGGCTGTTGACGAAGCCTTTCCGACTACTTGAACCAGATAACTGTCTGAATGGTGGGCATGTCCCACCGGGGATAACTTCATGGTAAGGGGTCCGGAGTACTTTCAAACAAGGTTAAAATTCCCGGTGGTAAGTATCTACTCAAGTCTCTTGGTTTTGACTGGATGAGAACTTCCACAAAACTCGGTGACCCCTTGAGCCATCGTAAAAACCATGTTAGAAAGGCTGTTGACGAAGCCTTTCCGACCAGCGATAAGCCTTTATTTGGGCATTAATCTTCAGCTCCCAACTAAGGACAGCTATAGTGTGCTGTAGCTTATTTTGTACACTGAACCTATTCCTGAGGGTTTTTTGATGGACCAGTTCTTGAAAGGCGATGATGCTTTTAGAAATTCAAGGATTAAATTGATCGCTAACATGTATTTAGACACTAACGCCCAACTTTGAGCATATTATCAAATTAGACCTCCAATGTTTGTTCGAATGATATTTGGTCCATATTCATTTTTAGGACACTTTAGCCGTTAACGTTTTAATTTTTTGGTCAAAATGACACCTATTGAATGGAAACCCATTAGTTGACTAGCAATCAACATATCCTGTTGATGTGACATTTTTATATATGTTTAATTGTTAATTTGTCATGTCACCTAATGTGATGTTATCCAATATGATGATGTAATATGTGTCATGTCATCCAAGAAGATGATGTGTTATGTCACTCAAGGTGATGACATAACACGTGTCATGTTAACAATTAAGCACTTACGGAAATGACATGTCAACAACATGCATTGACCGTGAGTCAACTAAAAGTCTCCATCCAACTTGGATCATTTTGACCAAAAATTGAAACATTGAGGGTTGATCAGTGAGTGAATGTTGAGGGTTAATTTAGTGTATACCCTTTTAATCGCAGTATCTCTTCACAATGCATGAGTGAATCTTACATATATGAATCAGAATGAGTAGTGTATTGAAAAGTAATGGATCCAGATCTGTAGGTGATGAGTCCAGTTTATTCTTTGCTGCCCAGATGAACAGTTGTTAAGAATGAATAAACAAACGTGTTATAGTACACGATAATCGCGCTTAACACCAAATATATACATGTTTAGAGGATTATAGAAGTTATTAAACTATTGGAAAATTTTGCAGATCAATCAGATGGTCATGGTCTAACAACTGCACACATTGCTGCTTTGCAGAAGCTTTAATTTTCAATCATTTTCGGATTTGATGGTTACACGTGGCCGAACCATTGACAGGATCTCTCATTCATTGGTACTTTGTACATTTATTTTTAATCTCTTTCAGTTCATTGTAAATTGACCACAAATGATGTGTACCAACATTGTTGTCTATATAAAAACTTTTAGTGCTTTGTCATTCGTACAGGCATATGGAGTGAGAGATGGTCCAATACGTGCATGCATGCATCATGCATAGAATTAATGTTCCATAAAAGATCAATAAAGATAATGTACCAAGGAATTTTATGACAGCATGAAATAGCAAGAATTTTCATGTAAAGTTTGAAGATTAAGGCCATAAGAGATCACCTTGAAATGTATAAGCTATGTTTCATTGACAATAACCATCATGTACTGTTGTTTTTTCTGCTCTTAACAGTTAGGTTAGAAATTTGAGAAATTTGTAGATTCAAAAGTAAGATAAAATTAAGAAAGTAAGAAATATAATTTGATGAAGTAGTAAGTTTATTCTATTTTATGTTGATTGACACTAAAAAATTTGTTTATTAGGGTTTCTCTTTCATTTTCTTATTTTTGTCAATGGTGTAAATTCTTATCTTATGCAAGTAGTCTTTCTCGAAAAGGATTTTGTACATAAATTTTGATATATATTTTATTGTGTGGTCATTATATTTGTTGTTATCTTTTAACATTATATATAAAATTAAAATTTGTAACTTTATGCAAATTTGTAACTTTATGCTTCTTCTCTGCCCAAGTTATTGTTTATCGATATTTTCTACTGAAATAGAATTATAAAATGGTAACTTTTTTTGAGTAATGATCTGGAAAAAAAGTTTAGCTCGAACAATGGTGAAACAGAATTATTTACTCGAATAAGGGGATTGCTTGGTGAGATAAATTAAAATCTGATTGTCATAAAGTGTTGGTTTTTCTGATATTTATAATGTTTGTTTAAGTGGAAGTCTTTCAAGTCGACTATAATTGATAGATGATGAATACAAGATAATTTTAAAGGTAAATTATATCATTAATCTTTTAGATTTTTCTAATTATAGCGTTAGATTTGATTTTAACTTATTTTATGTTATTTGATTGTTAAATTTTAATAACATAATGATGTGGGCAAATCCTTCTATCACTATGATGACTCTTTTTAACAATGACTATTAATGTCTAAAATGACGTCGATTTAGACATTGAATTTTAGAGGTATATCGATTTTGCCATTAAATTTTTAAACAAGATCATTTTTGGCATTATATTTTTTGGCCGTCATCCGCAACCAATCATTGGTCATCTTTTGCAGGAAAATCGGTATTAAAACATTCATGTTTCACCCTCATTTTTTCTCCTATGATAGTTTTTTTTTACGAAACTTACTAAAAATGTGAAAATTCATTTAAAAATTCAACGTGCGATGAGGTTAGTTTTTAATTATGTTGTTCGTCTTTTTGAACTAATACTTTTCACTATTTGAATTTTCGAACAAACATCTTAAATTCTTACATCCTTAAAAATGATTTAATTTTATTGATTTTGAGTGAAAATGAAATTTGCTATACATTCATAGTTAAGGAGGGAAAAACTAGTCAAACTGATTTAATATAACTCGGTTCAGTGACAAGAAGATTACGGACATTGTTTCTGCGAAGCACATTGACAACGTTTTCAGTGATACCAAATTCAGTAAATGGTTTTCAATATATAAATCTGCGTTGCTTGCGTTACTATTGATGAACAATATGTAAATTCTTATATAAGTTTCAATTGGATCTTAGATATGCTTGGGAGCATATCTAAACTCTTTTAATGACGAAACAAGTGATAGAAATGACAATATGATATTATTGGACCAAGTGAGAAATGACCTAACATTTTTTAGGTGTAATATGTTTTTTTAGTAGTTTGAAAGGTGATATATTGTAGCAGATGTTTAGAATTTTTAATCTATTGATAAAATATCTTGCATTCGTAATTATTCAAACTTGAATCTTCCAAGAATAACATTCTTTTTTATTACTACTCAGTGGACTCAAAATAATCTATGTTTACACGAACCAAACGACCTCCTCAGTAGTTAAAATTATTATCCCTTGAGGTCTCAAATTCAAGCATGCATATACAAAAATATAAACGTTCATTGTCAAATGATTAGAAATTTTTGATATACTCCCTTGTATGAAACCTATGCTTCAATTGTCATGTAAGGGTTGAATAAATTGCTGATAGACGGTTTAGTTGTTAGAATATTTTCTTTTTCCATTTTCAATAACCACATACAGTGTCGTCTTAGTTTAAGATTCATGTCACTGTATTTATAAGGGCGGTCACTTTCTTGTAGCCTTGAAGCCGCATTTGAACAAAACTTCAGATTCTTCCATTACATGACATTATTGACAAACACATACAACAAACAAAAACCTACTTGATAGTTTTTTAAAACATAGAAAACTACTTATGGGAACACATACAAGTTTATGTCTAGAAAACTGTCAGGACTCAGAAACTAAAGCCCAAGTAACTGAATCTCATATTACAAAGAAGGCCCGAAAACACATATCGATGCTCATTGTAATCAGTAATGCGTTCTTCCATCGCCCTCGGTGATTACATCTTGAAAGCACCTCCGCTGGGGATCAGGCAGGACATGCTCTTGATGCGGGACAATCACATCCAACAGGTAAGGTCCAGGAGTGTCCAACATTTTCTGAATTGCAGCTTTGAGATCTTCTTTCTTCGTCACACGGGCTGCTGGTATTCCGCATGCTTCAGCAAATTTCAACATGTTCGGGAATATCTCAGACTCGTTGGAGGGATCTCCCAGGTATGTATGTGCCCTGTTTGCCTTGTAAAATCGGTCCTCCCATTGAACAACCATGCCCAATGCTGGTTATTCAACAATAATATCTTGACAGGAAGATTTTCCACTCGGATAGTGGCCAACTCTTGCACGTTCATGATGAAACTTCCATCACCATCGATGTCTACAACAACTGCATCCGGGTTGCAACGGCAGCTCCGATGGCAGCGGGCAATCCAAACCCATAGCTCCCAATCCACCTGATGTTAACCATTGACGAGGCCTCCTGTACTTGTAAAACTGAGCAGCCCACATTTGATGCTGACCGACACCGGTACTTATAATCGCATTCCCACCAGTTAATTCGTCAAGAACCTGAATCGCATATTGAGGTGGAATAGCTTCACCAAAGGTCTTGTAACTCAACGGGAATTCCACCTTCTGCTTCTTTAACTCCTGCCTCCAATCGAATAATCAAGATTCAGATTTGCACCCTTGTTCTCCAGTATCTTAATAATCCCCTGCAATGCCAATTTCACATCGGAACACACCGACACATGAGGCTGCTTATTCTTCCCAATCAGCCGAATCAATATCGATATGCACAATCTTGGCCCGACTGGCAAAGGCCTCAAGTTTCCGGTCACCCTATCGTCAAATCTTACTCCAAAAGCTAGCAACAAATCACTCTTATCCCAGCATAATTAGCATAAACAGTTCCATGCATTCCAAGCATTTCTAACGACAACTCATCCGAAATCGGAAACACCCCGAGACCCATCAAAGTACTTGCAACAGGTATCCCTGTAAGCTCAACAAACCTCTTCAACCCTCACTGGAGTTCAAACACCCACCGCCGACGTATAAAACCGGCCTTTTAGACTCGGAAACCAGCCTAACAATCTGTTCCAAATGGGACTCACTGGGAGCCTTGGGCAACCTAGACATATACCCCGGCAACCTAGGAGGCTGGTTCCATTAGGAACAGCAAGTTGCTGTTGAATATCCTTAGGTACATCAATCAAAACAGGTCCAGGCCTTCCCGAGGTAGCTAAAAAGAAGGCCTCGCTAACAATCCTAGGAATATCATCCACATCAAGAACAAGATAATTGTGTTTCGTAATAGACCTCGTTACCTCGACAATCGGAGTTTCCTGGAAAGCATCGGTACCGATCATCCGACGAGGGGACTTGGCCGGTGATCGCCACGAGAGGAATGCTATCAAGCATTGCATCGGCAAGACCACTCACCAAGTTGGTCGCCCCAGGTCCGGAAGTCGCAATGCAAACGCCGGGAAGGCCGGAAGAGCGCGCGTAGCCCTCGGCGGCGAAGACCCCTCCTTGTTCGTGTCGCGGAAGGACATTTCGGATAATTTTGGACCGGGTTAAGCTGGTGGATCTCCATCGAAGCTCCACCGGGGTAGGCGAAACGTCCTTAACGCCTTCGCGTTCAAGGGCTTCCACGAGGATATCGGCGCCTTTCCGGGGCACACCGTCCGCATAACGGGAAAGGAAATCATGGGCAGGAGCGTTTTTTTGGGTTACGGCGGCGGAAGCGGATCTGGGATTGGAATTTGCATGATAAAGGGAGCAGGAAACGTCGGTGTAACGGTGATGGGTGGGGTTTTGAGGGGATGTGGAGAAAGGGAGAGTGGGTTTGGAAATGGGTCTTGGAGATTTGAAGGAGGAAGTTAACGAGGATAGCTTAGCGAAAGCGGTGTTCGCAGTGGCGGCCGCCATTGTTGATGAGAGATTTGTGGCGATGCGTTTCTTTGGTGTTTGTGGCGAGCGAGAGAGTGAAGCAAAATTATGATTGAGATTCATGTTTGGATTATATAGTAAAAGAGTAAATCACAAATTTCATCACTAAACTTTACTCTCTCTCCTATTTTGCTCATTGAACTTTAAAATTTCAATTTTCTCATTGAATTTAATCTATTAGATTTTTTGTCACTGAACTTTACACTCTCTCCTATTTTGGTCACTCTTATGTTAAATACTTAACGACATTAAAAGCGATGCAATTTTAAAAAAACAAAATTTAAACAATGCCATTTTAGAAAAAAAAATCACAAAAACGGCGTCGTTTTGCATCTATTTAACATTCCATTTTATCGACGTTAATTACTTAATGATTGAGTGACCAAAAAATAGAAGTATTAATTCAGTGTGAAAATTGAAAATATTTAAAGTATAGTGAGTGAAATAGGAGAGAGTAAAGTTTAGTTACTAAATTTATCATTTACCCTATAGTAAAAAGGACAAACAAAAAGCTTGGCTTTATCACATATATTAGAGAAAATAACCTCAGTGACTGAAAATACCTTATAATATATGATTTTAATTATTTTTTTTGGATTTGTCAAAATGACTAACAAAATCGCAACGCGAACTCCAATTTCGTAACACAGTTTTCAAAATCGTAGTGTGAATAGTAAAAATTGCAATGTGAATAGTAAAATTGCAACGTGAATAGTAAAATCGCAATGTGAATAGTAAAATCGCAACGCGAATTTAGAAATCGCAAAATCGCGTTGCGAATTTCAAATGGTAATTCTCTGCTTCTAGACTGGGATTTTAAGTGGAAAATAAACTTATCTACATGTGTGTATAAATCAGCTTTTTCTTAATATAATTCAAAATTTAATTTTTTAAATGTATTTCATTAGTCTGAGTTAAGGATTTTTTCAAATTTCAAACTTAACTAATTGAATTTAGAATAATTTGTAATTTCAAACTTTAACTAATTGAATTTAGAATAATTTGTAATAAAGATTGACAAATGAAATAGATTTGTTGTTCATTTACATATAAATTTTTTCACGTGTACGAATATTTTTTATAAAAATTTTATGTACTTTTTCAACAATTATTATAGATGAATGATAAAAGATAATTTACATATAGATTCATTGTGATTTTACTATTTACGTTGGATTTTACTATTCACGTTACGATTTTACTATTCATGTTACGATTTTTACTATTCACGTTACGAATTTGACTAACGCGTTGTGAATTTGACTTTTGTGATGTGAATTTAACTTCTGTGTTGCGATTTACAAATTCGCGTTGCGAAATTGGAAACTGGGTTACGAAATTGGAGTTCGCGTTATGAATTTATTGGTCATTTTAGTAAATCCAAAAAAAATTAGTTAAAATCGTATATTATAAGGCATTTCGGCCACTGAGATTATTTTCCTCATATATTACCCTTCTACCCTGCGTTTTCTCATTGGAGTGGCGATGTTTATGGTTAGAATGCTAGATACTAAATCTTTGGGTAAACTATCAATTTAATCACTAACATATTCTAATGTTTGTGTTTTGTCACTTAATTTTTTTTTAAAACTATATTTAGTGTTATTTTATTTCTGTTTTAATAATATGTTTTGGCGAAATGAAAGTATCATCTAAGAAAACTCATGTCATACTATAAAAAAATTATATCGTTTTGAATATAAAGTCAGAGATCACTAAGACACTAATGTTTGATTTTGAAGATGAAAAATCCATTTTTCTCAAGAACCCGGCATTTAGAAAGAGAAAATAACCTCAGTGACCAAAAATCTCAGATAATATACGATTTTGATCAACTTTTTTTGGATTTGCGAAATGACCAACAAAATCGCAATGCGATCTCTAATTCGCATTGCGATCTCCACTATCGCAAATTCGCGTTGCATTTCGCGTTGCGATAATTGAAAATCGCGTTGCGATTTTCCGTTTCGCGTTGCGATAGTCTACAGTTGTCATTGCGATTTTCCAAATTTGTTGCGAAATCGCGTTGCGATTTTCCATTTCGCGTTGCGATTTCCAGTTCGCGTTGCGATAGTTGAAAATCGCATTGCGATTTTCCAAAAAATTCGTTGTGATAGTTTAAAAAAAAAGAATTTGTTTCTTAAGAATTTTCTCTAAAAGATAGTATCCGCGCGGACGTGTCGTAGACACGTATTACCACGACCACGACCGACCGAGACGAGACGAGACGGACGGCGGCGGCGGCTCGCGAGAATCCCCCTTGTTCTCTATCACTCAACAAGGAAGTGGGAAAGCCAAGCCTTAAATACCATTCTCAATAGTGTTTCCAATATATGTGGGATTGAGCATTACCAACACTTGTTTCCAATACAATGTGATTATTCAGGAAAACAATTAACAATCATGCACCTTAAAACAACTGAATCAGCAACCAATTGCATTAGTATTATACGATTAAATATGTCATAATTAAAAGTCAATCTACAATCAATCGCGATTATTGCAATTTTAAGCAAAACATTCAAAAATAATATCACTATTTAAGGCTCAATCCCACATAGTATGGGAACAAGTGTTGGTAATGCTCAAATCCCACATAGTATTGGAAATACTATTGGGAATGGTATTTAAGGCTTGGCTTTCCCACTTTCTTGTTGAGTGATAGAGAACAAGGGGGACTCTCGCGCGCCGCCACCGCCGTCCGTCTCGTCTCGTCTCGGGTCGGGTCGGGTCGTGGTCGTGGTTGTGGTCGTGGTAATACGTGTCTTCGACACGTCCGCGCGGATACTATCTTTTTAGAGAAAATTCTTAAGAAACAAAATCTTTTTTTTAACTATCGCAACGAATTTAGAAAATCGCAACGACAATGTAGACTTTCGCAACAACAACTGTAGACTATCGCAACGAATTTGGAAAATCGCACGACATTGTAGACTATCGCAACGCGAAATGGAAAATCGCAACGCGATTTTCAACTATAGCAACGCGAAATGGAAAATCGCAACGCGATTTTCAACTATCGCAACGCGAAATGGAAAATCACAACGCGATTTTCAACTATCGCAACGCGAAATGGAAAATCGCAACGTGATTTTCAACTATCGCAACGCGAAATGGAAAATCGCAACGCGAATTTGCGATAGTGGAGATTGCATTGCGATTTTGTTGGTCATTTTCGCAAATCCAAAAAAAGTTGGTCAAAATCGTATATTATCTGGGATTTTTGGTCACTGAAGTTATTTTCTCTTTAGAAAATCATCAGACTACGTGAATATAAAGAAAAAAGGATAAATTACATGATTGATCATTTTCGTTTAATTTTATTCCTGTTTTTTCTTATTGAATGTGAAAAACATACGATTTTGTCACTTTCGTTTTTATTTAATTAAGTAGTGGTCGCTTAGAGTTAATTATCGTTAGACCTTTAACGGATTACTAATGTAGCATAGTGAATTTATAAAACTGAAAAGGGTAAATTATTAAATAGTCACCAATGTTTGAGTAAATTTTATTTTTTCCCACTAAAGTTCAAAAACAACAAATTGATCACTAAAATATCAAATAGGTCATTGAACAATAATTTTATATCTAATTTACCCAAAAGCTTTTTCTAATTTTCTATTTTATATATATCTATATACTTTTTAAATTTCAAAAATAAAACTTAGAAATTAACTTTTTTGGACATGAAACAATTGAATATTTCGAATGATAAACAAAAAAATTAGAAAAAAATTAGAATATATTAGATATAAAATCAATGTTCAAGGACCTATTTGATGTTTTAATGATCAATTTGTTATTTTTGAAACTTCAATAGGAAAACAAAAGCTTACTCAAGCATTCATGACTATCTCTATAGTTTACCCTTTTTAATTTTATAAATTCCATGTGCCATGTCAACCATCCTAAAGGTCTAACGGTAGTTAACCCTCAGTGATCGTATCTTAATTAAATAAATCCAAAAGTAACTACATCTTAATTAAATAAAAACGAAAGTAAGCAAATCTTATTTTCCTTTGAATTTAGTGAAGAAAAGTATACAAAAACTTGATCGAAAATGATCAATCATGTAATTTACCCTAGAGAAAAATCAAAATCAAGCTTCCGATCTGTATCCAACCCTCGTAATCCAATTTTCCCCATAATTCTCATTGATGCTCTTCTATGGAATTTACAACAGAGCTATGACCAATGATGCTCCCAACTACATGGGTCCAAGCAGAGAGAGGTAACATTATAAACAATGGTGTTATTTGTAAACACTAATTTTTTCATTTTATTTTTTATTATTATTATTAAAATTATTATTAATAATATATATATATTATTATTTAATAAAGAAAAAATAATCTCAGTGACCAAAAATGCCTTATAATATACGATTTTAACCAACTTTTTTGGATTTGCCAAAATGACCAACTAAATCGCAATGCGATTGATAATTCGCAACGCGATCTTCGGTATCACAAATCAGTTTCCAGATTCGCAACGCGATTCTGACTATCGCATTGCGATTTTCCAAATTCGCGTTGTGATTTTTCGACTATCGCAATGCGAATATGTAAATCGCAATGCGAGTATGGCTATCGCAACGTGAATATGTAAATCGCAATGCGATTATTACTATCGCAATGCGATATTACTACGCAATGCGATTCTGACTGTCACAATGCTGAATTTCAAATTTGCAACAGGTTTTAGTTTCGTAACACAAATGTTTTGGGTATATAACTACGCAGAAGAAGCAACTCATAACCTAAATCCCTAAATCGCAACTCATTCCATCTCCATCTATCACTCTCTCCGGCGACATCCGTTCTTTATATCCAACGACATCCTTCCCCATCCGGCAACAGTTTTAGTTTCGCAGCTCGTTTGTGTAGTAAATTAATTTACAATAATGAAATCATCTAATGTTGATCATGTTTGGATAGATTTGTGTTTTGGAGGGTCATGGGAGAATGTTCATGGTGTTTTACAATATATGCCTTTACCCATGAATCTTTAACTAAAACTGTCATTAAATAAGTTAACTTATGAAACTCTAATGTTACTGTTGCAAATAAATTGAATTTAGAGCCTTAAGTGGATTTAGGCTATCTTATCAGAGAAAATGTAAAGTTTATTTGTTAACCGACAATGAAGATGTTGAACAATTCATTGCTTACATTAGTGTTTCGTAAGATGATGTTACATTGTATGTTGTTGAACCTATAAGTAGTGAAGTTGGGTCAGTAGCGGGTAGTAATCAACTAAGTTTTTCAACCCCAGTTTATGGTGCTCAAAATTTAATGGTTCTACCACAATTTCATCACCAAGCAAATTTTGTTTCACCACTTTCCAATACCAAACACAATCTCAAAACCCACAACCTTTCCCTAATCCAAATCTCAATCAACTTTCAGCACCAAATTCTGGTTTTCGTATTAACCAGTTAGACGATGATGTGCTAACAGAAAAAATTGTGAGTACTAGTCGGTATTCGAAATTTGATCTTGGTCAATACCCGGACTTTGATCTTGGTCAATACTCAGATTTTGATGATTTTTCAGAAGAAGAAACAGACCCTGCGTGTAATGATTTTGATATTGATCAATACCCAAATTTTGATGATGAAACAGCCGCTGCCGAGGAAGATGTTGATGATAATGAGGAGGAAGTTACGACTGTGAATGAACATGTTGAACATCCATTCTGTAATTCATATAACCCTGAAGAAGAAAAAAAGAAGAAGAAATCCCCGAAGAAAAGTCCTCGAAGAAAATGCCACGGGAGTATAACTGGAATATGCCAGAATTACTTCAGATACCGGAAGAAGAGTTGGTAAAAATAGCAGTTGATTGTTATATAAAAAATTATTCGTATCAAGAAAGATGATTGTTTTGATACAAAGGAAGACTTGAAGATAGCTTTGTATACGAAATGTGTGGAAGATGGCTATCAACTAAAAGTTAACAAATCAAGCAAGATCGTTTCGAAACAAGGTGTATGATTGAAAAAACTGTACGTGGCGTATGATTGCAAAGAGGATAAAAGATTGCGAAATGGTTCAAGTTAGGACTTTTATTGATAAACATACATGTTCAAGAACCCAGTTTTTCCTCACCATAGATAGGCAAAAAAGGTGTTGGGTGGTTTTCTGGCTGAGTTAATGTTTTTGAATGGAAGGGTATATCGGGGACATGAAATTATGACTGACATGAATGCTCAGTTCAAGATTAGTATCTCATATTCTCAAGCTTGGAGAGCCAAATATTATGCCTTGGAATTGTTGAGGGGTCGCCAGAAGCATCGTTTGCCCACTGTCGGTTATTGTCACAATTTAAAGCTGAAAAATCCTGGGTCAGTAACTCATATCAAAACAGATAGAGATGGACGCTTTGAGTTGTTGTTTATCGCCATTGGTGCTGCGGTTAGTAAATCAATATAATTTTGTTGACTCATTTTTGTTAGTTACATGCATTTCACATTTAAATGATTATATTTCTTGTGTATATGATTTTGTAGATTCGTTCGTTTATTACTTGCATGCGCCCAGTTATTATAGTTGGCGGAGCACATTTAAAAGGTCGATACCTTGGAGTAAACTTATTAGCAGTAGCCATGGATGCTAACAATGGGATACTGCCAATAGCTTACGGGGTTGGCAAATCTGAAACCTCTGATTCATGGACATGGTTTATGGGGCATCTTAGGGATTGGATAGGTCCTATTAGCAATCTGACAATCATATCCGATAGGGCAAACTCAATTGATAACGCTGTTAGAAGGTGTTTCCCAGATGCTTTTCATGGACTTTGTGGTGTTCATTTGTATAGAAATCTAAAATCAAGGTCTGCTGGGATAAAAAATAACAAATGGACATACTGGAAGGCTGTAAAAGCTTATCGGGAAGTGGATTTTAATAAGCATATAAATTGTTTAAGACGTTTTTTGCCTCAGTGTGCTCAAACACTAGAAGATGTCGGGTTTGAAAGATGGTCAAGAGTACATCAACTTGGAGCAAGATATGGTTTCATGACGTCTAATAGTGCAGAATCAATCAACGCTCTAAGTTGTCATTCCCAGGAATTACCCATTACTATGTTAATGGAGTTTTTTTGAGCCTCTATTCAACAGTGGTACTACAAGAAAGAAACCATGCAGGTATTATTTCTTTAATTCGTACTTATCATATATTTTACTAAGTATTATTTATTTAAATTTACAGGAACATTGGAACATCGTGTTACACCATGGACTGAAAAAAAGATAACGAAACGTGTTGTGAAGTCAACGTCATGGAGAGTTGAACCATGTTCAAACACTTTGTTTGAAGTACTGGATAATAACTTAAATGGGCTTGTCGATCTAAATGCAAATACGTGTAGTTGTATGAAATGGCAAACATCTGGTTATCCGTGTGGCCATGTTATAAAAGTTGCTCTTCATCTAAACCAAGATGATTCAAGCGCATATGTTATGGATTGCTACACTACAGAAGTATATCGACAGACTTATGCCAAGATTATCTACCCTATTCCACATCCTTCTGAGTGGGACATACCAGATGACTTACAAACAGTTTTGCCACCAGCCATGGACAGAAGGCTACCTGGCCGGCCAAAAAGTCACTATCGTATACCGTCTAAGGGTGAAGAGAAGAAGAGATCGACATGTAGTCGGTGCAAGGAAAGTGGTCATACAAGGTTGACATGTGGATCACCAGTGCATCACAATCATCTTTTCCTCTACCAAAATATGGATCATCATCAAAATCCAAAGCTCATATGGTGTCAAGCAAAAGGCAATCAAAATCGCAATCAAAATCAAAATCCCAATCACAACCGGCTTCACCTTTTGGGACTATTAACTTAGGTGATTTTTAAATGCAAACGTTGTATTATGTGTATTTTATGTGTAAACTTTTAACATTTTCAGTTAGGCCCATGTATATTAGTAACTTGAGTTTGAACATTGCTATGATTTGTTCAGTTGTTATCACTTATTACACATTCATTTGACTATCACAACGCGAATTTGAATATCGCAACGGGATAATCGCAATGCGAAAATGACTATCGCAACGCGAATTTGACTATCACAACGGGATAATCGCAATGCAAAAATGACTATCGCAACGCGAATTTGACTATCGCAATGGGATAATCGCAATGCGAAAATGACTATTGCAACGCGAAAATAACTATCACAACGCGAATTTAACCTACATAATCGCGAATTTGACTATCGCAACGAGATA
This sequence comes from Hibiscus syriacus, assembly GCF_006381635.1. NCBI lineage: Eukaryota > Viridiplantae > Streptophyta > Magnoliopsida > Malvales > Malvaceae > Hibiscus > Hibiscus syriacus. Next base: position 1,690,002 of record NW_024063443.1, read on the forward strand.
ATCGCAACGCGAAATGACTATCGCAACACGAATTTGATTATCGCAACGGGAATTTGACTATCGCAACGAGAAAATCGCAAAGTGTATTGACTATCGCAACGCGAATATGATGCAGATTGAAATAAACAAATCAACTTTTACATTTCAATCAATTAAACAAGCACAAATAAGAATTATTTACACATCAATAATCAACTTTTAATCAATTAAACAAGCACAAATAAGAATTATTTACACATCAATAATCAACTTTTAATCAATTAAACAAGCACAAATAAGAATTATTTGCACATCAATTAAACAAATAAGAATTATTTACACATCAATTAAACAAATCAACTCTTATTATATTATTTTTCTCATCAATTAAACAAGTCAGACTTTTAAGAATCAATTACAATAAAAAAAAGTGTACCCCAGACAGTTGTTTATGCACATCAATTTCACGCAGCTCACTTCAGGATTAACCTGCAGAAACCAAACATTTGCTCAAATAACACTTTCTACACATCTAAAACCAATAAACAGCAAATTATTATTGAATTCTAGGTACTTAACAACACTTTCATTTGACTTACAAATTGTTTATGGACACTTTCATAACGCGGATGCTGGTAGGCAGCGTCTCGAATATATCACTCTAGCCATAAAATGCCAAAACCACAAGCCTACTGCACCTCTATCTCTATCGGTGGGAGGTAGAAACTGTGTACTTCCTGTCGTCAAACGCTCCAAGCACATGCATACGAGAGGACCACAATCCCCTCTGGCTTCCGGCGTTTGTTGTGGCGCGGTCTCGTCTCTGATAACTGTAACATTGAACTTCTTTGGCTTCTTGTTTCCAGAATAAGTTCAATAATTAATCGCATCTAAGAATTTAGCCAAATGAGAGCTCCATCCCTTAATAATATCTCTCAAATCAGACAATGATATGTAATTTATCATGCTGTCATATACTATTGTCTTCAAGGATGGGAGATGAAGCTCGACGAGAAGCCAATGAGTACGTTCCAAAATAGGGATAAATACCTGCAATCATAAGTAATAATTCAAATTGCGCACTTATTTATGAACACCTTTAAAATATTTAAAAAAAATAAATACTAACCTTATCGACCTCCCACCATGCAGGATAAAGTTTAGCTTGTCCATTAGCCAACACATATGATTCCTGTCGTTGATTCTTCAAGTGAACTACGTGAAAAAACGTCAGCATAATTGTATATCGCGTATTTTTTTTTTCTTCAAAGCCCTTACTATTAGAAGACGTGACACCATGCATCAATATGCTGTTTTACAAAAAAGACATATATTAGTGAATTACATAAATTTAAAAAAAATTAATCAAAATGAAATATAAGAAGAAATATAAGACTTACCCCCCATCGAAATAGCCATTGTCTTCAACCCCTAATAACACACCCCACCAAGACCGTTCAATCAACAAATGCATATCATCGTTGAGTTTGTATATGTCAGCGTAACACCCTTGGCTCCGCTCATGTAGATAAAAATCAACTACGGTATTAGCCCAAAGGGTATTATCCAGAATTGTTTCTGATAGTTGTTTCCTCTCCACTTTATCTGCCGGAATGGTACTGGTCGGTAACTTATACGAAAGCCAACAGTCATCCATCATGTCTGGCACGTGAGAGGGTTTCTCAATAATTCGATATATTATGCCGTGTGAATCGGGCTCTAGAATGTTGGGAGGGACCTCTTCAACGATGACAGTGGCCTCTTGAACGGTGAGAGGGGACTCTTGAGGGATGATAGGGGCCTCTTGAACGATAGGGGAGGCCTCTTGAACGATGACATGTGAGTCGGGTTTTTTCTTACGGATTCTTCGCACTATTGGGGTGAACAGAGACTTAATGGCACATGCACGCCGTCTGATGCGTGAACTCCGTCTTGCAAGAAAAACCCGACGTAGAGCATCCACCTTAGCGGACCGCTAAAAATAAATTAATACATAAATCAGTAAATAAACAGACATGATATTAAACAGTGAAAACAAAGACAAATATATTTCAAACTTGCACGATATTCACCCAAGTCATTATTCTATCATTGTTCACAAAATGCATCAGATAATATTCCAGAAGTAATCACTTATATAAACATTTAAAAGGACAACATATAGGTTTAGTGCATGTTCAATGACAATATAAAGAGTAGTAGTTTATTCTTGAAACTTAAATTTTCAACACTGTGAAGTTAGTATTTGTCTTTGTCTTTTGGTTGAAGTAATGCAATTCATTCAAGTTTCAATTTGCAGAAGAAGAATAGAATCTGAAACTTAAAATCGCAACACGAATGACTATCGCAACGCGAAAATGACTATCGAAATGCGAAAATGACTATCGCAACGCGAAAATGACCATCGCAACGCGAATTTGACTATCGCAACGAGAGAATCGCAATGCGATTTTCATTTCGCATTGCGATTCTTTCGTTGCGATAGTCAAATTCGCGTTGCGATGGTCATTTTCGCGTTGCGATAGTCATTTCCGCGTGGCGAAAGTAAACTATTCTTCTTCTGCAAATTGAAACTTGAATGGATTGCATTACTTCAACCAAAAGACAACCAAAAACAAATACTAACTTCACAGGGTTAAAGAATAAACAGTTTAGCAGTATTGGCAGCAACCAGATGAATTTACTAAGCAATCTAAGTGAAATGATTAATCTAAGTGAAATTACGAGTAAATTTATCATCAAGTTAAATATGAAAAATATTAAACTTACCTCGTTGCGTAGAGTATGAACCTCATTCTGTAACGATGCTACCATCTCACGTAGAGTGGCTACCTCACCACGTAAAGTAAACACCTCAACACGCCATGCACCATTGTCATCGCATAAAGTACCGACCTCCTCACGCAAGGCATTGACCTCATCACGTAACTCCCCTAACTTATCCCGTGGAGGTGGAGAACAAGGAGATAAACGTCGTGGCATCTTTGTCGGTCACCTATCATGAGGTGATGGTGGAGAAGAGGCTCGATGATGTGACAGAATAGGTGATGGCTCTCGTTGTGGAGGTGTATAGTCGGGTTGATCAGGTGATGGCTCTGGGTGAGGTGATGGCTCTCGAAGTGGAGGCTGCTCATCATCTGTGCCATAAAAAAACGCTTACTAGCTTGCCACCAATCAGTGGCAAGCTCAGCTTCCGTGGGTGTCAGCCTCTGTAATGGAGTGTTGGACTCCTAACAATATAAAAGCTCAAACAAAGTTAAACGTGTACTAGTAATAACTTGTTTATAAACATATGGTAGTATTTGTGTTAACTTACATTATTTATTGTCGTATACGGTAGTAAATCTTCCCATTACTGCAAGGTCCATTTCCTCTTCCAGGAAATAGCCCTAGGAATATCATTAGCAATTTTTAATGCATAGGTCTGCATGGCGGGAAAGGCCTCAAATATCCAAATCTACAAACAATATAATAACAAACATTAGTAATTGTTAAATAATAATTAATTATAATTTTGGAAACATTATATAAAAATTCTTACCTTAAAGGCCCAAATAAAGCCTGACAAAGTGTATTTGGAACCATCGCCACGCAAACTTTTTCGATCATCAAAGGCAGACGACAACTTATTCCATGTAACTTTCCACAGATATGAACCCCACGAAAATAGGTTCCATGCATTTAGGTCCTCTACCAATTTAATTAGATCATTAGGAATAGGTTGTCTGGCCTCTCTGCCTAAAAAGCCGGCATGTAAAAGTATTAGAAGGCATACTCGGACAACATCGACGTCATCCATCCGAGTAAAACCATATTTCTTATTCAATAATCTCGTCAAGTCTTCCACGTGTAAATTCGGCTTCTCCATTGACAGCTCAGGAAAAACCCAGGATAACCATGATAGGCAGGTAATATGTCTAGTGTACCGACCTACATCATCGTGTCCGAAGCGTAGACCGGTGATTAAGCAAAACTCCTCCCGCCCAAAACACGTATACGCCGGTGGAAAATCAAACCATATCTCTTCATCACGACGTTGTATAGTCTCTGGTAGATTGCTAGTCATGGTTTGAAGAAACAGATGGGTCAACATAGCATCTCCACCCGGATGTTGTACTTTCAGCCATGGCCCGAAGCAAGTATCCTCGAATATTTTTCTTTGTGCAGGTGAAAGCTTCGACGCAATTGTTTTGACCAGGCTTAATTTATTTCTTAAGGTCAATTGAGCCGAATAAAAGTTCTACAAAAACAATAAACATACCAAGTTAGATATACCAAAAACTACACTGTGAAGATATACCAAGAACAACAATAAACATAAAGAGTAGTAGTTTATTCTTCAAAATTAAATTTGCAACACTGTGAATTTAGTATTTGTCTCTGTTTTTTTGTTGAAGTAATGCAATTCATTCAAGTTTCAATTTGCAGAAGAAGAATAATTTCTTAAACTTAAAATCGCAACACGAAAATCAAAATCGCAACACGAAAATGACTATCGCAACGCGAATTTGACTATTGCAACGCGAGAATCGCAACTCGAAATGACAATCGCATTGCGATTCTGTCGTTGTGATTTTCATTTCGCGTTGCGATTCTCGGTTTCAAATACTAAAATTGAAACTTGAATGGATTGCATTACTTCAACTAAAAGACAAAACAAAGACAAATACTAAATTCACAGGGTTTAAAGACTAAACAGTTTAGCAGTATTGGCAGCAATCGAATGTATTTAATAAGCAATCTAAATGAAATGGTTAATCTATTATTGAAATTACCAGTAAACTTATCATCAATTTCAATATGAAAAACCTAATAATAATGCAAAATTTTCAAAATTAAAAAAATTAAAAAAACTAACCCTCGGTGGTTGATTTGGTTGATTTTCCATTTCTGACCGTGAATGATTGTGAGGGTGGCTCTGAGAGATGGAGATAGACAGATTTCGCCGGAGATGGGGACTGATTTCGTCGGAGATGGGGACAGATGTCGCCTTAGAGAGTGAGAGATGAAGATGGGGCTGAGTTGTGATTCAGGGTTTTAGGTTATGAGTTGCGATTACGGGATATACTGTGGACGGTTCAGTGTTTCGATATATTAATATTCGTGTTTGGAATTTGAAAAAAAATACGTGTTGCGATAATAATGGCGCTTTGAAAATTGCATTGCGACAGTCAGAATCGCGTGGCGATAGTTAGAATCGCATTGCGATAGTAATAATCGCATTGCGATTTACATATTCGCGTTGCGATAGCCATACTCGCATTGCGATTTACATATTCGCATTGCGATAGTCGGAAAATCGCAACACGAATTTGGAAAATTGCAATGCGATAGTCAGAATCGCGTTGCGAATCTGGAAACTGATTTGCGATACCGGAGATCGCGTTGCGAATTATCGATTGCATTGCGATTTAGTTGGTCATTTTGGCAAATTCAAAAAAAGTTGGTTAAAATCATATATTATAAGGCATTTTTGGTCACTGAGGTTATTTTCTCTTGAATAAATAATTACAAGCCCAAAGACCCAGAGGCCCATTTTACAACAGGAGCCCAGAATCGGCCCAAACCAGATGAAAACACTAAATTTATTTAGGGTTTCTAACCCTAGCGCCGCCGCCGCCTTAAGCTTCCAGCCGCCTCTTCCAGGTGCCTCGTCCAGCCGTTGCCAACGCTCCACTACTGCCACGTCTCTGACGAAGACTCTAGAGAAAGCACAAATGGACACCCACGTCGAGACCCTATTTTGAGTCACCACTAGAGGTTCAGTGACTTACCGAGGGCCATTCTTATGATCGATCTGAGGCAAGGTTCGTGGTGGCTATAAAAGTCATCGATCATGCGAAAGAGAAAAACCACGAACAGCGACGGGAAAACAAAACTCAAACCAACAACAGAACAAAAACGGGAAACAACCGAGAACCACCGCCAACAACAAGTTATCACAAACAACAAACCAAAGACGAAAAATAAACCGAGAGAAGAGGAAGAGACTTACCTTCGTCGGAGCCTCCCTACGCCGTTGAAACCGAAACGTCAGAGGTAACCATATTAGATCTACACGTTTTGGTAGTGATCTAGGCTAAAATACCTTCGGATTTGGCTTTAGGGAGAATCGATCTTTAATTTGGGGTAAATATGTAATTTCCAGAAATAATGGTTTTTTGGGCCGGTTAAAGGGTTTATAAACCCCTCCCCGAATGACATCGTTTTGGGGAGGGGTGCTTATGCAATTTCCAATATGAAAAAACCCTTTCTACAGTCATCCCAATTTGTAAGCTTTGCAATTTAGTCATTGAAATAGAATTCTGAACTTTTTAATTTGGTCTCCGAATTTTATTTTATTTTAGTCCTTTCCAGTATATGTTTATATATTTAGGGTAAATATTATGATTAGTCCCTTATAATTTTATTAAATTTATTTTAATATCGTGTTTAATTATTATGGTTAAATTACACTGTTAATTATTATATTGCATAATATTTTGAATTAGAGCTATTAATTTTAATATGTCATATTTTAATCACTGATATTTAATTATTTTCATTTTTGACCATGAATTTTTTATATTTTTCAATTTAATACTATCACTTTTAATTTATTTTATTTTATTCATTATTTAATGATAAATTTTATTTTATTTTATTATTGTTCTTTATTTTTTAATATTTTAAATATAGTAGTTTATTTATTTATTTATTTATTTATGTTTTATTTCACTAATATTTATATGAAATATAATAATTTCATAATTTGATTAAATAATATTATTTATTTATTTTTAAATACTCAGAAAATGCAGTTTTAAAATAACTAGATATCCTATTCTGGTATTTTAAAAAATATAAACAAATATTATGTTTATTATCATGTTTATAAAAATATATATTTACTTCATTTTTATTATTTTTTTATATTCGTATTATTATTTATTTATTTATTAATATTTAAGAAATGAGCTGTCTTAAAGCAACTAGAAGTCATTTTTTGATATTTCTAAGTAAATAAATATTTTATTTATAAAAATATAAAAAATATATATTTATAAAAAATAATATATTTTCTTGGAATTATACTAATAAATTTGAAATCACATGATTATGAATTAAATATATTTTTTGAATTCTTAAATTTTCAATAATAGAGACAATATATAATCGACATGGGCCAATTTTGGACGTTATTGGGGTGCTAATCCTTCCCCAAACGTAACCGACCACAAATTTTTTTATTAATAAAAAGAATGAATTTTTGGTTATAAACGCAGACTGGTTTATCTTATAAAATAGAGTTTTCTTAAAAACTATTTTAAAAGATGATTTTTAGGTATTCGACTTACTTTACCCAAAAAATGTCGATGGCGACTCCCAACACATTTCAATAAAAATCATTTATTTTATTCACATAATTTCTCGCCAAGTAAAATTCGTACCCGGGCGAAAACCGGTTACGACAGCTTGGCGACTCCACTGGGGACCCTGGTCAACCTAAGTCGATTATATGTTGTCTCTATAATTAGAAATTGAGAATCCAATTTTATTTAATTTATGATTCTTTTTATTTTATTCAATTATTTTTTTATCCTTTATTATTTTTATATCCTTATATATTAATGTTTATATTTTTTATTTTTAGATATTAATTTTTGTGTGAAAATTTCTCTTCACACATAACACATGGATTGCATAACCTAAGCTCTATAATTGAGCTCTTTCCCTTTTAAATGGAAGTGAAAGCGACGTCTTTGTGAGAATTTATTCTCTGTGTCAGACCTAATAAGTAACTTTCGGGGTTCATATGCTCTATATCTTCGTGAGAATTTATTCTCTGTGTTAGGCATAGGGAAATGTGTCCCCTCGAATTGAGCTCAATTCGCTTAAGTCTGTAATGGACTAGGATTGAGGGTTTGGCAGCCCAAGGGGGCACCAACAAGGACAGTTCGAGTACCTTTACTCCTAGAACTAAAACCCTGCATATAACAAACCCTAGAAATTAACCCAATCTAAGACAAGACTGAACCTCTGTCCATAGGTGTACACAAAAGAGAAATAAGTTCTAACTTTTGTTTTTTTAATTGATTTTATTTTTTCTTTTAAATAAATGCCTGCGAACTAGTAATCATGCAGTTAGGTTAAATTTTCCAAACAAAGCATGGAACTAGAAAGTATGAGGTTAGGATATATTATATACCATGATAGATAGAATTTATTCTTTCTATTAGTTGGTACTAACTATTTTATTTTTTTATTGTTATCTATTTTGTAGATACATTGTATTTTGATCTAATTTGTTTATATTGCTTTCTTGTGCTTGCATTGCATGATCATGACATAACCAGAAGGTGTTGACTCTTGAGAGTGAACATCAAATTGGAAAGAATTCATAAATGGACAAAAAGTTTTATGATCAAGCAAACTATGATGCAACCAATGAAGGACATCCTGAGGGAACTCCGAAGATAGAGGAGAGTTATGCACCAAAAGATTGTATGCCTGTTGAGGAGCAAGAGGAGATACAAGAAATAAGAGAGCAGATGTCCAAGATGATGTTTAGAATATCTGTTTTGGCTAAAGGAAAAGAGACTTCTGCACAAAAAGAGAGAGAGCTCAATGAAGATAAATCTGCAATCTTTGATATGTAAGGGACTTCTGATCCTAACCACTTTGAGAAATTACAGACAATCATCATTCGTATTCACAAGTTATCTGGAGATACCCAGGAAATGGTGACAACTGTAAAAGCTCCTAGAAATGAGAAGAAATCATGTAATATGAAATTATCGAAGTTTAATTTACTTCCTACGTCAAAAACTCAGGTTCAATCCAAGACAAAAGGCGGTTCTCATTTTGATGTTATCCCTATATCATATAAAGAGTTATATGAGAAAATACTTGAAGCACGAGAAGTGGCTCCGTACTACATAAAACCATTCCAGCCTCCGTATTCGAATTGGTATGACATCAATGTTTATTGTGAATATCATGCCAGAGCTCAAGGACATGCCATTGAGAATTGTCTTGCCTTCAAACGTCGAGTCCAAAGTATGTTGGATCATGGAAACTTACAATTTATGACAAATGATCGACCTAGTTTGGTAACTGAAAGTCCTGCTAGATTAATACCAAAAGTGGTCAAAGGTAAGAATATCAGTAGGGGCACCTAGAAAGAAGAAGATTTGCTGAGGTTTGAGGCTCAAATATGTCATTTAAAGATTGAAAACGATAAATTGAGCACCAAAATGGAAACCATGCATGAAGATTTCCAGAAGTCAGTCAAGCCTTTCAAAATGATGGCATAAGAAACACCCCAGAAGAGTGGATAAAGGGGGTCACTAAACTGAAAAAAAACTGTAACATACATGAAGGTCGAGCCAAGAAGTTTTCTCATGATTTAAGAGTTACAGAAAAAAGACTTAATACAACTTTCATTGAATCAAGAAAATATCAAGTCAACAATCAAATGTTGAATAGTGCTATGACCAACATGGAAGTATCATATCAGATCCATCAACATGAGATTGATACTGAATTATAAGTCACTAAGACTAGAAACAAGACATTGATGAAATGTTTAGATGATTGTAGAGATCTTATACAACAATTTCTTGAACATAAAGATTCTCTCACAAGAAAAAATGAACAACATTGTTTACAACTCCGAGATTTGACACAAAAGATGAAGGAAAAAGAGAATATCATGAAGGAAGCTGCTGCTCAAGCAAACAATGTGGCTCATAAGCTGGTGGACTTAGATGCCTTTACAAGAGAATTAAGGCAGATTGATAACTCCACACCTGAACATGAGTGGAAGTTAATTTGGTTTTTCAGGGAAATAGAGAAGTTAGGTGTGAAAGCTATCCCCTACATGTAAAAGTTTTGTTTGATGCACCGAAACTTTTGTGTTCAATGAAATATGTTCTAAGACGAATACTCTTGATTAATACCTTTGTTGCATTTGCATTTTGCATTCGTATTTTTTTCATTACATTTGCATTTTTTATGTTTGCATTTGCATTTTTATATTTTCATTTACTTTTTCATTTTCATTTTATATTTGCATCTTTGCATTGCACAGTTTGCATTCTTATTTTTGCATTTTTGCATTTACATTACATTTTTATTTATTTAAGTATTGTTATATACATTAATTATAAAAACATGTAAATAATTCCTAAGAGGTTTTGTAACAGTAAAATCGAGACAATTCATTCATATTACTGTAGCATCATCATGGAAACAATAGAGCAATCTTATGAAAGACTACAAGATCAATGGCCAGAATATTTGACAGGGTTACCTCAGGATAAAAAGAAAAAAGCATCACAAAATGGATCAAATCAAATTACTCAGGGGATGACATCTGATAAAGAAGAGATAGCTGCTAAAGAGCAATAGTGCTATCAGATTAATGAGTCGAAAATGATAATATACCCTGGGGCATCCCACTCGAACTTAAAGAATAGCCTCATTTCACAATATAAGGAGAGATTCAAGAAGGTGGATGAAGCAATCAGAAATATGAAAGGTGTTAGTGCCCACCACAAAGAATTAGAAGCAAGAGAGCTCAGCTTGGTTCCAAACTTGGTTATTCCCCATGAATTCAAAATGCCTGATTTTGAGAAATATGATGGCACCAATTGTCCTCTAATCCATTTGAGGATGTTTTGCAGAAAAATGAAAGGATATTTAAATTCTGATGATTTGTTAATTCACTCATTCCATGATAGCCTCATTGGACCAGCAGTAATATGGTAAAATCATTTGACCCAAGAACAGATCAAGAGATGGGTTGATCTAGTTGATGTATTTTTAGGAGAATATCAGTATGTTAAAGGTTTAGCTCCAACACGTATGGATCTTCAAGGAGTAAAAATGAAAGCCAATGAAGGGTTTCAGAAGTATGCCTTAAGATGGAGATGAGTTGCAGCACAAGTTCAACCTCCAATGTTAGAAGAAGAAATATCACATATGTTTCGTGATTCCCTTCCTGCTCCTTTTTTCGAGTTAATGCTGGCAAATCCGACGAAGGAATTCGAGAATTTATTTATAAATAGAGATTTAATTGAAAATGTAATCAGTGAAGGAAACTCAAAAGTCACATCCAGAAACCTGAAGAATCAGAAAGTGAAAGATGATGATGTGAATGAATGTCGCATTCAGAGTCCCCGTAATTGCAAAAGAAAAAGAACAAGTAGTTGTTCGGATCGACCAAAGAAAGTCATGCGATCAACTTTGGAAGTGTTCCAAACTTCCATTTCAGACTTGTACCCTCATTTGGTTATGGGTCAATACATTACACCAAGATTGGTGAAGGTGTCACCAAAACCCTATGCCCATTGCTATGATAAAATAGCTTCTGTAATTTTCACTTGGGGGTAAAGGGGCATTCAACATGGAGTTGTTGGCCACTGTTAAAAGAAATAGAGACGCTTGTTGACAAGGGAGTCTTGACACAAGAAATGATCAAGAAATAGGGGGCAAATAAGGATGAAAATCCTGGGCCAAGTATACACCCAACATTCGAAGAAAGATAGAGCAAGCTAAACAAAACAAGTGGAAATTTTTATCTACCACTGTAGTACTTTCTATTTTCAACATCTTGTTTGAACATGTTTTTTGTTCCTTTCTCCGCATTTTGTGCAATAAAAAAATCCATGTTGCTTGTAAGGTTATAAGCATTGAGTCAATTTTACAATCTTACAGTTCTTTGAATATCAACTGGATTAAAAAACTCTTTAAATGATTAGAGTTATAATCTTTGACAAAATATCAAGATTGAAAATTGGAAAAACAAGGACCCTTGACCTTACTTCAGAAGAAATATACCCAAACACTATCCTATTACAAATATGAGATAGTCTTCTCCTATTGAAAGGAAATATAAAAAGGCTTAGTATTTATATATATAGGAGCGTACAACATGGGGCTTCGTTTGTGTATTGCAAAACTGACTAGAGTACTTTTCTATTAATGACGTTCGATGATGAACATATTTTTCACAAATAGGTAAATCTAGTTTAAGTCAGTTGCTTGGGAATTGAACTCTAACAAAGAGATTTTTTGAATTCCACCAAAACACCTAGACTATAACAGGTTCTTCTTAACAAGCTTAAGAAATTGTATTTGGATACCCATGTTATATTATTATATATACAATAAAGCTTGAGTTATCCCCCTAAAGCAATTGGTTAATAGCCCCGACTTTATGGATAATATTCAGCTAGTCTGTTATACTCGAGTTATCATTCTAAAGCAATTGGTTAATCGCCTCGACTTTATGGATAATATTTAGCTAGCATGTTATACTATTATATGCAATAAAACTGTCCCTCTAGAGCAATTGGTTAATCTCCCCAGCTTTATGGATAAGTTTCAATTAGCATGATAAAGGTGATTATATTATTATATACAATAAAGCTGAATCCAGTTAGCCAAAATGGCAAATGTCTTAAGAGATGGACTAAGGATGTTAAGAAACACCTGTTATAGTCAACTTCACACGAGCACTCAGAAATTTCATTTTTAGATCAATATTTTCACGCTGCTTGTGTTAGACTTTACAAAGCTTTCACAAATGGAATATTTCAGAGAACTGAAATAGAGGTATTCTAGATAATCTAGTAATTAACAATCCTAGTTGTGTCATTTTGTACGCATCCGGTTCAAATACCAAGTCCTTAAAGTGAGGCATGTGACAAAGTTCACAAAGAGCGAGAGAGGAGTGACATCTTAAATAGTTGTAACCATAGAAAAATAGGAAAGCCATCCTAAAGCCAAACCAAATTTTAATACTTATTAAAGAACTATAATTCTCAAACATTAAAGAGTTGTTGATTCTTTTGATATTCTTTGAATTCATGCTTATGATTTGATTCTATTGTGAATATGTGATAGGCAACACTTTACAAAATTCTTTCATTCTTTGATAAAGAAATGAGAAAAAACATTTTCAAACAGGACAGTCTCAAATGAGGAGGGTCCTTGAAGCAAATTGTTGCCTATTCTACCGCTATTGAAGAAAAAGAATGAGCGAGGCTAGAATGATGAAGCATTTCACTTTCTTGAAAGCAAGTGCTCCAAGAAGCCAGAAAATCTGGAGAATTGAACTTGTAAAGATCTCATGCTGATGGCGATAAGCATTACCAGACAAATTACTTCCCTCAACCATCAATCTATGTCCCTTAAAAGATCCTCTCATCACAGAGTTATAAGTCTCATTAAGGTTTAGTATGGAAATGAATAATTCCACCACATACACTTTGGTTGTACCGTGATATTGGCTCAAGTTTTGATACATCATTGATGCTTCTTCCATACCGATCATTTTCCTTGTCAAGATTAGGTCATTATGTCCTTCAGAAGATTGCCGAACTTGAAATTGAGAACTTATAGGTATAGAATAAGATATTGGAATAGATTCTATACTTGTAGGCCTTTCATATGAGATAACATTGGTTATAGGATTCTAAAAGTAGAGATAACCAGTTTTACCATAGAATAAACCTTTCTATGGTTCGGGAAGAGTGGGATATGGCAGTGCGTATCTTGGAGAAACAGAAAAGAAAGTTGTTGTAGCAGTAATTGCAAGAAAAGACACCAACAAAAATCTTCTAGTTCATCCCAATAATGTTTCAGTAAGGTTGTTACATGGGATGCCACTGACAACAAGGTCGAATCCGCTAAATCTACTCATCAATTGCTCCAACCGATCATTATTCAGTTCTTGCACATCTTCCTTCAAAGGTATGTCGAGCCGATAGAGGGCAACCTCTGCACCATCGGTCCATGAGAAAAGAGACAGAACACTGATACCCCTAGGGAACATGTCTTTTAAAACCGAAAGATGATAAGCCATTGTGTCGGACTGGAATGGATTACCAAGCGATTTATACCACTCTGTCTGACTAGATCCCTCTAGACCCAGAAAATGGTCACCTCATTCAGAAGAAGCACATATCTCAGACATTTCCGTCCTAATGATGGATTACTTCTTAAATTTGTGACAACATGAAAAGAATTCCTCAAGTTACTTGACAACTACTATTTAGTGACCCCAGAATGAGAGCATTCAAGATTAACAAATTGGGGCACGAATAAAGCCAGAAGTACCCATAACAATGCATTGTCAAAATTGGATCTCGTGGGGATTATGAGATTTAAATCAAATAAACATTGAGAGTAAGCCTTACAATTTAGAATGTTGAGGCATTTTGAAGGCCCAATTCAGACAGATCCATGTGGGACATCTTGAATGCCCATTTCAAACAGAAATAGAATGTTGGGGCATCCATGTAGGGTATTTTGAAGTCTCACAACAATATGAGTATTTGGGCATTCTTGGAGGCTCATTTCAGCAAGAAGAAAATGTTGGGACATCTCAAAAGCCCATTTCAGACAGAAATGATTCATGTGAGACATTTTGAAAGTTTATTTTGAGGGTTCACATCATCAAAGAACAATTTTGAATGCATTTTGAACGTTCATATCAACAAATGTTGGGGCATGCTGAAGGCCAAAATCATCTTATGGAAAAATCATTGCTTTGAGCAAATATTTCCAATGAGACAAAAAGGTATGAAAAATGAAAATGGTGAAGCAGTGACAGTCAAGCTGACTATACATAATTGCTTCGTTCATCAAGCAGTTGCATTAGGGTCCTGGTGTTGAACAAATATTTACTCAGCAAGTATGATTTCAAATACTCAATCTTCTTAACCATGTGTCACATGACAACGTGTTCTTTGTTAAGCTACATCACGGTTGCATGAATAAAGATGGTCCCCAGGCAGACCATTCGATCCAGGGTTCAGTTCTTCAAGATCTCGGCTTTGAATTCGGTATTTTATGTGTCAGTAATGATTGGACATATTTTTTTGAGGTTTCTGGCAGTTAATTTCAACCATACTATTGGGGTTAGTTTTTCATATCAGTTTTTGTTTACTTGATGACATTGAATAAAGAGGCTCAGTTTATGTATATTACCCTTATTCCCGTTGTTACTGGGGTTATCATTGCTAGTCAGGGTGAACTGAGTTTTCATCTATTTTTATCATGTGCGTTTCATCTACAGTAGCAAGAATTCCATGGACCTCCTTTTGTACATGGCTCCTATAGCGGATGTGTTTCTACTTCCTACAACACCCGTTATGGAAGAAACATAATCAACATCACTCTTGCCCGAGATGATATCAAGATCAGTTGGTATCTCTTATTCAATTCGATATTAGCATATTTTGTGAATTTGACCAACTTTTTGGTCATGAAACACACCAACATCCCATTTGTATTCCCACTGAGTTTTGTTCTCAAGTGGTCTCATGACATCATACAAAAGCTTTGAACACTATGCAAGGAGCTTCAATGATTGAGAAATCTAAGCAGAAGCCACAGGAAAGGATGAATGTATTGTCAAATGCTTTACAAACATCTGGGCAGAAGCCACAGGAAAGAATGAATGTGTTGTCAAATGTTTTACGAGCATCTGAGCAAAAACCATATGAGATGATGAATGTGTTGTCAAATGTTTTACGAACCAGTTATTCTGATGCTGAACCAATATTGCAATCATATGGTATTTCCATTTATTGATGCAAGATAAAGATTGTCTTCTTCAACCCCGAGGTTAGAAGTAAGAAATGATGAAGATTTCTTTCTATGAGAAAAAGAGCTGAAATTTTAACAACAAGAAACTAGTGGAGCCAGCTAAGGTTGAACAATATGTTATTGTTAAACATCGTAACATGATATGGTCTGAACAGATTTGTTTGAGACACGCTTAGAAGTGGAGACATGAAAGGAATTAGGATAAATCCTCATTGTGATATGTTTCAAGAGTCAAATCAGAACAGACTCTACTCTTCTAATTAATTTCTGCTGAGTTCGCCACATTTATATCTACATTCTTCAAAGATGATAGATTCTCTCTTCAAAGATGATATATTATCTTTTCAAAGATGAAAGATTTATTGGATTTATACACAAGTCCAGACAAAGAAAGCTGATGTTATCAAAGACAAAAATGGGGCAACAAGATTGTAATTCTGATTACGGCAAGAAGCCCATAAATGAAACATTTCTTCTAAGACTTTAATGCAAATGAAGAAGACACAAATATGCAGATTGATCAAATGGTTCTTCAGAAATATAATATAGGTTGCTACACTGATATCCAAAGGTAACCCTGGAAATAAATGATGAAGTGAAGGAAGACCAAGTTTACCACTTTGAAGTCAAATGAAGATTGCATCAACATTCATGCATGCATAAAAACATCATTTGCATAAAAAAATGCATTACATTGATACATTTGATTGCATTCAAACATAAGGTTTTTTCAGATTTTCGTATGAAAAAGAAGATTCATGATGAAAAATACCTTACAAGAAGAAGGTAGAATTCAAATCACATCAGGAGAGGCAAACACCTAAAGAATAGATGGTCGCAATCCATAAATGAAGCATTATTTTGAAATGGGGCATATTACCCAATCAACAAGTTATTTTGAAAAATGAGAAAACGATTTCCAAAGTTTCTCATTCAATATTTTCTAAAATTGAAATTGTTGAATAGTAAGAAAACGATTTCCAAAGTTTCTTACTTAGTAAACTATTTCCCACATCCATAAGACCTATAGTGCAGGATGTTTTCAAAAAGCCTTCGGGAGCTTTTTGATATTTAAAGCCTCTGGGTCATCAATAAGACCTACAGTGCAGGATGTTTTCAAAAAGCCTTCGGGAGCTTTTTGATATTTTCAAAACTTTCGGGTCATCTGTAAGCCCTTCAGTGCATGATATTTTCAAAGCCTTCGGGTCATCCATAAGACCTACAGTACAGGATGTTTTCAAAAAGCCTTCGGGAGCTTTTTGATATTTTCAAAACCTTCGGGTCATCTGTAAGCCCTTCAGAGCATGATGTTTTCAAAGCCTTCGGGTCATCTATAAGCCTTTCAGTGCATGATGTTTTCAAAGCCTTCGGGTCATCTGTAAGACCTACAGTGCAAGATGTTTTCAAAAAGCCTTCGGGAGCTTTTTGATGTTTTCAAAGCCTTCGGGTCATCTGTAAGCCCTTCAGTGCATGATGTTTTCAAAACCTTCGGGTCATCTGTAAGACCTTCAGTGCATGATGTTTTCAAAACCTCCGGGTCATCCATAAGACCTACATTGCAAGATGATAAGACCTCAGAGCCATTCATAAGACATCTGTGCAGAATGTTTTCAACATTTCCATCCTACTCAAAAGAAGCCAAATGAAAAAATTATTGTCTTTTTCGTCTTTGCTATATTCTTGTTAACACAAGAATGAGCAAATAGGGGCAGCTGTAAACACTAATTTTTTTTATATTATTATTATTATTATTATTAAAATTAAAATTATTATTAATATTATATATTATTATTATTAAATAAATAATTACAAGCCCAAAGACCCAGAGGCCCATTTTACAATAGAAGCCCAGAACCGGCCCAAACCAGATAAAAACCTTAAATTTATTTAGGGTTTTTACTAGGGTTTCTAACCCTAGCGCCGCCATCACCTCAAGCTTCCAGTCGCCTCTGCCAGGTGCCTCGTCCAGCCGTTGTCGACACTCCACTACTGCTACCTCTTCGACGAAGACTCCAGAGAAAGCACAAATGGACACCCACATCGAGACCCTATTTTGAGTCACCACTAGAGGTTCAGTGACTTACCGAGGGCCATTCTTATGATCGATCTGAGGCAAAGTTCGTGGTGGCTATAAAAGTGATCGATCCTGCGAAAGAGAAAAACCACGAACAACAACGGGAAAGCAAAACTCACACCAACAGAAGAACAAAAACGGGAAACAACCGAGAACCACCACCAACAACAAGTTATCACAAACAACAAACCAAAGATGAAAAATAAACCGAGAGAAGAGGAAGAGACTTACCTTCGTCAGAGCCTCCATACGCTGTTGAAATCGAAACGTCAGAGGTAACCACATTAGATCTACACGTTTTGGTAGTGATTTAGGCTAAAATACCTTCTGATTTGGCTTTAGGGAGAATCGATCTTTAATTTGGGGTAAATATGTAATTTTCAAAATAATGGTTTTTTGGGCCAGTTAAAGGGTTTATAAACCCTTCCCCGAACGACGTCGTTTTGGGGAGGAGTGCTTATGCAATTTCCAATATGGAAAAACCCTTTCTGCAGTCATCCTAATTTGTAAGCTTTGCAATTTAGTCACTGAAATAGAATTCTAACCTTTTTAATTTGGTCTCCGAATTTTATTTTATTTTATTTTAGTCATTTCCAGTATATGTTTATATATTTAGGGTAAATATTATGATTAGTCCCTTATAATTTTATTAAATTTATTTTAATCTCGTGTTAATTATTATGGTTAAATTACACTGTTAATTATTATATTGCATAATATTTTGAATTAGAGCTTTTAATTTTAATATGTCATATTTTAATCACTGATATTTAATTATTTTCATTTTTGACCATGAATTTTTTATATTTTTCAATTTAATACTATCGCTTTTAATTTCTTTTATTTTATTCATTATTTAATGATAAATTTTATTTTATTTTTATTATTTTTCTTTATTTTTTAATATTTTAAATATAATACTTTATTTATTTATGTTTTATTTCACTAATATTTATATGAAATACAATATAATAATTTCATAATTTGATTAAATAAAAATATTTATTTATTTTTAAATACTCAGAAAGTGCAGTTTTAAAATAACTAGATGTCATATTCTGGTATTTTAAAAAACATAAACAAATATTATGTTTATTATCATGTTTATAAAAATATATATTTACTTCATTTTTATTATTTTATTATATTCTTATTAATATTTATTTATTTTTTAATATTTAAGAAATGAGCTGTCTTAAAGCAACTAGAAGTTCTTTTCTGATATTTCTAAGTAAATAAATATCTTATTTATAAAAATATAAAAAATATATATTTATAAAAAAATAATATATTTTCTTGGAATTATACTAATAAATTTGAAATCACATGATTATGAATTAAATATATTTTTGAATTCTTAAATTTCTAATAATAGAGACAATATATAATCGACATGGGACAATTTTGGGCGTTATGGGGGTGCTAATCCTTCCCCAAACGTAACCAACCATGAATCCCTTTTTATTAATAAAAGAATGAAATTTTGGTTATAAACGCAGACTGGTTTATCTTTTAAAATAGAGTTTTCTTAAAAACTATTTTAAAAGATGATTTTTAGGTATTCGACTTACCTTACCCAAAAATGTCGATGGCGACTCCCAACACATTTCAATAAAAATCATTTATTTTATTAACATAATTTCCCGCCAAGTAAAATTCGTACCCGGGCGAAAACCGGTTACGACAGCTTGGCGACTCCACTGGGGACTCTTGTCAACCTAAGTTGATTATATGTTGTCTCTATAATAAGAAATATATAATCCAATTTTATTTAATTTATGATTCTTTTTATTTAATTCAATTATTTTTTATCCTTTATTATTTTTATATCCTTATATATTAATGTTTATATTTTTTATTTTTTAGATATTAATTTTTGTGTGAAAATTTCTCCTCACACACAACACATGCATTGTATAATCTAAGCTCTATAATTGAGCTCTTTCCCTTTTAAGTGGAAGTGAAAGCGACGTCTTTATGAGAATTATTCTCCGTGTCAGACCTAACAAGTAACTTTCGGGGTTTATATGCTCTATGTATTCATGAGAATTTATTCTCTATGTTAGGCATAGGGAAATATGTCTCCTCGAATTGAACTCAATTCGCTTAAGTCTATAATGGACTAGGATTGAGGGTTTGGCAGCCCAAGGGGGCACCAACAAGGACAGTTCGAGTACCTTTACTCCTAGAACTAAAACCCTGCATATAACAAACCCTAGAAATTAACCCAATCTAAGACAAGACTGAACCTTTGTCCATAGGTGTACACAAAGGAGAAATAACTTCTAACTTTTGTTTTTTTAATTGATTTTATTTTTTCTTTTAAATAAATGCCTGCGAACTAGTATTCATGCAGTTAGGTTAATTTTTCCAAACAAAGCATGGAACTAGAAAGTATGAGGTTAGGATATATTATATACCATGATATATAGAATATATTCTTTATATTAGTTGGTACTAACTATTTTTTTTATTGTTATCTATTTTGTAGATACATTGTATTTTGCTCTAATTTGTTTATATTGCTTTCTTGTGCTTGCATTGCATGATCATGACATAACCAGAAGGTGTTGACTCTTGAGAGTGGACATCAAATTGGAAAGAATTCATAAATGGACAAAAATTTTTATGATCAAGCAAACTATGATGCAACCAAGGAAGGACATCCTGAGGGAACTCCGAAGATAGAGGAGAGCTATGCACCCAAAGATTGTATGCATGTTGAGGAGCAAAAGGAGATACGAGAAATAAGAGAGAAGATGTCCAAGATGATGTTTAGAATATCTGTTTTGGCTAAAGGAAAAGAGACTCCTGCACAAAAAAAGAGAGAGCTCAAAGAAGATAAATCTGTAATCTTTGATATGTAAGGGACTTATGATCCTAACCACTTTGAGAAATTACAGACAGTCATAATTCGTATTCACAAGTTATTTGGAGATACCCAGGAAATGGTGACAACTGTAAAAGCTCCTAGAAATGAGAAGAAATCATGTAATATAAAATTATCGAAGTTTAATTTGCTTTCTACGTCAAAAACTCAGGTTTAATCCAAGACAAAAGGCGGTTCTCATTTTGATGTTATCCCTATATCATATAAAGAGTTATATGAGAAGATACTTGAAGCACGAGAAGTGGCTCCGTACTACATAAAACCATTCCAGCCTCCGTATCCGAATTGGTATGACATTAATGTTTATTGTGAATATCATGCCGGAGCTCAAAGACATGCCATTGAGAATTGTCTTGCCTTCAAACATCGAGTTCAAAGTATGTTGGATCATGGAAACTTACAATTTATGACAAATGATCGACCTAGTTTGGTAACTGAAAGTCATGCTAGATTAATACCAAAAGTGGTCGAAGGTAAGAATATCAGTAGGGGCACCTAGAAAGAAGAAGATTTGCTGAGGTCTGAGGCTCAAATACGTCATTTAAAGATTGAAAACGATAAATTGAGCACCAAAATGGAAACCATGAATGAAGATTTCCAGAAGTCAGTCAAGCCTTTCAAAATGCTGGCATAGGAAACACCCCAGAAGAGTGGATAAAAGGGGTCACTAAACTGAAAAAGAACTGTAACATACATGAAGGTCGAGCCAAGAAGTTTTCTCATGATTTAAGAGTTACAGAAAAAAGACTTAATACAACTTTCATTGAATCAAGAAAATATCAAGTCAACAATCAAAGGTTGAATAGTGCTATGACCAACATGGAAGTATCATATCAGATCCATCAACATGAGATTGATACTGAATTAGAAGTCACTAAGACCAGAAATAAGACATTGATGAAATATTTAGATGATTGTAGAGATCTTATACAATAACTTCTTGAACATAAAGATTCTCTCACAAGAAAAAATGAAACAACATTGTTTAAAACTCCTAGATTTGACACAGAAGATGAAGGAAAAAGAGAATATCATGAAGAAAGCTGTTGCTCAAGCAAACAATGTGGCTCATAAGCTGGTGGACTTAGATGCCTTTACAAGAGAATTAAGGCAGATTGATAACTCCACACCTGAACATGAGTGGAAGTTAATTTGGTTTTTTAGGGAAATAGAGAAGTTAGGTGTGAAAGCTATCCCCTACATGTAAAAGTTTTGTTTGATGCACCGAAACTTTTGTGTTCAATGAAATCTGTTCTAAGATGAATACTCTTGATTAACACCTTTGTTGCATTTGCATTTTGCATTCGTATTTTTTTCTTTACATTTGCATTTTTTATGTTTGCATTTGCATTTTTATATTTTCATTTACATTTTATATTTGCATCTTTGCATTGCACAATTTGCATTCTTATTTTTGCATTTACATTACATTTTTATTTATTTAAGTATTGTTATATACATTAGTTATAAAAACATGTAAATAATTCCTGAGAGGTTTTGTAACAGTAAAATCGAGACCATTCATTCATATTACTGTAGCATCATCATGAAAACAATGGAGCAATCTTATGAAAGACTACAAGATCAGTGGCTAGAACATTTGACAGGGTTACCTCAGGATACAAAGAAAGAAGCATCACAAAATGGATCAAATCAAATTACTCAGGGGATGACATCTGATAAAGAAGAGATAGCTGCTAAAGAGCAATAGTGCTATCAGATTAATGAGTCGAGAATGATAATATACCCTGGGGCATCCCACTCGAACTTAAAGAATAGCCTCATTTCATAATATAAGGAGAGATTCAAGAAGGTGGATGAAGCAATCAGAAATATGAAAGGTGTTAGTGCCCACCACAAAGAATTAGAAGCAAGAGAGCTCATCTTGGTTCTAGACTTGGTTATTCCCCATGAATTCAAAATGCCTGATTTTGAGAAATATGATGGCATCAGTTTTCCTGTAATCCATTTGAGAATGTTTTGCAGAAAAATGGAAGGATATTTAAATTATGATGATTTGTTAATTCACTCCTTCCATGATAGCCTCATTGGACCAGTAGTAATATGGTACAATCATTTGACCCAAGAACAAATCAAGAGATGGGTTGATCTAGCTGATGTATTTTTAAGACAATATCAGTATGTTAAAGGTTTAGCTCCAACACGTATGGATCTTCAAGGAGTAAAAATGAAAGCCAAT
This sequence comes from Hibiscus syriacus, assembly GCF_006381635.1. Classification (NCBI taxonomy): domain Eukaryota; kingdom Viridiplantae; phylum Streptophyta; class Magnoliopsida; order Malvales; family Malvaceae; genus Hibiscus; species Hibiscus syriacus. Next base: position 1,712,745 of record NW_024063443.1, read on the forward strand.
GAAGGGTTTCATAAGTATGCCTTAAGATGGAGATGAGTTGCAGCACAAGTTCAACCTCCAATGTTAGAAGAAGAAATATCACATATGTTTCGTGATTCCCTTCTTTCTCCTTTCTTCGAGTTAATACTGGCAAATCCGACGAAGGAATTCGAGAATTTACTTATAAATAGAGATTTAATTGAAAATGTAATCATTGAAGGAAACTCAAAAGTCACATCCAGAAACCTGAAGAATCAGAAAGTGAAAGCTGATGATGTGAATGAATGTCGCATTCAGAGTCCCTGCAATTACAAAAGAAAAAGAACAAGTAGTTGTTTGGATCGACCAAAGAAAGTCCTGCGATCAATTTTGGTAGTGATCTAGGCTAAAATACCTTCGTATTTGGCTTTAGGGAGAATCGGGCTTTAATTTGGGGTAGATGTGTAATTTTCGGCCACCGTGGGTGGTGGCCAGCGGTGACGATCGACGACGGAATACGGCTGTCAGTGGTGGCCGGACACCTGCCGTTGAAAGAAATTTAGAGAGAATGGAGAGAGTTCTCTCCTTAGAGAGACAACTCAAATGGAAAATATGAGAAACAATGGTTTTTTGGGCCAGTTAAAGGGTTTATAAATTCCTCCCCGAACGACATCATTTTGGGGAGGGGTGCTTATGTGATACAAGCATCACAAGGCTCACATCAAAGGAAGAAGTAATAACTCTTTCAAATGATCAACTCGTCCAAGCCTTGGAAAAGAAGACCAGAACAGTGGCAGACTTGCGATGACTTTTTTAATTTGATCCTGATCTTATTTGGTCAACATGTCTTCTGGAGATACAACCTTTTGTCTCTTATCTTTCCAACGGTTCTTGAATCGCATCAATCCGATATCGGAAACTCAATATATGGTCATTTTACTGAAGGTGGTAAATGCAGGAAATCAAATACGGGATTTTGTAAATATTACGAATTTTCAATATTTATATTGATTATTTGTGATATAATTTAATATAGGATGATGAATTATCTTTTACGATCAGATTTATTATTTTATTAGGAATTAGAGTTAAGACATGATTAGTTTATTATTATTTTATTCTTTACTTATTTAAGACCTTTAGAACTCAACCCCTATATAAAGAAGGTTTCATTCAACTTTGTAATAAAGATTTCTTTGATTAATAATACAACGAGAGTTCATTTTTGCAAGTGCTGATTGCCTTGTTTTCTTGTATCACTTTCACCTTAATTTATCTTTCAATTGCTCATTTACATTATTGAGAACAGAGGTATTTGAGTACATTGAGGTTGTGCACTAATGTTGTCACCACAGCTCAATAAATTCCCTCATGGGGCACCGAACATTTGTTCAGTATTTGTCCCGAAGGACCACTATGTCCGGAAGGACCACTATGTCAGGAAGGACCACTGGATATATCCCGAAGGACCACTTGATACGTCCCGAATGACCACTGTATACGTCCCGAAGGACCACTGGATACGTCCTGAAGGACTACTGGATACGTCCCGAAGGACTACTGGATACGTCCCGAATGACCACTGGATACGTCCCGAAGGACTAATATACCCTCGACTCTTGGCATGCCAACTATACCTATAGCTCTCATATTATATAACATGGGTTTTAATATGAATACATTTCTCATTTCATATCTCTTTTATCACTTTTCATATAAACCCATCATCTTTTCCATTATTTCACATACATGGATTATATTCTCTGACAATGATATTCGTTCATTCAATGTCATATGAACATGTAATGAATTATGCATGCAATCACTATTACAATAGTATATATATGCATATACATGGGTATGGAATCATTAATTCAACTATCAGAGATAGACTTATCACAAGTCTTGTCTCTATACACTTTAACTATAAAATGCACTCACCTTAGCCTTGCTTTGATTCAATTCTAATCCTTTGATTGCTCTGGAATAAGATTGCGCTCTAAATCTACATAGTAATACATTGATACTTATCAGCATACGAATTGATATATTTCAAACTATTAATCCTTAGGCTAAAAGAAAGCTATTTCCATCTCTTATTGAAGGTATGCATTGGTGCACTACACCATGCATCGGTGCATAAATCCTATTCGATGTTTGTATTTTAAGCAGGTCCATCGATTCACTCCTTATGCATCGATGCACTAATGGCATTCAATGTTCATTTAATTTAAATGAGTGCATCGATACACTCCATGTGCATCGATGCACCTTCAACAAATTCTGGGATTTTCTCATGATGCATCGGTACACTTTGAATGTGCACAGATGCACTCTGCCCAGAATTCATTTCTTGAACCCGAAAACTTATCCATTTCAGCTTAAATATTTCATGTTTCATCCCCTTTTATATTCTTAACTCCAGTACACATACTTAAACCAATCTATACTCATTTATTTCATCTTAAACCTCAGAATCTTATCCTTCTTGTGAAATCCAAGAATTATACCAATTTTGCAACATGATTTAATTCAACTTCTAACCCTTAATATGTCTTAACTAGATTGATGACAAGTCAAATTTAACTTCTAATTCTATATATGAACTCTATTCCAAGATTTCATTCAAGAACCTCTAATCTTTAATCTCTTCTAACTCTATCATCCTTTGATTTTAAGATAACCTAAGCTTTCCTTAAGCTTAGTTATCATCTAATAATCAAAACTCAATCTTAAATTTAACAAGAAACTCAATAATCAGAAAACTCACCTTTGTTTTGCTTTACACATATAAGGAAGAAAGAAGAAGAAAAGAACTCTGGAAGCCTTTCTGTTCTTCCCTCTTCAACCCACTTGGATACATATATAACCCTTATTTTCTTATTCCCTTAGAAATGACCTCTTTGCCCTTCTATTCATTCTTCCTTTTAATTCAAATCCATACAATAATTTACAAATAAATCATTATACTATTCAATCATTCTATTTTAATCACCAAATTATGAGACTTTACAATTTAGTCACTAATCCGGTATTGAGGATGTTACATGTATAGGGTAATGAAAGCATATGGGGGGTTTGGGTTCATAAAGTATGTATAAAAAATTCATGGCATATTCTATGGTTATGTGTTGCAAGCATTAAAGATAGTACCTTTTGACCTCTAAGACATTAAATAAGACGTTGAACATGTTTACTAGTCTTAGGGGTATTATTGGGTTAATTATTTAGTGTTTCCCGACCTTATGCAAGTCATTCCCATAAAAATGATCGATCCCTCAACCAAAAGGATCGATCCCAACGTTTTTATCCAGCAAAGGATCAATCTCTTTTAAAAATGATCGATCCCTCGACCAAAAGGATCGATCCCAAACTTTCTGTTGTGTATAGGATCGATCCCTTCACTGTTTTGCTCGATGGAAAAGGGTAAAATTGCATTCATTAGTGGTCTGAAGTATTGAGAAATGTTGTATTGACCTCAGCATGTTTGAATGAGTTCGATTTGTTCCATTAATTGATTTGCTTAAATACTTAAACCTTTAATCTGGGATATCATCGATAATGATCAACTCGACTAATAACGTTATGAAATAAAGTAACATAAAACTAGCCTTTGTTTGATACTTTGGAGACGGCTATGACACCCGAGTTACTATAGCATTATGACGTTTGTCTGTTATATTATGTTGATATCCGGATATCTTTTGTTTAGGTACGCATCTGATGCACGTAAATTTTGGGCCGTGCTAGTATGAATTTCGATGCACATAAATTTTAGAATCGTACTTTATGCTCGAGAGCCCGTATATATGGGATTGGGATGTGAGCTTCCGATACAAGTAAACTTCGGACTTTACCCCGACCTCTTGAGGATCTGTGGTAGACTAAGGGCTACAAGTTTCGATGCACGTAAATTTCGGTTGTTACCCCGAATATATTGCATTTTAGATATGCTAGTATGTTATCCGAGATGCACGTAAATTCCTCTGACCACATTGCTAGACCTATCTCATGTTTGTTGATATGTTTCTACATATTTATGAGATGTTAGGTAAGCTAGGGGTGTCGTCCTGAGATGCACGTAAATTCCTCCGACCACACCACTAGACTTACCTCAGTATGTTTGAGTGTATTTGCATGCACATATTTCGTTCCTCAACATGATCATTTGATGAATGCATGTAATATGGTAGAGGTATTGTGTGACGCTGGGCTTGCGAGCTCAGCATTCGGAATGTGTTTCCGTTTGCAGGTTTTAGGTTTCGTGGATCGCGATGGGACAACGAAATCATCGGATGAGTCTTAGCAGAGTACCAAATAACGACGATGTCGGCTTAATGGGCATGTATAGGTCATGGTTTGAAAGGAGACATTTTGTGTATGTGTGTATATATATATGGATTATTTATTTTATTTATTGAGTTCCTAAATTAGAGCCCCGTTTTTATAAATTGTTACGATTTGTATTTTATATAAATATTTTGAAGCAAGTATAAATTCTAGGGGAAGTTTTGGGTCTTCACTTTTAAAATTTCGTTTGACATTCGAATATGTGTGATTTGGGTGTTACATGGTAAGTTTGAGTCGAGTATTCTCGACTCTGTATGATATATGTATATCATTTATGAAAAAAATGAAGAAATATATATATTATATAGTTATAAAAACCATTTAAATTGAAATAAAATAGTATCATAATATTATAAATATTTACAATTAAATTTAAACTGAAATTTAAAAACTCGACTCAAAAAGTTTCAGATTGAATTTATTTTATAAAATAAGACTTGTTGATGAGCTTTCTAAATTGACACTATTTACTTGTTAATTTTGCCTTAGCAATTTATCACTACTTATTTGGTTCTGCTTGTGCTTATTTTCGTACAGAGACTTGCTTTCCAGAACCAACAATAAAAGGGCGCTTTCTGCATTTTTTTATCCGATCACGGTCAATGACATGGATACGAATCGATCTGACGTGGTAGTTTATAGAAGGTCCAGTCAACATTGAGAAAATTCTGAAAGCAACCCTGTTAGCACAATCTGGAGATATATTTTAGGAAATTTAGTTTTAAGTTTTGAATTCAAACACTTTAAATTATTTTTCAATTTTTAGGATTATTTTCATTTGAATTTTCATACTATCTTTAGGAATTTAGAAAGCTATAAATACCCTCGTTGGGTATAACTTAAACATATCTTCAGTTTCACTTTTTTTACTTTGTTTTTGTTTTAATCAAAGCTTCCTTTTCTTTTCATTTTCGTTTTCTTTTACTTTACGTTTTTATTGTTTTTATAAAATATGTTAAGTATGGTTTCTACCGTATTTAGTTAATTTTCTTATTTAGTCAATAACTAGCACTGGTTCAATTCCTCCAAGCATCGCAGGGAAATGGGGTGAGATTATTTCTGTTGAGGAGAGAACTTCAAATCCTGGATCGTTTGACAGAGCGTTGCTTCAGATTGTAACTGGCCACCAAGCCCGAGTGGAAGAAAATGTTGAACTAAAAGTTGGGGAGAGGCTGTTTACAATCAAAGTGTCGAAGTTTGAACCATGTTTCAACCCAAATTCCGTTTGGGTGAAGCCGTCGGTATTGGAGGGTAACGAGGAAGCTTCTTCTCCATTGGTTCATGGTGCAGTAACCTTGATGTCTCAACCTAATAGAGCCGAATCCTCGAGTAGCTCCGATGAAGATGTCGCCCCAACTCTGTCAGAACTGAATCGCCAAAGTGAGAAGCCTTTTGGCGCCTCCATTGATGAGGTTGATGATTGCGCCGACTAGGGAAATTCAAATGGATGCGGTACCGAAGTGTGTTTGCTGGGAAACACGCGAGAAGGTGGTAAGCATGGAGATGGCATTAACTCTCTAATGCATGCACGCACGTGATTTTGGTGAAGCCATCTGTTTGGGGGGAAAGGTTATTTTGAGTGGGGCCACGTATGTGATTGCATCTGAGAATGATGACGCAAACCAAGTGGGTTTTTATGCTTTTGATGATGGGGCCCATGAGATTATCGACCGAGGTTGCTGGGTTGAGTGACAAAAATAACCTAACGCAGTCAAATTCTTTAGGAATCGAGTCTGATAAGGGCATTTCGGGGGAACAAATAATCGCAAGATCAAATGGGAAGAAGTCACGGCCCGCAAGTGTTGATATATTAAATAATAATTCAGAATCAGGTCTAGTTGAAGTTAGGGATCTTTGACGAAGTTTCAGGAGAAGGCGTTGTCGAAATTGGAGAAGGAAAAAATGGAATTGAGCTTTGAAAAAGAAACAAGAATTTAGCGTAGAAAGTTCTGAACTAGAAGGCATGTCGTTATCCGATTCCGACATGAAAGCGAGACGATATATATTGTGATAAAGGAAGCTAGAAAAATGTTAGAATTGGACATCGAATTGGGTATTCAAATCCAAGGCTCTAAGGAGGATGTGATTCGGGAAATTGCACTATTAGAGGAAGCAAATCACTACCTTTAGTTGAACGAGACATAGAGAAGTCAATTTGAATGGCCTATCATTTAGATAAATAAGGGGTGGCTAAACGTGACCTATTTATAGCATGGTGGTTTGTGTTTTTCTTTAGCGAATGAGGGGTGAGTTGTTGCGTTGCGCTGAGTTTTCCTTTGTATTGATCAACAGTCGTTTTGGTAGGTGATTGCTCGTGTTATCGGTCGATGAAATGTTGTATTTTCTTAGTTGTGTTCTCTTTTCCTCCAAATTTAAAAAGGTTTTTAATAAGACATGCAACTTAGGTTCATGATTGTACTTATAAATCCTAGATAAAATCGTAATTTTCGAGAGAGAAAAAAACAATATTTAAATTATGATAACAGTATTGTCCGATATCGTTATTGTATAATCGTGATACCCACAATCACTGTAATAATATTTGCTATGTCGGCTATCACGATAAATGGACAAATCTAAGGCAAGTTAAATCATTAATTTAAACAAAGCAAACAAATATGAGGCGAGCTCTGCAAGCTCATGACGTAATACCCATCTAGCTTGCAAGCTCTGCAATAACCTCACGCTCATCCCCTTCAATTTCAAAGCCTAATTTCTTCCCAAATTCCCATGCTCTTTTTGCTTACTTAAGAATTAACATTTTGCAGTCATTGATATCTGAATCAGACAAGGATACATCCGGTACATCGAGAAATTCAACCTGATCCTTAGAACTTTTCTTCTTTAGAGCTTTATCCCTGTTCTTTCTTTAAGCAGCCGATAAAATTTATTTTGAATTCCTTCATTGATTTGTATTTCTTCTTCGAAATAGCCTTGAAAGTAATCTTATCGATAGAAGAAGAGGTATTTTGATCAATCCTAAGCTCCACCTGCTTTAACCCCATGTTACTGACATCCTCCAAGACTAGCCTATTATCCGAATTTAAAAGCACGTCATCACCTAACTGATCAGCTTCCAACCCTACCAAAACAGTTTGGTTATTTACCTCTCCCGCTGCTGCCTCAGGCGCTAATTCCATTGCAACGACGGACCCACAAGAAGCATTAACTGTGACATCCTCCCCTGTTTTGTTGGAAAGGAAAGTATCCATGCCTTGGAACCCACCTTCTACATCATTAAAATTCACGTGAATAGCTTCATCATTTCTAAATGCACGTGGCAAAGGTCTACTGCAATCTTCCTGCATATTTTTAAGATTATCACGCAAATTACCCAGCTGGCTCTCCTCGGGCGAGGATCTTCTTGTTGAGGCAACCAAGACTGACCTACCATCTTCCTCAGCCAGGTAGACGCCAGCGATCTCAACCTCAACTTGATGGTTCATCTCCAGCGACTTTCATCTCTCGTAAACAATGAAGGTCTCGCATGCTCCCCTTCTCTCGAGCCCTCCATCTCTGCAGAACAAAGTATCGGTTCTTCTTCCTGCACAGAGAACCTCGACTGCCCAATGCAATTGTCGCCGCTATTTTGTACCTTCTCAAGGAGAACCACATTAATTCCATCATCCTCAATAGATGCCCGGAAATTAGGGGTATTTTCCTGCTGATTTCCGATCAAAAAATCTGACTCCCCACTAGAATAGTTACTTGGGGAAAACATCATTCCAAATGGATTTAAAACTGCAGTTCATGGCTTTTCTTCTATTAAACTTAAACCAGATATCCAACTCATCCATGCATTGAGTAACCTGGTTATTTGTTCAAAGTTCAAACTATGTCTTTCCTGAGGTCATTGTTTTGGCCAAATTCATTGGATCATTTGTGATATCACTGAATTATTTATATATATATGGTTATTTGAGCTTGGTTACGCATAAAATTTTAATGCAAAAATACTGAAAAAAAGAGGACTAGAAATGAGTGGGATGGAAGGCATTTCAGTTTTCCTTTACTCTATTGAATAGAAGGATCAGATTTTGATTCATTTCTCGTAAGATTGCCGGATTAATTTTTTCCGCTATGCTATGGGTTGTACCGACGGTTTCAAACGGTTTTGTTTCCCTGAACTATGTCATTACTTCCCTTCTTTTTTTTCCTAGGCAAATATATATATATATATATATTATCATAATCGAAAAGTCATGATCAAAATAGAATATCTCGTTAAAAACCAATCATTAAAACGCAGAAAGATCAACACGAAGCAATATAGCATCCAAATCTAACTGATTCAATCGAGACCATACAATCTACCCTCGTGATCAGCAAAAACCAGTAAACCACCAAGGCTACAGAACATATCCCTACTAAAAGCTCTCCAAACTACTAAGAATGATAATACTACAAGAAACCTATGCACAAAAAAAAAAAAGATAATCACCGAGTAAAACCAATAACTCCCCTGCTAACTATATACCATGAAACGAAAAACACCATGGATTCACGTTTTTTTTTCTTAACAAAAAGAGGCTCTTATTCAAGTGGATTCAAGTCTGTTTGTTCATCTCGTAGATATTGTTGCGTGCATAAAAATTTTGGGTTTTATGTATATGTTTGTTTTCATGTTTTTTAATATTGTCTTTATGTTTTTATTAAGGTCTAAATAATAGCTAGTGCTAAACATGTGTGTATATATATATATATATATATGTGATTTATTATTGTGATAGTTGAAAAAACTATTGGTATAAATTCATAGAGAATGCATTTATGGAGTTTTTTTTAATAGAATGAGATGGTTATAAGTTTATATTTGTTCATGATTTTTTTAATTATTGATAACGCACTTACGCACACATACCCTGCAGATTTAATTGTTTGAAATTGTTCTAATCTAAGACCTCAAATCAAAATAATATTCCCTTTAACCATTAAAACCACTAGCTCAATGAGTTCAATTCAGTCGTCTAGTTAAAATTGAGGTTGGCAGGCTGCCTTGATCTCGTTCTTATGGTACCATGGTTGCCTGGTTTGAAGTGTTTCTGTGATATCAAAGGCACAAACTTTAAAGCTAAACTTGGAATACTCATTCTTATAAGGTAATATATTCATTTTCATTTTGATGAGTCCTTTTGGGAAAATAGAGGGTGCAAATCATGAGATGAAGATGGACTTTTGGGTACTTCCTTTTGCGTATTCATCACTTGTCTCTGCTTCTTGTTTTCTACTTTACGTTGTTATTCACCACAAGTACTAGGGCAGTTCTTTGTTTCTGTTCTCCATTTTCTCTATAGAGATCAATAATGTTACATATCACGTTTAATGGAGGTATTATCATGATCCTCGTTTATTTTCTTTCCTTTTTCTTTCTTTTTCAGGCCGGTCGAGAGAAACAAGGTGGTGTAAGGTTTAGCAGTCGAGGAATGCGCCGACATAACGGAAAACGTTACTACGATGGCTGTGTTAGATGATAATGAAGAGAAGAAACCGACGGACGATAAACTTTGCAGCTTGATGCCGACAAATATGGATTTGCGACAAAGACGACAATGACAGCCGGGAGTGTATATATATGTCGGCCACTCGGTCACGAGAGCTTTCACATGGATTTGGTGATGACGTGATTGCATCAAACTGCCGCTTGGGGTGGAAAAGTGCCGACAATGGTAAGTAAGTTGTGTTCTTTGCTACAAAATTGAGTCATCACAATCAATTTCTCTACCATCAAACATTTAGTGCATGGAATTATCTCAAGGACGATTGATGTTCAGATTTTAGCTTTTCGAGTATGCTCGGAACACTTGCACGAGCTCGGATACTCCATGCTCCCCTACTACTTTTTTTAATTATTGACTTGTCAAATTACTTGAAACCTAAGTTACTCTAACTTGAGTGTGTTTTTATTAGTTTGGAATGATTACAAGGTATTATATATTCATAATTTTCTTAATCTATTAATAACGTGTGCACATCCCGCAGACACAACTGCTTGAATTTGATTCTCTTTACCACTGAGGTTACTCAATGCATGCACTCCAACTTGAGAATGAACATCGGACAAATAAAGGAATATTTTTCGATAAAGTATACAAATGGTCCCTCAACTATATGGCACAACTTAATTTGTTGAGTCCCTTAACTATTTAAAGTTACATAACGGTCCCCTGACTATAAGGTGTTATTTTATTGAGTCTTTGACTATTAAAAGTTATAAAATGATCATCCGACTATTCATATGTTCCAAACTTATCCTATTCCGTTAAAAATTTGACGGTCGTCTATGCTAGATGTTAATCTATTGACAGAGATATGATAAAATCATATTTTAATGATGTCTACTAGCACATCGGGGCTTTTAATCATTGGCTCAACAACATAATGTTTCAAGCATTAGTTGGACGACATAATATAAATGGAGAGTTGATCAACAAAATATAACTTCAGTGGTTCTGGGATCAAATTTATCATATATCAATCAACACGTAAACACCCAACTCAGATGATTGTCAATTTGTTAATGGAGAAGGACGAGTTCGAAACACATGAGTAGTTAGATGATCATTCCGTAACTTTTAATAGTCGGGGATTCAACAAAGCAATGCCCAATAATCGAGGATCACTTTATAATTTTTAATAGTTAAGAAATTCAACAAAATAATACTCTATAATCGGAGGACCATTAGTATAATTTTTATTAGTAACTTTATTCATCATCTTCTTTTCAAGTAAAACCTGCACGCAGTGGATCACTGATACCTCCATTTGAACAACAGAAGATAGAGAGATTAGATCTCTGATTCAAAGCCTTATCATTTTAATATGCTAGCGTAAACATCTTACAAATATAATTGTTTAAACTCAAATTTTCTAAAATAAATAAGATTCCTTTTCACCATCTATGACACCATCCAATAGGTTCATTATATTATTTTCTAGGAAACTGTTTAAAAAAATGTTTGATATGAACCCACCAAGAAGGAAAGTTAAAAACTGTTATAGTTTGTGGAGGGAAATAACATCAAGCCCTTAAAGTTGTACAAGTGACAGATTCAGAAATTTAAGAATGGAGTCCAAAATTTTAATTTTTTTTTTTAAATAATGGATATGTAAAAATTGTAATTTTTCCCTTAACAAATTAAGCTAAATTTAACTAATTTTTCAAAATAATAGGGATCTAGTTAGCTTAGTGGATCCGCCACTGGTTGTACCTAATACCTTTTTTCTACTTTTTCTTTGAACATATCATGTGGTTCTCTTTGAGGTTTCCAATTCTACAATCTTAGACTTTATTACTAAATCAGTCCCTTCAACTCTAAAATCTCTTTAAAACCTTCGGTTGATTCATAACTCTATCAATTTTGATCCATCTGGCATTCCCTTTCTATGAAAATTTGTATGCAAAACAGAAGATTTGAATTAAACAAGGGAAGAATATAATGTAGTTTGGAGATAAAGGAGTCGATAAATGTCATAGTTTGTAGTTAGAAAAAAGGTTTATTGATGTAGATTTAAATTTCAGTTTATGATATGCCACATGTTAAATATGATTGTATGAATCAACTAAGTCAAATATGGAATATGTTTTAATCTCGAAGGATCATTTCTCGATATAAAATATCATATATCACCATTAAGGTAGGCATGAACAAATCTAAAAGAGATAAGTAATTATCTTAGTATCTATTTTGTTGATGGTAATATTTAGGTTGTAACCACCGTAGACAATTCATTTTTTCGTAGTTTGGACGGAGAGCTATAATCAGTTGAAGTTGAAGAGTTAAAGACAACGAGAAGTCTAAAGTTGAGTTGAAGAGAATAGGGTTTATCCTCTACTCCAGTTATACTCAGTGATTTATATATTAACCTTTAGTGTTAGTGTTAAACTTAAAATCATGATGACTCTATCGTATAACAGATTTAGTTTTGATAAATCACGTAAATCTATAAATAATTATGTCAAAAGTGGATAGTTAATCGGAGAATATAAAACTTTAAAAACTATATTAAGCGGATGAGATTTAATCCTTTCGTAATGGATTTTAAATTTTGGTATTCGGATATCAAATTTCTGATATGACTGACCACCAAATTTATTTGGACTAAATATGAAATAGGTTTTGAATAGAAGGAAAACCCTATTCAAAACCTATTTCAGGTGTCCATGGAGCTTTGCTAAAACCCATTTTAAGCCGAAAAGCATCGACCCCCTATCTACTTTTCACCTTTAAAATTTATTGGTTAATTTAAATAAATATTTATAAAAATTACAAAAAAAAAAGAAAACAAAAAATCAAATACATCCGCGTCCTTTTAATAATTAAATTTATTTTAAAAACAATTAAATGAAAGACGGGAGAAAATCGATTAAAAAAATTTGTTATGAAAAACATTGATGCAGACAAATCAGGCTGCAAGATATAGGACCACATGAATGGAATCCACATAAAAATCATCACCAAATGAAAAAAAAAATGTAATTAATTAAGAAAATAAGCTGAGGCAAAGACAGGTCTCCAATGATTGGATATGGAAAAAAATATAAAATAAAAATCACCTCTTAACATTGTCTCTTTGTCTAATCATTAGCCAAGGAATAAGCTTCAATTTGATTCCATTTTAATTTTTGGTTTATCCCAAATCTATATTATCGATAATGATTTATTATATAAGTACACCAAACATTGATAACTAAGTATAATTAAAATTTAATCAAAAAAAAGTATAATTAAAAAGGAATTTTTAAATATCTCACGAATATAACACGATAATAATTGAACTATGCAGTTACTTGATTGAGAATTAGAGATGCAAAGATTTTCCCTTTCATAAAGGAACATAGGATGTTAGACAAATGATGCATCTAAATAATATTTCCATCACAAAATACAAAAAAAAAAAAAATCAATGAAAATATTTCATGTAAATAATAATTACACGTCATAAAAATCATGGTTAACAGTAGATAATTTGGTGAAGTTAAAATCAGATTTTTTAAGCGATAATGATCACAGTCTACATCAAGTGGGATAGAATTAATTTATCATCTCTTTGTTGGTATTAACAAAAGAAAATATTTTGGTTGTTAGGTTTCTTTTAGAATTATGCAGTTCCTATTGAGAATAAGGGATTCCATTTTATTTTAATTTTATATGGGAATACTTGTTTTATTCCTTTGCAAAATCCTCTATTTACTAATAATTATGATAGCATTATCTTGATTCAACACATATTTTTTTTCAATAATATCGGATAATTATAAAATAGTGTTTATTTGAAAAAAATCATTTATTAATAGCGTATACATATACTATAAATGTAAATACATTCCATTTTAAAAAATATATAGATACTATATATGCCATTTTAATGATGCATATAACCAAGTCGACTTATTATTAATATATAAAATTTCATCTTGTCGATCAAAAAAATATTTAGATGCTTCAAGAGTATATGATACAATGGATAATAATACTAAAGAATAACATATCATAAGGTGGTAAAGAAATTAATTATATGAATAGAAAAATTGATTTGTTTTAAAAAAAAATGAGTTCATAAATCTATCGAGTGATCTCAGTCGTGAAAATGAATATCGTTTTCTTTAGATAATTCAGATTCAAGCAGATATGTCTGTAAGGAGTGTTGTTAATTATTAGACGAATTTTCTCATAAAAATATTATTAAAATATGAAGAAAATTCGAGTAAATAAGGGGGAAAAAGGGGAGTTTTCTTGTGTAATGATGTTGGAACCTATACGTCTTGTTTCTTTTAAAGCAGTGCGACGACATTAATTCTTTGCAATTCTCCAAATCATGACAATGCATAGTTTTTTTCAAACAAAACGAAACAAACACTAAAATCCATACAAGAATATTTTACATCATAATTGCATCACTAAATGTTAATTACACATGACAATTTATGTTTAAAACTGCATAAAAAAGCCATACACTTGCTTTACACTATTGCTTAACTCCAAAATGTTTATTTATTTACATATACACTTCAAAATATATTTTTATAATTATGATTATATATATATATATATTAGTATATAGTACGAAATAGACCTAAATATAATAGTATGGGCAATATTTTAGAATTCAAAGCTTTGTACTTGGCCATTTCTGAACTCAGATGAAATTGAGTTCTGCAAAGGTGTCTAAAGAGTCAAAGGGATCCTCCCCAAGCCATGGAGGACACCATAAGAACTCTCTTCACTCGAAACGGCCAAGCCATCTCTCGGTTCTTCCACTACGACCGGTCGATCAGCTCGAGCAATGGTCGTCGTCAACGGTAGACATGTACAACAGCAACAACAATCATCGTGGTCATCAGCAGCAGCAGCAGGCTCAAACTAGCCACACATCAACCAGCCGTTCATCGGACTACTCGGCCGGCGGTGGCGGCGACAACGGGGAGGCTAGCGGCGCGGGTGACAAATGGGCATCGAGGCTTCTAAAGGAATGTGCTAGAGCCATCTCCGACAAGGATTCTAGCAAAATCCATCACCTTCTTTGGATGTTGAACGAGTTGGCTTCACCTTATGGGGACTGTGATCAGAAACTAGCTTCGTATTTCCTGCAAGCACTGTTTTGTAAGGCTACCGAATCGGGACGACGATGCTTTAAAACCCTAACTTCGGCCGCCGAAAAGAGCCACTCCTTCGATTCTGCTCGGAAGCTAATCCTTAAGTTCCAAGAGGTGAGTCCATGGACAAGTTTTGGTCACGTAGCCGCCAATGGTGCAATTTTGGAAGCCTTAGATGGTGAATCTAAGCTTCACATCATCGACATAAGCAATACCCTCTGCACTCAATGGCCGACTTTGTTCGAAGCGTTGGCCACTCGAAACGACGACACCCCGCACCTGAAGCTCACCGTCGTCATCACCGCGAATATAGTAAGATCGGTTATGAAGGAAATAAGCCAGCGGATGGAGAAGTTTGCTAGGTTAATGGGTCTACCCTTTGAGTTTAATGTGATAAGTGGACCGAATCACTTAGGTGAACTCACAAAAGAGGCACTCGGCGTTCTCGAAGATGAAGCCGTCGCTGTGAATTGTATTGGAGCGTTGCGGAGAGTATCTGTCAAGGAAAGAGCGTCTGTGATCCAGATGTTCCGGTCACTAGGGCCTAAAGTCGTGACGGTCGTCGAGGAAGAAGCCGATTTTTCAACCACTAGACACGACTTCGTCAAATGCTTCGAAGAATGCCTTAAATTCTACACTTCCTACTTCGAAACGCTCGAAGAATCCTTCACCGCAACCAGCAATGAGAAGCTTATGCTCGAGCGGGAGTGCTCGAGGAGCATAGTTAGGGTTTTAGCTTGCGACGAAGACCAAGACAGTGAAGGCGAGTGCGAGAGAAGAGAAAGAGGGACCCAATGGTCCGAAAGACTCAACGAAGCTCTCTTGCCGGTCGGGTTTAGCGATGACGTTGTCGACGACGTCAAGGCGTTGCTAAAACGGTACAAAGCCGGATGGGCACTCGCACAACAACATCAAAACGAAACAGGACTTTACTTGACCTGGAAGGAAGAACCAGTAGTATGGGTATCAGCATGGAAACCCTAAAAACATGGCCAAAACTACAGAAACTGAACCATTTGGCACTGCATTTATGCAAGAATTTGGAAGCAAATCAAAACATGCAGAATGGAGTTCATTGCTTTTGCAATTATCTTTCTTTTGATCATTTCATATATTTACATATATATGCTTGTATTTTATTTAATGTCTACTTTTTTTTCAGCTTTATGCTTTGGAGTTTGTGATGTTCCTTTTTTTTCCTTCTGATTTAGATCATTATTCTTGTTTGAAGATGTTTGAATTTGTGCCTCTGTCGTCTCCAATGACAATATCCCATTGCTTCCCTGTATTCATTTTCTTTATTTTGGTTCATCAATTTCTCAGAATATATATATATATATATATAAAAGTTTGAAATAAAAACTTAATAATATGTATTTTTCTAATAAATGAGGTGATCATAAGATCATTTTTGTTTAGAATTTTGTATCTATTAATAATGTGTGTATATATATATATAATAATAATAATAATAGTTCGAACCTGAATATTTTAAGGTGAAAAATTTTCTTTTATAAATGAAACAACAATATATGTACAGTATCTCCCATTAGGATGTATTGTTATAAATATTAACTACTAAACTTAGGGAGAGAGAAAAACAAAAGCATTTGTCCTACGAAAATAGAAATAATCCTAAGCTTGTTATCGTTTTTCTTTATCATATGGTTATTATATAGATTGAGAAATTATTTAATATTAAATAAATATAAATTTTGACTAGAATTAAGTTACTTATGTGATGAAATGAATGATGGTTATTTTAGAGGTCATTGGTTCGACCACCACTGACTGTAGGGTATTTAAGTGTTTATTGTCAAATATATCCCTAAATTATATTCTATTTTTTTAATTGGTCCTTAAACTTTTGAATATTTCAATTCCATCCCTACATTATGACTCTCATTTTAAATTAGTCCTTAAACTTTTAAGCATTCCAATTGCATCCATAAACTATGACCCTCGGTCTAAATTGATCCTCAAACATTTGAATTTTCTAATTTCATCACTAAATTCATCCAAATATTTAATTAGTTTCAACCAAAGTGTAACCTAAATTATATTTTTTTCAAACATATAATAATATAACTTGGCCTCATGATTTTATTAACAAGGGATATGATTAGTATACATATACTTTGGGATGAAATTGGAATGTTAAAAAAGGTTTAGAGACCAATTTAGAATGAAGTTCATAGTTTAGAGATGAAATTGAAATGTTCAAAAGATTGAGGACTAATTTAGAATGATGATAATAGTTTAAGGATGAAATTAAAATATTTAAAAGCTAAGGGACCAATTTAAATTGATAGTCACACTTTTGAATACGTGAAGATTAACTCTATATGAAATATAGAGTTTATAATTGTTGATAGAATAAAAGGATTGTGGTGGATATAGGCTTTTCATTCTTTATGGATTAAGTAGGGAGTCGTTAGTGGAGAATCGTCGTTTGTTAGTGTCAAAGTATTTTATCTTCGTAAGGAGGTAAAAAAGAGAGAGGGTAAGATGATTCTATTTGGGTTCTATCAATTCTCTCGAACTTGGTTGAGATGTATTATAGTGTGTCTTGGAACTAGTGCCAAACTAGGGTCACTATAATTACTCGTAGGTTAACATGCTAAATGAACATGAATAACTAACGATAGATTTAACTATTGTAGATCATGTGAATTTGTCAAAGATCATGTCAACAAATTATATTTTTTAGGGATGTTAAATATTCAATATTCATCTTCTAGAGATGTTTTTCCTACATCTTTCCGAGTTTTTGGGGTTTATTCTTCAAAAGTGCTCTTTCAAGATCCTACTTACATATGAGATTATTTTTCTAGAGGCTTTGAGATCCGGAAGAAGAGATGACACTCAAAGAATGTTTGAAACAGGTACAACATTTGATTTTTCTTGGTCAAAGAAATATCATAAAGTAATTTAACCCGAGATATAATTTTTAAAGCGTTATTTGAGTTTAATGGATTTTAGTTTTGTGGAAAAGTAGTAATTATTATTTCTTGAATGAATTAAAAGCTTAAATACGTTGTTTCTTATGTTTAGAGCGGTGGAATGGTGTCAAAATTGACCTCATTTGATTTATTCATTACAAACTAAGATTTTAATTGATAAACAAATCCCACTTATCTAATCTCTTAATTGGTAGCATATAGTTTATGTGCATATCTTATTGGTTTACATCAATCATTCTTTATTCCATGGATTAAAAATTATTGTCCACTCCTATATTTTGGTGCACACATATGATATATACATGAAAAGAATTAATAATTAAGATATAAAAGTAATCAACATTACCATTGTTTTAAGTGTATATCAAACGGTCACGAATCAAGTGATCTCAATGATTAAATGACTAATTGTTATTCTTAGAGATTTCAAGTTCGAGCACTAGCGATTGCAGAATATTTGAGCGTTCATTATCAAATGATTAAAAAAATTTAAAACATATACTACTACTTGTAATCGCCCTAACTTAATTAAAAAAGTTACATCAAACGGCATTGGATTTGAATGAAATTAAATTAATAGGTTTAAATATATATTTTGTAAGTGTTTTAAAAAAATTATTCTTAATTTGATATTGAAATTTTATTATAAAGTATTCTGGTATTTTTGTTAATAATATTAATTCTTAATAACATGAAAATATAAGATTACATCATATATCAATGATAATATCATCGCATTTTGTTAAAAGTTTTTTAAATTATTATTTAAAAAATTAAAAAATAGAAATAGAAATAAAGATATATTAAAATAATTAATCGACTAGTCTAATCGACGTCTCTCTAGTCGACTAATCTAACTTTACTCATTTACATATTTTTATTTTTAATAATCCAATTTTAGGCATGGACTCATGTTTTAGAATTTTAGGATTCATACGAATAACAAAATTTTTAAGTGTTTTAGACAATGATTTTTTTAAAAAAAAAAAAGACAAATCCTATGAATTTTAGGATTCATACAAAGAATAAGATTTTACATTTTTGTTTAAAATAAAAGAATAAGATTATATGTTTGTACATGTGTAACATAATAATTTTTATATTCATGTACATAAGAATGTCACTTATATTATTGTTGAAATGTCAAAGCTTGGGCGGCAGAAAATTGGTTCAAGTTAGGCACCTAATATACAATGTCAAATTAGGTGCAACAATGTTTGAAAATTAAATGGGCAAATTATAAACTTTAGTCACTAAACTTTAGGGTATTTATAAGATTAGTCCTTAAGCTTCAACTATAAATACCCTAGCTCATTTACATTCAAAATCATCCCAAATCATTCTAGCTTTCTTCCAATACTAAAGAATTTAGAGAGTTTCTTGAGAGTTGTTTTCTCATTTTTTATCAAGAGAGAATTATCATTGTTTTCTCCTTGGTAGATCGAGAGAAGTTGTAATTCCTATTTTCTCATAGTGAAATTCTTCTACCGTTGCCCGTGGTTTTTACCCTATATTATTTAGGTGTTTTTCACGTAAATTTTGTGTCTTTTTTATCTTCATTCTTATTTTCTCAAATTATTAGTTATGATTTTGCTCTATCTGATAGCCGTCTTCCGCAACAATTGGTATCAGAGCCAGATTTGAGTGTGTAATATATGTTTATTGTCTTTGTGGTTGCCACCAAAAGGTGGATCCTCCAACATAAGAAAGTAAGAAGGTATTATTCATTCTTTGAAGGTTCCAGAGAACTATTCACGATAGTGAAATAGTGGGAGCTATCCGTAATAGAAGCTATGGCAACGAAATTTGATATTGAAAAATTCAATGGGAGAAATTTCTCATTGTGGAAATTAAAAATGAAGGCCATCCTGAGGAAAGACGGTTGTCTAGCAGCTATCAGTGAAAGGCCGGTGGATTTCATAGATGACAGCAAATGGAACGAGATGGACGAGAATGCTATGACAAACTTTCATCTAGCATTAGCAGATGAAGTATTGTCAAGCATCGAGGAGAAGAATACAACTAAGGAGATATGAGATCATCTCACCAAATTATACGAGGCCACATCGTTGCACAATAAAATTTTCCTTAAGAGAAAATTGCACACTCTCCGTATGCCAGAATCTACTTCAGTGACGGAGCACTTAAATACACTGAACACTTTATTTTCTCAGCTTACATCCTTAAGCTGTATAATAGGAGAACAAGAACGTGCTGAACTTCTACTTCAAAGTCTACCTAATTCGTATGATCAACTCATCATCAACTTGACAAACAGTAATGTCATCAGTCTAATCTTTGATGACATTGCAGCTGCTGTTCTACAAGAAGAAAATCGGCACAAGAACAAGGAAGACAGACAAGTAAATCTGCAACAAGCAGAAGCGTTGACAACAATGAGAGGGAGATCAATAGAACGTGGCCAAAGCAGCAGTCACAAACATGGTAGATCGAAGTCGAGAAGAAAGAAGAATTTAAAGTGCTACAAATGTGGAAAGAATGATCACTTGAAGAAGGATTGTTGGAGTCTGAATAAAAACTCCAATCCACAAGGCAATACCGCAAACACTTCAGATGATGGAGATGCTCTATGTTGTGAAGCGTCAACCACCGTGGAAGGTAGAAAGAGATATGCAGATGTATGGCTCATTGATTCGGGAGCAACATATCACATGACCTCAAGAAGAGAATGGTTCCATCATTATGAACCTGTCTTAGGAGGATCTGTCTATAGTTGCAATGATCATGCCTTGGAGATCGTTGGTGTGGGAACCATCAAATTGAAGATGTATGATGGAACAATTAAAGTTATTCGAGATGTGCGACACGTGAAAGGCCTGAAGAAAAAATTATTATTCTACGGATTGTTGGATAATAATGCAAGCAAGATTGAAACACGGAACGGGATCATGAAGGTGTTCCGTGGAGCGCTTGTGGTACTGAAAGGCGAAAAGATAGCAGAAAACTTGTACATGCTGAAGGGAGAGACTTTATTAGAAGCAAAAGCCTCTGTTGCCTCATGTAGTTCAGATTCTGCAATGCTATGGCATTAGAAACTTGGACAAATTTTAGAACAAGGAATGAAAGTCCTTGTGGTGCAAAAGCTACTTCCAGGCTTAACAAATGTATCACTTACTTTGTGTGAGCATTGCATAACAAGTAAGCACACCGGTTGAAATTCAACACATCAAATTCTAGAGGCAAAAGTGTTCTAGAATTGGTTCACTCTGACGTATGGCAAGCACCAGTTATATCCCTAGGCGGAGCAAAATACTTTGTCTCATTTATTGATGACTACTCCAGGAGATGTTGGGTGTACTCTATTAAGAAGAAGTCAAATATGTTTTCAACTTTCAAAAACTTCAAAGCGCGAGTGGAACTTGATTCTGGAAATAAGATCAAGTGTTTCAGAACAGATAATGGAGAAGAATACACAAGTGAAGAATTTGATGACTTTTGCAGGAAAGAATGCATAAAAAGACAGTTCACAGTGGAAAACACTCCTCAACAAAATGGAGTGGCAGAGCGGATAAACAGAACCTTGTTAGAAAGAACAAGAGCAATGTTGAGGGATGCAGGCCTAGAAAAATCATTCTGGGCAGAAGCAGTCAATACCACCTGTTATTTGGTGAATCGAGCTCCATCAACTACAATAGAGCTGAAGACACCAATAGAGATGTGGACTGGTAAACCAGCTGATTATTCAAACCTCCATGTATTTGGAAGTGTTGTGTACGTGATGTACAACTCCCAATAAATTTCAAAGTTGGATCCAAAATCCAGGAAATGCAAATTCTTGGGGTATGATGATGGAGTAAAGGGGTATCGCTTGTGGGATCCCACCACCCGCAAAGTGATCATCAGCGAGGATGTTATCTTTATAGAGGATAAACTACAAAGAAAAGAAGACGATGATAGCGCAGAAAAGTCAGAGACTACACAGATACATGTGGAAAATGATGATGAACAAGAAGATTCTTATGAAGCAGAACCAACACATGATGAACAAGAACCAGAGAGTTCTGAAGCTCCAACAACTCGTCAACAGATCGTGTGAGAAGACGTCCCAATTGGCACTCAGATTATGTTATAGAAGGTAATATTGCATACTGCCTTTTAATAGAGGACAGTGAGCCATCAACATTTCAGGAGGCAATAAGCAGCTCAGATGTTTCACTGTGGATGATGAAGATGCAAGAAGAAATTGAAGCCCTTCATAAAAATAATACATGTGACCTTGTGCCACTACCACAAGGAAGGAAGCCAATTGGTAACAAATGGGTCTTCAAAATCAAGCGAAATGGTGACGATCAAGTGGAGAGGTATCGTGCAAGACTGGTAGTCAAAGGATATACTCAAAAAGAATGTATTGATTTTAATGAAATCTTCTCCTGTGGTTCGGCTAACAACAGTTCGAGTAGTCTTGGCTATGTGTGCTACATTGAACTTACATCTAGAGCAGCTAGATGTTAAAACAACTTCTCTTCATGGAAATATTGAAGAAGAGATTTACATGCTCCAGCCTGAGGGTTTTGAAGAAGACGAAAAGAAGAACTTGGTTTGCAGGTTGAACAAATATATACGGTCTAAAGCAGGCGCCGAGGTGTTGGTATAAGAGATTTGATTCATTCATTATGTGCCTTGGATACAACAGACTTAACGCAGACCCTTGTGTTTATTTCAAGAGGTCTGGTGATAACGATTTTGTTATTTTGTTGTTGTATGTAGATGACATGTTGGTTGTATGACCCAACAAAGATCATATTGAAGAATTGAAGGCACGACTGGCTAGGGAATTTGAAATGAAGGACTTGGGATCAGCAAATAATATTCTAGGGATGCAAATTCACCGAGACAGAAGTAATAGGAAGATTTGACTTTCACAAAAGAATTGCTTAAAGAAGATATTGTCACGATTCAGCATGCAAGATTGTAAGCCAATTTATACCCCTCTTCGTATTAACTTCAAATTATCCTCCAGTATGAGTCCTAGCAGTGAAGAAGAGAGGATGGAGATGTCTCGAGTACCGTATGCATCGGCAGTGGGAAGTTTAATGTTCTCTATGATATGCACAAGACCAGACATTGCACAAGCAGTGGGAGTGGTTAGTCGGTACATGGCGAATCCAGGCAAAGAACATTGGAATATAGTAAAGAGGATCCTGAGATACATCAAAGGGACCTCAAATGTTGCATTATGTTACGGAGGATCAAACTTACTTATAAATGGGTATGTCGATTCTGACTATGCAGGGGATTTGGATAAAAGCAAATCTACTACAGGATATGTGTTCAAAGTAGCTGGTGGAGTTGTAAGCTGGGTTTCAAAATTGCAGTCAGTTGTGGCTACATCCACAATAAAGGCAGGATATGTAGCAGCTACACAAGTCAGTAAAGAAGCAATTTGGTTGAAGATGTTATTGGAGGAGCTTGGGCACAATCAAGAGTATGTCTCTCTGTTTTGTGATAGTCAAAGCACCTTGCATCTAGCAAGGAATCCAACATTTCATTCAAGGACAAAACACATACGAGTGTACCATTTCATTCGTGAAAAGTGGAAGAAGGGACGGTAGATATGTAGAAGATCAATACCAAAGACAACATTGCAGATTTCATGACAAAGGCAATCAATGCTGATAAATTTTCCTGGTGTCGATCCTCTTGTGGCCTAACAGAAACGTAAGCAACATGAAGGTACAAGGTATAAAGAATGGTGTGAATATATGATTATTTCAATCAAATCTTCAAGTGGGAGATTGTTGAAATGTCAAAGCTTGGGCGGCAGAAAATTGGTTCAAGTTAGGCACCTAATATACAATGTCAAAATTAGGTGCAACAATGTTTGAAAATTAAATGGACAAATTACAAACTTTAGTCACTAAACTTTAGGGTATTTATAAGATTAGTCCTTAAGCTTCAACTATAAATACCCTAGCTCATTTAGCTTCAAAATCATCCCAAATCATTCTAACTTTCTTCCAATACTAGAGACTTTAGAGAGTTTCTTGAGAGTTGTTTTCTCATTTTTTATCAAGAGAGAATTATCATTGTTTTCTCCTTGGTAGATTGAGAGAAGTTGTAATTCTATTTTCTCATAGTGAAATTCTTCTACCGTTGCCCGTGGTTTTTACCCTATATTATTTAGGGGTTTTCCACGTAAATTTTGTGTCTCTTTTATCTTCATTTTTATTTTCTCAAATTAGCAGTTGTGATTTTGCTCTATCCGATAGCCGTCTTCGCAACAATTATTACATATATGTTGTTTTGAATTTATCAACTCGTCTCGGTAGTTAAAGCTAATGATGTTTTTCGTAAATATTTTAGATTCGAACAGTTGCATCTGTTGGATGCGTATTATCAACGACTAAGAAATATTATGAACATTTATTATCTAATAATCATCTCATATTATTTCCAAATGGAAAATTGATAATGAATGTTTTAAGTTACCTCCAATTAAGGATTCATTTCCCACGTGATTTGATCTGCTTGGCTGGTGATAAAGTCTCATTCAATGTCAATATATTATGGGATTTTTTTTTACTAAAATATCATTTATAAAAATTGTTTTTGAAAACATTTGTTTCAAATTATTTTTGGATTAATATTTTTTTACATATAATGAAAACAAACCTTTACCATCGTATAAATAATAAAATATGAAAATTTATACGTATTTTATCCAAAAAGAATAAATGCACACAATACATGCCAAAGAAACTTATTTACTTAAACGTGAATCGAGTCGGACTATAATAACAACACATGTATAAGTCTTTGTCTTCAATCATTCAAGGAATGCATGTTTGAAAGGTTATATTCAAATACTTGACAAACATCATATCTAAAATGTAAGATTTAAGATAGATCAAACTCACATCAATACGTGAGTCAAAAAAAATTATATTAAAATCTCAAGTATTTCAAGAATATTTTAGGATAACAATCGAAATAGTATGTCGATATATCATAATAATTATTTTATGCATAAGTAACAAAAAAGATTTTATAAATGAAGTTATAATTTTTTGTACATTAAAGTTTAGGTCAGGGGTGGCTCGCCTGGTCTAAGGTTAGGGCATACCTAAGACCCAATTAGGATTTACATAGGAATTTACAAATTGTCCACCTAGAGTGACAGTGGTAGGATTCAAACTTAACCTTACAAGTTCAAAATCCTGAATCTCAACTACTTGTACCAACACTCATTGGTAAAGTTATAATTATTTAACTTATCATTTTTTAATTTTAATTTTAATTTGTCAATAGAAATAAAGAATGAGTGATAATGTTATAATCTCACTTATAAAATATGCATTACCGTTGATAAAAATATGTATTAAGTGTGGATATAAATATGTTCATTCGGTATAAATCAAACACACACAAAGTCTTTTATATATATATATATATAATTAAAAAAATTATATATTCTAATTTAAGGTAGTTGAATATTTAAAAATAGAGGATTAAGATTAACAATAATAAATGAGAAAATATTTATTGGAAAAAAAAAACAAGGGATAATCTAGTAGTCAATTTCTTGTCATCTAACGATCTTAAATCAGTATAAAACTAAAAGTTTTTAACTGTGTAAGTGAATTCTAATATATAATCCTCTTTTTGGAAATTAATTGTATGTCAGAAGTGTATGTTTTAGAGAGAGGGGGACCAAAGAAGAGACATTGGTGGCAAACATAAGAAAAGCAAGCAAATCCCATGTTTGGCTACCATGCAGTGACTTGAATAGCATATTTTTGGCCTTTACTTATTCTTACTTTACTCCAACATTATGTAGTGGAATACACCTTCTTATACATTTAGATAAGACCCCATTTCCTTTTTTCGTTTATCTTCTGCAAATTATTGTAGACTTTTGTGTGGGATAATAATTAAATGCCAAGGAGATAATTCTATTTCATGTGTGCCTAAGAGGTACCCGACATACTATATCAAAACGAAAGTGAACCTAAAAAAAAGTTTTCAAATAATATTATACCCAAAAATTGTTATTATGCTATGTTTTCATATGCTATGGTTAGTTGAGCTGTCTAGGGTTTTTCTTTTTCTTCTTTCTTCTTTCTAGGTTCTTCTTCTTCTTCTTCCTTTTAAGTTTTTCTCTTTTTGATTGCGTAGGAGATAGTACAGTCGTTTTTATTTTAATAGTCTTGGCATGCAGATATAACTATTCGAAGTCGAGACCTTAAAAGAAAACAGATATCGAAGAAAATTAACATGTACACTATACTTTTATTATATCTATGATATGGATGAATAAAATTATTTTATATAGAAAAATATATTCTTAAAAATTATATAACTAGTAAATATAAGTAAAGTATTAAAAGATTTGTAAAACATCAGATTTGTTGAAGTTATTAAGTGACTTCATTTGTTAGAAGAAGTGTCATTCTCTCTAGAGGTTCAAGGTTCAAGCAGTGGCGAAACATCGTGCCATCGTGAGGGTTAAAGGGAGCCTTCGGCACCGCCAATTATTTCTGAAATATTAATTAATATTAAATATATATATATATATTTTGAAAATAAATAAAGAAAAAAATATAAGGCCCCTCAATTAAAAATTTTGTATTTATGGAAAAAAAAAGATTTTAACCCGCTATAGTAAATTCCTAGTTCCACCTCTGTGCTCGAGTAGCTATATATGTAGGGTGTATATATTGACCATAACTAAAAAAATAATTATTTTATAATCACCCAGAATACTTTAAAAAAAAACTGTTCAACTTTCAATTTGATTCGATTGCAATCTGATTTGTCGGACAAATATCCAAACTTATTTCATTGCTTCATGGGCCATACGTCATTTAAATTGATTTTCAATTTCCAATTCCGGCAAACCCAGCTTGATGTTTCGGCTACGCAAATCAACATTGGATTTTAATCTTATTTTTTTAAAAAAGAAAATTTCTCAAACCTACATTCAAATATCCAATAATTAAAAGGAAAATGCTACAGCGCTCCACGAGCAGCGATAAGTATCATTAAAGGTGAGTACCATTAATTTAATTCATAAAAATTTAAATTATAAAGGACCCAACATATAATTATAAATTAGTTAAAAATTAAAGATAAATTATTTAAAATAAAAAGTAAACTATATCAGTGACACCTAATTATTACCCCTTTTCATTTTGACTAATATTTTTGAAATTTTATCAATCAGATCACTCAAATATTTAAATACATTCAATTAAGCCACTTGTCGTTAATATTTAACAAAAAGATGTTGATGTGACAGTTAAAATAATTGATATAACTACATATTTGGTCACTATTACTTATATATTCTATCAATTTGGTCCTAATTTTAATAAATTAAAATAAATTTAACCCTCAAATCTTTAATTTTAAAAGATTTTAAAAGTTACAACATATTCTATATTTATAACAAAAAATATTTTTTACTATAAATTCCATTTATGGTTCTCAGAAGCATCTCGTCAATAGTATCATAACCTTTTTTGGTTTTATGGAAAATATAGTTGATTAGCCCATGCATATAAAGTTTGATGGATAAATTTTTTATCTTACTACTATTTGTAAATGACATTCTACTAGAAAAAGGTGATATAATCTCACCTGTAAAACTAAGAAATTTTTATCCAATAGATTTCTAATAGAAAAATGTGACATATTTCTTTCACGTTTAACACAATCTTCCTTTAAAATTTTAAAAATTCATCTCTACCATAAAATTTTATGTCCATCTTTAATAAAAGTCTATACTGATAAGATTTTCGATTGACTTAGCATGGAAAATTTTGCACTAAGAGATTGACTTATATTTGCTTTAAATTTAAATCATAAATTATTTCTTGAGTTATTCAATTTTTTTTAGAAAAAGGTTTTGTTATAAATTTTGTTTGTTATAAATATAAAATCTGTCATAATTTTTAAAATTAACATAAATTAAAATAAAATGTTGAATTTTGGGTCATTATACATGGTACCATTTGATTTGAGGGTTAAGTTTATTTTAATTTATTAAAATTAGGACCAAATTGATAGAATATAAGTAACAATGACCAAATGTGTAATTATACCAATTATTTTAACTGTCACACCAACTTCTTTGTTAAATATTAACGACAAGTGGCTTAATTGAATGGATTTAAATATTTGAGTGACCTGATTGACAAAATGTCAAAAATATTGGCCAAAATGAAAAGAGATAATAATTAGGTGGTCACTGGTATAGTTTACCCTTTATTTTAAATAAATTATCTTTAAATTTTTAACTAATTTATAATTATACGTTAAGTCTTTTATAATTTAAATTTTTATATATTAAATTAATGGTGCTCTTCGTTAGTAGTGTTTATAGTTTCTTGTCTAGCATAGAAGAATTATTCTAATTAAAATAGATTTAAACAGATCACACAACCATCACTTATATCGTTGATACTTAATTGCTTAGTAACATTAGGTATCGTTATCAATAATTACATGATTATTTAGTAAGATTAGATTTACATAGTTTATGAATTTTACAGAATATAGTAGAATAAAAGTGTACTGTTAAACTTGTAAAACTTAACGTTTAGATGTCTTTATTCATAAGTTAGTAGACCAGAGTTGTTTTTTAACGTACCATCGTTGTAGGACTTCCATCATCATCATTAGAGTACAATAGTTGATTACTTTATAGGACATGTGTATTCATAAAATTCTTATTTGTATTTAGTATCTAACTCTAGTATTATTTTGATTTATACAATATCACGGAGTTCTGAATTTTATATAAATGTTTTACGATCCTGATGAGTATTAATATTTCAGTATCAATTATTGTATTTATATGTTTAATCATCGCTATTGGATCGAGTTTAGGGCGTTATAGTAGTTCACCTATTATAGTTAAGGATTAG
Source organism: Hibiscus syriacus (assembly GCF_006381635.1). Lineage (NCBI taxonomy): Eukaryota > Viridiplantae > Streptophyta > Magnoliopsida > Malvales > Malvaceae > Hibiscus > Hibiscus syriacus. The sequence goes on from NW_024063443.1 coordinate 1,741,499, forward strand.
AGTCCAAAAATAATACAATTTCCTTATCAGTGAGTGATATAATTGTAAATGTTTGAGTCTTTGACCACTAACGGAGCCTGCATGTACCAAAGCTTTTTGAAAAAATATATATATATATATATATATTTAATAAATTTAATATAAAATTATTTTAAAAAAATTAATATGTTTTTAAAAGAATATTGATATCCTTAAACATAAATTGAAAACCATTATTTATTTACACCCACTTAAAAAAATCATATGATTTTTAAACTTGACACCTAAAATATATATTTTAAAATTTGTCCACCCGAAATAATTTTTTTAGTTCCGCCCATGTGTTTAACCTATCTAGCTAAAGTTGTATTTTCTAGTGATCTTAACCATGTGATTAGAGGGTTCACATTAACCTTCAATAAAATATTCATATTGTTATTTATTTTGCACCAGCTTGAAAGAAATTACAAAAGAGCACCCAACAAAACTAAATCAAAATTGAAAGTCGAATGATCGAAATATAAATTTAATTATACTTGAGTGACCTCTCAATGTAATTTATCTTTTTCTAGAGGTAGTGTAACATCCCTGACCCGTACCCGACTCAGATACAAATCTGAGGTGTCACATTGACTTTTCAAACACTTTGACTCATTTAAAATTCGACTAAAACTTTACAATGAAAACAAAGTTTTACAAAAACATAGTTATAAACATATCAGAGCATCTATAACTTACACCTTTTAGTACATGCCAACAATCAAAACACATACTATTTAGTTTACTCTGATATGATATTCTCTAGAGCTATGATGTCCTGCCCTTGCTTACTCTGTTGATGTCTCCGAATCTACGTGTGAAAACAATCACACGCTAAGTCTAAGACTTAGTGAGATATTAAGAGCAATATTAAACCGTAAAACATTTATTTAAACCTTTTAGAGAAACATACTTAATATGAAAATCAATTTATGTTTCATATAAATAGAATAGGCTTTTATTCACTGTTCAACTTATAATCACATTACATTTCATAAAACTACATATACACTTGTACATTTTTCATTTCATATCAATTTGTTTAATTTATATCCATTTATTTAATTAGCCCAATGCATACTATAGAGAACTCTAGGTATTTGAGTACATTGAGGTTGTGCACTAATGCAGTCACCACATCTCACATAATTAGCACCGAAGTGCCACATATTTGTCCAAGGACCACATAGATTTGTCCCGAAAGACCACATAGAACCCTTGACTCTTGGCATGCCAACTATACCTCTAATTCTCATACATATACCTTGGGCTTTAACCACATAGTTATTTCTCAATACATTATTCAAAGTGTCTCTTTTATTCACATACAAGATTTATTCATAGAAGTTCTTATAACATTTCTAACTTATCATTTATGTTCCATAGAACATATTCACTTCGCACATATTCACATAACCTTTTCACATAGAAAACATTTACATAGTATTTCATATAGTATTAGATTTAACTCCAGATGTCATCTACTTATTGCATTTCAACTAACCTTTAATAACTTATCATTTATTCACATAGATCATATAAGCATAACATTTCATATTTCCTTACTCCAAATTATCTTTTCTTCTGTAAAACATGTTCACCTAATCCATATATTTATACTCATAACAATACAGTTTAAACATTACTTTCTAAAATATTATTTAACTAAAACCATAAATAATTCAAATCATTTAGTTTAACTACATTTGAGATTGACTCATCGTAAGCCGTCCTCCAATCATAAATAAATTAAATAAATAACATTCACCTTTGCCTCACGTAAGCTTTAAACAACCATTCTCTCTTTCACTTTATCTTAGTACGTCCCTTCATTCCGCATTTGATTTCAATCAAATCTACACATAACATGACCATAAGAATACCGGAACTCAATTAATATTTAACCCATTAACTTTTTATTTAAGCGAAATGAAACACTTAATTAACATTTCCTACTGAATAATATCAGTACTCAACACATAGTACCGATATTTCTCTTCTATGGTACGATACCCACTTCAGTACCGATACCATTTTAGCATTCTGGATTTACCTTTTCCATTACAATATCGATACCTTTCTCTTGGTACCGATACCTCCACATCAGTATCAATACTACTTCAATCAGTATCGATGTTATTCATCGTATTCATACTATTCCCTTACATTTTAACCTTATAATATCGGTACTATTCTTCCAGTACCGATACCCTTACCAAAATTCATCTATTTCACTTCGAACATTTACCCAACTTCACTTAAATCTCCTACTTTAAACTCCATTTGTAACACCCCCAACCCGTACCCGACCCGAATACGAGTCTGAGGTGTCACATTGACTTTTCAAACTTTGACTCTTGACAAAATTCAAAGAAAATTTAAAACTTTCATTAAAATAAAAACAATTTATTTACATAATTAACCAAAATAACCAAAATCTATCCGAGCATATTCAACTCAATCAATTAGTACATGCCAACTATATTCAAATTAACCAAACACATTTAAATCATATATTTTTTGATCTGAAATTTTGTAAGGGAGATGTTGACATGTCTTGCTCTTCTTCACCTCTCTTCTCGCTTTTGTAACCTACGTGTGAAACAATCACACGCTAAGTCTATGACTTGGTGAGGCAATAAACATATAATGTAAACTATAACTTGTAATCATGCATGAACAATTACTGCTATCACACCATACCCAAACATATATCCATTCATATATATATATCAAATACACACATGCATATAATTATCTTCTTTCCTATCATTATCATATTATCACCATTCATATTTCTATTCTCTTGTTTATATGATCCATTATGTTCATATCCTATATCTTATAACATATACAATAATCACTCATACACATACATCATATCATATAATTCATATCACAAAACACATATATATATATCACATACATTATATTCAATGTTATCTCTTATTAGCCCATTTACACCAGTGAGAACTGTAGATATGTGAGTCTATTGAGGTTGTGCACTATGTTGTCACCATAGCTCATATAGGGTCCCACTAGGGGCTATGAAATTTTGTCCCTAAAGACCACTATGAAATATCCCGAAGGATCACTGTATGTCCCGAAGGACCGCGTAGACCCTCGACTCTTGGCATGTCACCTATACCTATAGCTATCGTATCATATAACATGGGCATTATATTCATATCACTTCATATATTCACATATACATTTCACTTTTCATATGATTTCATAATCATATGTCACTTAGCTTATAACACTTCTCCTGTGTTCATATGGCATGTAACTCATTATCATCTCTTATTCTCATATAATTCTCATACCTCAAGTATATCACATTCATATTACATATTCATATAGCACATACAAGAACAAATCAATTCATATAAACAATCATACACACACTCATATTAAACACAAGTTACTATTCATGAATTCATACGCGACACTATAGGAAATAGACTTGTCGCAAGTCTTATTTCCATCATCTATCATATACTATCGAATATGCACTCACCTTGGCCTCACTGAGTTTCGATCCCCTTTTATGATTTCATTTCTTTCGATCGAATCTTAACTTGATGATCATACCGGAACTTGTTCGTGTTCGATATCTACATAATCATACATTGATACATATTAGTATCCAATTAATATACTGTAATCTATCATTTATTAGACCAAAAGAAAGGTTTAATTTTATTTCCCCTTGAAGTGCATCGATACATTCTACAGTCCATCGATGCATTCTACAGTGCATCAATACATTCTTTAACATGTGCATCGATGCACTACCCATGCATCGATACACAAATTACCTTCGATGTTTTCATTTTAAAGGGATGCATCGATGTACTCCTTATGCATCGATGCACCAATTGTATTCGATGTTTCCATTTTTAAGGGGTGCATCGATACACACTGAACAATTTCTGGAAATTTACCCTTGATGCATCGGTGCACATAGCCCAAAATTCATTTTTAAGCCCGAAAATCTACTCAAATCAACTCAAATGCTTCATCTTTCATCCCCTTTCATGTTCTCAACTCATATACACATGCTTAAACCAATTTATATCCATATAAACCATCTTTAACTTCAAAATTCTATTCCACATATGCAACTCAAGAATTAAACCAATTTTGCAATATGTTTTGATTCCAATTCTATGGCTTCTAACTTCTTAATTAGACCCTCGACAAGTCAAATTTAACTTCCAACTCTAGTTATGAACTCTATTTCAATATTTCACCCTAGAACCTCAAATCTTTAATCCATCCTAACTCCATCATACTTTGATTTTAAGATAACTTAAGCTTTCCTTAAGCTTAGTTATCATCTAATAATCAAAATCCAACCTTAAAATCAACAATTAATCCATAAACAAAGAAACTCACCTTTGAGCTTGGAGATACGGGAGGAGGAAGAAGAAGAAGAAGAAAGAAAACTCTGGATAATTCTCATTTCCCACGTGGTTCCTTATCTTATAAAAGGAATATAAAAAATCTTACTTGCCAATTGATTATTTTACCCTTTAATTCATTCAATAATTACTAAATAACCTTCATCATATTTCCAATAAATCATTGAACTATTCAATTATCCTACTTTAATCACCAATTTCTGAAACTTTACAATTTGGTCACTAACCCGGTATTGAGGATGTTACAAATCTCCCATCCTTTAAAGAAAATTCGTCCTCGAATTTTCACTGAACAAATCAATAAGAACATATCTTCTATTGTTCTCATGTTACCTCCTTTACTTAATCTTTCCTTCATTTAATTCTTCAACTACCTTTTTCCTTTATACATTTATCTACTATCACTTATCATATAAACAGTAACTAGTAATTTTAATCTATTTCTGTCTTTTCTCTCATTCCATTATGCATTTTCCTTTGACCATTTCTGAGACTTCATATAATGTCACTAATCATGTAGACATAACATCCATTTTCATCACTTAACCTCATAAATTCCTCTTTAATTATCTTATAACAATAACCAACTCGTTTTCCAACATCATTTGACCGAGAACACAACATTAGATCTTCTTTAAATATAATTAACATACACTTTAAAGAATCTTTTCACATCACCTTGCACAATTTTCTTACTTCTATATCAAAATTTTCATCTACACTTCCATATAACCTTTATTTATTCCTTATACCCAAATCATATATTTCCTTTCATGTTCACATACTCTTGTCTTATCACCTATACTCATCTCTATGTACCAATCTTCATTGCATCCTCATAACTTTGATAACCCATTTACTTATATAGAACTTCATTCTTTATCATTTCCTATACTTGTATTTTTCTTCCTTAAGGTTCCATGCAAATACTTATATCATTTTCTACACCATAGCTATCTGATCATAATACACAACTATATTTAGATTCACATCATAATCAATTAACTCAACTTTATCCTTTCCTCCAATCTTATAACTTTATCACCTTTACTCTAACAACTAGTTAATAACATATGTTCAATCTAGGGCACAAGCCATAGTCAACCAATCATATGCATTCTTTCCAAACGAAATTATCTCAAAATTCGTTTACTTAACTTGTCAATTTCACCTCTATTCTCATACATCCTGAAATTTCCGTTGTTCAACTCAACATTATGACTTCTTTTGTCTTATAAACTAATTAACGATATACACATTCTCAAACTCTTCTTATCAATCCTCAGCTTTACTCAAATATACAAATCCTTACTTCATTTTCCTTTACTATACCACATTATTATGATCCAAATATACAACTGTATCCAGATCCATTTCATATTTGGTTATCATATCCTGGTAATATCTTACAATCTTATAATTCCAGTATTTTTTATCACGTACTCTGGTTAGCCAATGCTAACTCTTTCCTTCTAAAATGTAATCTTATCATATCCACACTTTTTCTTATGTACAACACCATTCTTTGTTTCAACTCATAAACTTTGGCTTTCTATATCTTATACTCTTGTCACTAATGCACTTATTATTGAGCTCTTCTATAAGTACTCACCACGTCATTTGATCTTCTTAACGTTCTTATGGTGACACTTGTTCACCATATTCTATCTTATCCACATACTAAAAAAACTAATCCATATAGCTTTTTCGATTCAAAACAATAAAGATATTCTATCACTATTCTAATATGATTTCAACTTTCTGAAATCAACCTTTAATCTTATTAGACGCTTTCTGAGGTTTCCGCTCTTCATCCTGCCTGGCCAGGGCAGGTGAATTGCTATCACCTCAGATTTGTCAGCTATCAATTCACTTCAACCATTTCTATAATCAATTCCTACTATATCATACAAATCTTATTCTATTAGCAAGACAACATACTCCTTACACTATCAGATCATAAATTTTCACCTTTAGTTGGCATGTACACATTTGTAAACCTTATTTGACTTTGGTTTAAGCCTAGAATCGACTAAACCTTAGCTCTGATACCATTAAATTTAACACCCCCAACCCGTACCCTACCCGAATACGAGTCTGAGGTGTCACATTAACTTTTAAAACTTTGACTCTTGACAAAATTCAAAGAAAATTTAAAACTTTCATTAAAATAAAAATAATTTATTTACATAATTAACCAAAATAACCAAAATCTATTAGAGCATATTCAACTCAATCAATTAGTACATGCCAACTATATTCAAATTAACCAAACACATTTAAATCATCTATTTTCTGATCTAAAATTTTGTAAGGGAGATGTTGACCTGTCTTTCTCTTCTTCACTTCTCTTCTCGCTTCTGTAACGTACGTGTGAAATAATCACACGCTAAGTATATGACTTAGTGAGACAATAAACATATAATGTAAACTATAACTTGTAATTATGCATGAACAATTACTGCTATCACATCATACCCAAACATATATCCATTCATATATATATCAAATACATACAAGCATATAATTATCTTCTTTCCTATCATTATCATATTATCACCATTCATATTTCTATTCTCTTGTTTATATGATCCATTATGTTCATATCCTATATCTTATAACATATACAATAATCACTCATACACATATATCATATCATATAATTCATACCACAAAACACATATATACATCACATACATTATATTCAATGTTATCTCTTATTAGCCCATGTACACCAGTGAGAACTGTAGATATGTGAATCTGTTGAGGTTGTGCACTATGCTGTCACCACAGCTCATATGGGGTCCCACTAGGGGCTATGAAATTTTGTCCCGAAAAACCACTATGAAATATCCCGAAGGATCACTGTATGTCCCGAAGGACCGCGTAGACCCTCTACTATTGGCATGTCAACTATACCTATAGCTCTCGTATCATATAACATGGGCATTATATTCATATCACTTCACATATTCACATATACATTTCACTTTTCATATGATTTCAAAATCATATGTCACTTAGCTTATAACACTTCTCTTGTGTTCATATGACATGTAACTCATTGTCATTTCTTATTCTCATATAATTCTCATACCTCAAGTATATCACATTCATATTACATATTCATATAGCACATACAAGAACAAATCAATTCATATAAACAATCATACACACATTCATATTAAACACAAGTTACTATTCATGAATTCATACGCAACACTATAGGAAATAGACTTGTCGCAAGTCTTATTTCCATCATTTATCATATACTATCGAATATGCATTCACCTTGGCCTCACTGAGTTTCGATCCCCTTTTATGATTTCATTTCTTTCGATCGAATCTTAACTTGATGATCATACCGGAACTTGTTCGTGTTCGATATCTACATAATCATACATTGATACATATTAGTATCCAATTAATATACTATAATCTATCATTTCTTAGACCAAAAGAAAGGTTTAATTCTATTTCCACTTGAAGTGCATCGATGCATTCTATAGTGAATCGATGCATTCTACAGTGCATCGATGCATTCTTTAACATGTGCATCGATGCACTACCCATGCATCGATACACAAATTACCTTCGGTGTTTTCATTTTAAAGGGATGCATCAATGCACTCCTTATGCATCGATGCACCAATTGCATTCGATGTTTCCAATTTTAAGGAGTGCATCGATGCACTTCCTGTGCATCGATACACACTGAATAATTTCTGGAAATTTACCCTTGATGCATCGGTGCACATTGAATGTGCAGCGATGCACATAGCCCAAAATTCATTTTTAAGCCCGAAAATCTAATCAAATCAACTCAAATGCTTCATCTTTCATCCCCTTTCATGTTCTCAACTCATATACACATGCTTAAACCAATTTATATCCATATAAACCATCTTTAACTTCAAAATTCTATTCCTCATATGTAACTCAAGAATTAAACCAACTTTGCAATATGTTTTGATTCTAATTCTATGGCTTCTAACTTCTTAATTAGACCCTCGACAAGTCAAATTTAACTTTCAACTCTAGTTATGAACTCTATTTCAATATTTCACCCAAGAACCTCAAATCTTTAATCCTCCTAACTCCATCATACTTTGATTTTAAGATAACTTAAGCTTTCCTTAAGCTTAGTTATCATCTAATAATCAAAACTCAACCTTAAAATCAACAATTAATCTATAAACAAAGAAACGCACCTTTGAGCTTGGAGATACGGGAGGAGAAAGAAGAATAAAGAAAACTCTGGATAATTCTCTTTTCCCACGTGGTTCATTATCTTATAAAAGGAATATAAAAAATCTTACTTGTCAATTGACCATTTTACCCTTTAATTCATTCAATAATTACTAAATAACCTTCATCATATTTACAATAAATCATTGAACTATTCAATTATCCTACTTTAATCATCAATTTCTGAAACTTTACAATTTGGTCACTAACTCGATATTGAGGATGTTACACCATTCATGCCTTTAAACTCACTTACACTTATTACCACTAACTTATATCCATTAAAACCCCTTTAACACTCTAATTTCTCCATAGAACTCTTGAAACTAAAAATCATAACAATTTTTCTAACATGTTCTCAATCCTTTCTAACACTTCAAATCCATTAATTAGACCTTCGACAAGTCAATTATGCTTTTAGAATTCAATTACTAACCAAAATCCATCATTTCACTTAAAAACTCATTTTACTAATTCATCGTTAAATCACCGACTCTTAGTTTTTATTCACCTTAAAGCTTTCCTTAAGCTTCCATACCACTCAAGGATTTAAAATCAACCCAAAAATTAGGAAAATAACCAACTTGGAAGTAACTTACCTTAACCATAGAGCTTCACGTGAAGAGGAAGAAGAAAAGAGCTAGTTTCTAGACTTTTCTCTTGTCTCTCTCCAACCCACATGCTTAAAATATCTTTTTAAAAATGGATATTAAATTCATTACATGCTAAAATACCATAATGCCCTTTCATTTTCAAGCTTTAACAAAAAGTCTTAAATAAAATTTCCAAAATCAATCCTTAAACTTTTCAATTTATTACAATTTAACCAGTAAATTTTAAATTCTTACATTTTAGTCACTGGCCCGATGTTTAGGGTATTACAGGTAGTGCCCATTACACATTTAAAAAAGTATAGTACCAATTGTAAACATACTCATAGTTGAGTGACCATGGTGGAATTTATCCTTATTATTTATTATTATTATTGTTGTTAGGGTAAACTACACAATTGACCACTGAACAACCATTTTGACCACCAACGTTTGGAAACGATCAAACATGCCACTCAACTATTTAAATGATTCATTCAAGCCACTGTCCGTTAATTTTTAATGAAAGAGGTGATGTGACAGTTAATAAAACTGACATAATTATATATTTGGCCCTTAATATTTACACATTCAATCAATTTACTCACTATTTTAATTTAATTAAATAAATTTAACCCTTCAATCCAAAAGTGTCACGTGTCACTATATGATTAAGTGGTGACAAGGGGATAGTATAATAGATGAGAAAGATGCTTGGGCATGAATTTGAACTAGGAACCTCTTTTGTCCTTAGGCATGCCCTTGCCATTAGACCAGACAAATTTTTTTGTTTTAATTTACACAATATTTTATATATTGTGTTTGAGGCTATTTTACACACACATATTAAATTATTAAAATAAATTTAATAAATAAAATACATTTCACATATTTATTAATTATAGTTAATGTAAGACTTAAAAATGAAAATGAGTTTAATCTTTTTATTTTTTAAATTAAATTATTTTTATTTTTTAATTTGGAATCTATAAATAATTTTAATATAATTTATATATTACTATTTAAAAATAATTGTAAAAATAATTTAAATTAAAAAGATTAAACTCATTTTCATTTTTAAGTCCTACATTAACTATAAATTAATATATATGTAAAATATAATGTCTTTATTAAATTTAATTTAATAATTTAATATATATACACATACATGATAACCTCAAACACAATATATAAAATATTATGCAAATTAAAACCAAATAAATGGCTTAACCCAATGGTAAGGGTATGCCCAGGGACAAAAAGATGTCCTGGTTACACATGTCACCACCTGATTGGTGAAAATTTTATTTAATTAAATTATTAAAATTAATTAAATTCACCCTCCAATCATATAGTGACACATGTCACTTCCGAATTGGATTGCTAAATTTATTTAATTGAATTAAAATAATGATTAAATTGATAGAATGTATAAATATTAAGGACCAAATATATAACTATGTTAGTTTTATTAACTGCTATGCCACCACCTCCGTCTGTTAAAAATTAACAGACAATAGCTTAAATGAACTATTTAAATAATTGAGTGGTTTATTTGATCGTTTCCAAACTTTGGTGGTCAAAATAGCTTATGACCATTGTTCGGTGGTCACCCATGTAGTCTACCCTTATTGTATTAACCCTTGAGGGGGCGTTTGGATCATGGATTTTACTGGTAGGAATATTTTTTTCCCAGATTGTAATACCCACGTTTGGATG